>NW_026930623.1:0-441965 GCF_032062105.1 Saccostrea cuccullata
ACTCATAGGATGACTCAAAATTGCAGAGAAAATAGGGGAACAGTGAGCTTTTACAAAGCTACGGCACAATAAAGTTGACCTTTTTGCACTTAAATTTTAACTCTGGTTAATTACTTTAACCTTTATATTTTAACAGATGTAACGATGACAAAAAATATAATCTTGTTTAACGTAAAATAGTCTTAACAATATTTATCATTGAACAAATCTTGCAAATTTATGCGCGTAAGTTATTGTGTAACCTTTTTGCACTAAAAAGTAACATATTTGGGGTATTAAAAATTGAAAAAGGCAATAAAATGTTTTCTTGTATCAAACTTTCAACGACTTAAGTACTGATCAGTCAAAAGTTTCGAGTAGTTTTAAATAACGAAAGAAAAAGCTGGGGTCAGTGATGTTAATTTTGAAATATTGGTCAAAGCAGTGATTTTCAGGCAAAACACGGGGTAAATTTAATCTTGACTTATTAATATATCTTCATTTCTCGGCAAAGTTTGTTGAGGAGAAGTGTAAAATTTCTTCTAAAAATGTAAATTGAGACCTTTATGGCATATCATAACGGAAAATATTCCCCGAGTAAATGTATGTGAGGCTAAAGTTCCAAGATATTATAATTTAATAAATGTACAGATTTGCAGAATTTTCTGCTAATAATCCTTCCACCACAAGAATTAATCCCTCATAAATCTTGCATCTTTGTGGATTTTTTTTAGCAATTTTTTTCATTGTGTTGAATAATTTACATTATTGAATTTTTATATGTTATAAAAATTGAATTATAATAAATAGTTTTGAAAAAAGAGGTACTGCGTGAACTTTTCCAAAAAGCTAACGAGTGATATACTTTGACTTTCCAATCGTCAACTTCCCTCACTTATGTAGCAATATACCTTCATCACCTGCATAAGGAGTTTATACATCTCAGTTGATTCGATACGCAAACGCATGCTCTACGTATAAACAATTCTTAAACGTAACTTACTGACAAACAAGTTGATAAAACAAGAATATCAGCACTCCCGTTTAAAGTCATCATTTCATAAGTTCTATGGTCGATACAATAACCTTGTCAGCAAATACAATTTCGTATTGGGTCAAATGCTGACTGACGTTTTTCATACTAATTGTTTTGCCATTATTATAAACTGAATTGACGACGGATTTTTCCGTTATTTCCCGATCATGACAAGGAGCACACGGCGTGTGTGACCGGTCAGCAGGGGGGATGTTCACTCCTCAATGGCACCTGAGCCCACCTCTATGTTTTGTAAGTCCGTGTTTGCTCTGCTCCTATGTTGTATTGTTTTGGTATTGAATCCTATTCGTTATCTTCATATGTTTTATCCGAAAAAATGGAAAATTTGTCGTCTCCAACCGGAGTTCATTTTAAATACCTGCAAACCGATCTAAATGCCGAAATCAGAATTTATCAAAAGCACAATGCCTCTACATGCATGTAGTACTCACAAATATCGATGCAAAGAAAAATACCACTGCATATTTCGTTACAGCTAGGACTTGCACGATTTTAAAATGCACGAAAAGAAGACAAATCTCGTAAGTATGCAAAATCAATTCGAGGATGTCGCATCCAGAGGGTATCGGCGATTTCCCTGTTTTCGTAATGGCGCCGGTTTTGGCGTTTTCCTGGCACGTACATGTAAAATATCAAAATCGTAAAAAAGCCTGGAAAACGTGAGATATTTCGGACTAGGTTTATACGTCTCATTCAAAGGACCGATCTCCACGTCTCACAGTGGGATCGAACTCGCGACGAAAGGATGAACTCCATCCTTCGCGACTCTAGAGCCCTAATTGCCGAGTATAGGACTAAATGGTATTATCATTACTTACACCATGTCTAGTGCGCTGTTCTTGCACTTATTTAACTCGTGCTCTCTGTAAGAATGCCCTAAAAATCACCTACGTGCTAAGTTAGAAAAAATATTCTAATTTCGACATTTTGCGTTTACAATTTATTCGCAGATTTTTCGGAAACATAGAAGCGTAGCAATCAAAGGGCCTTCAGTTTTCTTTTGTTCGGTTATTTTCTATATAAATTTATTTCCTCAACCAAAGTTCATTCAATGTTTAGATTATCATCAGAATGCAAATATACATTTTACAGATAATATTATAAGTGCAACAAGTAAAGGGCTTTGTGCAAGCAAGTGAACAGGAGGAATGGATATATTGACAGGAAATATGAACTTGTACACTGCTAGTTTAACAGCATTTCAAATATACTCCTATTTAGTCATCATGGGAATAAATCGCTTCCTCGAAAAATAATTATGAAAATTAATCTTACTCTTATGGGAAATGCAGTATGTAGCGTCTCATTTTCACGTCTCAAAGAGGATAGAATAAATGGAGTTTAAAAATATATGAGCCCAGATGACCACTATGCTCAACCGAATAACTTTTTACTCTATAAACAATATACTTTTGGATGTTATAATATACATTTTAAAATGTAGTATTGCATACATATATATCGTGCATTTCAATCAAACAAGAGGCCAAAAATTGAAATTGGTCTGTATTCAAATAAGAAATTCACAATTTTGAAAGAGGCACCATAGCTTATCATAAATATACACTTGCTTACTCCAGTTACTTAATAGCCAGAGGTAGATCAGAGTAACAAAGAGAAAATGCATTTCCTCTTTATAATTAGTTGTGCATCCCCACCCAACAAATTTCCAAAAATTGGAAATTGGTCCATGTATTCAAATGGAAAAGAAATCTTCACAATTTTGAAAATAAATAATCTGTCCTCCTCTGCAAAGAAAATAAATAATCTGACCTTGACTTATGATATTTAAATATTGCTTATCATAAATATACACTTGCTTACTCTAGAACCAAATAATACTTAATAGCCAGAGGTAGATCAGAGTGAATCACTTTAAAAACAAGCCAATTCAAAGAGAAAATGCATTTCCTAAAACTTTATATATTAATATTGCCATGGTTTAAGTACATCCCCTAGTTTTACTTAAAATACCAACAGTAACCACTGACGCTGATATGGGCCACATATTTCAAAATTTGGAAATTTTATCATATTCAAATTTTATTTCATCATAAATACCATAATAAACAACGAGCAAATTTCAAAGCATTATTTATATTTCAATACCACTATAATGTCTTAAAATAGAAAACCCCCCCCCCCCCTCCATACCCCTGACCCAGGGGGCATGAATCCGCCTATGGTATATAAATGATAAGTCAAATTAACCATTTTGCTAGATGCAGCTCTCTTCATCATAAATATGTATACTTATATCATTGGCATAATACCTAGCAGCAAAGGAAAATATTTTCAAAGAATTCATAAATTTTCAATATATAATTAGAGCCCCGCCCTAACACCAGAACCCCTGACCCAAGGGGTGTATGAAATTAACCATTTTGATAGATGCACCTTTCCTCATCATAAATATTTATACTTATATCATTGGCATAATACCCAGAAGCAGAAAAGAAGATTGTTAAAGAATCAATGTATTTTATCTATATAATTCATAGAGCCCCGTCTTAACACCACAACCCCCAACCCAGGCGCAATGAAATTCAAAATTTTGAAAGAAGCACTCTTGCTCATCATAACTATTTACTTAGTTAGTTTGTTTAATACCCAGGAGCAAAGAAGATTTCTTAAGAATTACTGTGTTTTCCCTAATTAATCAAAAGAGACCCCCCCCCCCCTTTAAGGCAAACCCCTGACCCGGGGGACATGAAATTCACAAAATTGGCTGAGGCACTCTTGTTCATTATGACTATATACTAAGTTAATTTATTTAATACCTAGGAGCAGAGGAGAAGACTTTTGAAGAATTAATGTATTTAAACAACATAATCAATAGAGACTCGCCCTAGCACCAGAACCCCTGACCGTGATTCACGATTTTGGAAGATGCACTTTTGTTTATTATAACTATGTACTTAGTTTGTTTAATACCCAGGAGCAGAGGAGAAGATTTTCAACAAAAAATAATGCACATTTACTATATAATATATAAAGCCCCACCCTAACACCAGAACCCCTGACACAGGGGCCATGAATTTTACAATTTTGATAGAGGACTCAATGCTGATTAAAATCATGCTAACAGTTTGACTGCTTGATGTCCAGGAGTAAAGAAAGTTAAAGATCGCATTACTTTTGTTGGTTTTGGCCCCACCCCTCAGGCCCCAGGGGGGTAGGGACCATAAAATTCATAATTTTTGTTCCCTTTGACTCATAGATACTGTATACCAAATTTGGTTGAAATTGGTTCAGTGGTTCCAGAGAAGAAGCTAAAAATGTTCAAAAGTTTACGAACGACGTACGACGACGGACGAAAATACGATAGCAATAGGTACAACTGTACATGTAAACTCAGTTCACCTAATGAAAAGGTTAATATTTGTATTGAAATAATAAGAAAATTTTAATAAAAACAGAATAGGTTTACATGTATTATGGGGTGTGAAAATGTGCCCTTCTCCTCCGTTGGGCAACAAAGGCATTGGAAAAATCTACTTTTCGTTAAGAAAAAAGTTTACCAAAATGATAGACTTCTGTCTCTTTCATTTTTAGCTCACCTGAGCGAAAGGCTCGAATGAACTTTTCTCATCACATTTTGTCTGTCATCTGTCTGTGTAGCTGTCCGTCCGTCTGTAAACTTCACATTTTCGACGTTTTCTCAAGAACCCCTGGGCCAATTTAAACCAAACTTGGAACAACGCATCCATGGGTAAAGGAAAGTTGAAATTATTAAAATAAAGGGCAAAGTCCCTTCACAGGGGGAGAAAATCAAGAAAAGACAAAATTAGGGTGGGGTCATTAAAAAATCTTCTCAAGAATGACAGGGCCAGAAAAGATAAAACTTATGTGGAAGCATCCTGGGGTAATTTAGATTCTAAATTGTTGAAATCATGATCCCCGAGGGTAGGGCGGGGCCACAATAGATAGGGAATCAAAGTATTACATTGAAATTTATAGGGGAAAAAACTTTTATTAAAATCTTCTCGGGTACTATAGTTGGCATTAGTTGCCAGAAAAGCTGAAACTTATATGGAAGCATCTCGGGTAAGAATAGATTTTAATTGTCCAAATTATGACCCATGTGGTAGGGTGGGGTCACATTATGTGTTTTGAACATATTTTATTGACAAACATGTCAAAGGGATTGGACACAAGTTCTTTAAACTTAGATAGTCCTCTCCCATATGTATTACAAGGGGGAAA
Organism: Saccostrea cuccullata; assembly: GCF_032062105.1. Classification (NCBI taxonomy): domain Eukaryota; kingdom Metazoa; phylum Mollusca; class Bivalvia; order Ostreida; family Ostreidae; genus Saccostrea; species Saccostrea cuccullata. The sequence goes on from NW_026930623.1 coordinate 5,243, forward strand.
TTTGTTAAAGAACAGCATTGTCAAAGCTACTCAGGTGAGCAATGAGGCCCATGATCCTCTTGTTCTAATAAATTATTTTAGAGGAAAATCATTAAAAAAAATCATTTGAATGTGTTCAATTTTTATAATTGTTTTGGAAGTAGTGGACGGAACAGTTTGACAATTATTCGCAGTTCTTTTCATGTTTAGTAAAATGCATTTCGTGTTTTTTCGTGTTCGTGTCTTGAAAGTGTCAGACTTGAGAAGAATTATAGTCAGAGACACCCGCTTTTAAAACTCAGGTGAGCTTTCTGTACCCCTTGGTTGCTGACAATTTCAATATTTTGTTTACAAACTAGTTCTATGAGCTCAATTATGCATCCTTAGCTTGAGGTAAACATGAAAGCATTAAGTTTATATGAAGTAAATATAAATTACCATCACTGAATTTTAAAAAATCCCAACAATTTGAAAGAATTAATTTGAGGTCAAGTGAAGGATGAAATAAAGTGAATGCTCCATTTTAAAAAATTCTCTATTTCAAAGGACAAGTTAGAAGTTTACGGTGATTATCAAAGCCTTCGTTTTTCCTACTGAAATTAAGCGTTACAATCTGATATGCTTTTTTACTACACAACTACGAAACATTTTTTTCTAATCTCGTGATACTGTTTCTTTCCAGTTGTTTAATGATGTTTTTATGCGACTTTTGCAGATTTCAAAAATTAATTCCTCACTGGAACACGTGAAATATGCGACTCTGTGCAGTTTTTTATTTCTTAATGGAAAAGGTTCAAAGGACTAGAAAAAGGCATTTGTTTCATTGTCCGGTTGTATATTTTACAGTAACCAGAACTTTGTGATGCGATTTCATTTTCTTTCTGATCATAAAGCTGTCAGTAGTTGGGTGAATTTCCATCAATAATATTTTTTATGGTTTTACGAAACGGCTATAAATTTTAAATTTTTATAGACTGAGGAAGATGGCGTAAGTAATCTAAAACAATTGTTTGATAAAATGTTTTTACAGATTATAATAAATCGCTGTTTAATATTCATGTTACGTTTAAAAAAAAAACTGAATAAATAATTCTTAGTCGTTGTTTTAAAATATATTAAGTTTTCACTCGATTTACTTTTGAAATCGACACATTCAATTCGAAGAAATAATAAATAATTTTAAGCAATAATGAAGTTTGTTAGATGTGCTTGTAGAATCAATTTAATTCTGGTCTCAAAGTTTGAGTTAGTACTATGTACATTTGTACAAAGTATATTTTGGGGGAATTCGTGCAAACACGATTTAAATTATGATCAGCGAGATTTCTTATGAAACATGACAGAACTTGAAATAGTTATCATGCCCCTTAATAAGCGATCACGTGAAAATTAAAAGTTTTGTATACATGTAAGCTAAACCTAGATGGTTATTTGTAAATTATACAATTTGAAAATTAAAATTAATACATAGTTTACAAATTAATTAGGAATAGTATATGTACAGTGCAGTACACTAATTTTGTTAGAGCATAAAATGCCTATTTAAATTCTTCCTTTGCTTGCTGATTTAATGCGGGTTATTTTTATCCTGATGCTGTTTTATAATTAGGTTAATGCTACCGGAAGGAGCATTGAGATATCGGAAGTAGATAACTGAATTTCAGAATTGATGTTTTAAGCAATTAAAATTATACATAAAATTTTGTTATCATAGTATTTCTCAATGAATCTATAATTTGAATAATTTATTATTACCAATTTCCTTTTTTGGTTTTCAATTTTTAACTGAAAAAACTTCATTATATATACTCTGACGCTAGTAGTTCAATGCTGATTTGAAGTAGGACAATGTTAACTTTCGTACAATTCTCTGTCATCCTTGGATTTTTCAGTAAGGCGTGGTATTCTTGACGCTGCATAATTAGCGTCTCTCACAATGGCGACATAGATTCTCATTAGTTAAGAAATTAATAACATCAAAAACTGACAACGTTGAGACGACTTAAGCCCCAACTCTTTGCCGTACGAAACGCTATCATTGGATTCTTGCTACACTCTTTGACATTCCTCCGAATTAATATTCCATGTATATTTTAACAGTAAATGAAAGGCTGTGTAATTTTCAGACGCTAATTATGTAATGTTGAAAATGCCACACTAACTGAAAGTCCAAGAATAACAGAGAATTGTAAAATCTTTTACTTGCTGATCCTGATAATGTGTTTTTTAAAATTCTGTTCTTGATGCTAGTTGGACAATGATGCTTATTTTGTTTATACTCAGTTATGTAACATAATTAGTTCTATCACTAGAATCTAGAATGTATCTAGAAGGGATGTTCCCCATTGGGGTATCTTTCAGGTTGTCTTACAATTGTACAGCTATAAGATTTTTTTCTCTAAAAGAGAGAGTATTAGAAATGTTTACCTTACCATTTGAGTGAAAAGTCTTCCTGACGTCGATAACATTCTTTGCTTTAATCAACAAAAATTTAATAAAAGGAATAATTTGAAACTCTAAATGTTTAAAACTCCCTGTGTAGGATATTGTGTAAGCAATGTTCAACTACATGATATGTAATAAAAATACACACACAGACAAAAGGTTTCATAGACGCAGATCATAGGCATAGGGGACGTTTAATTATTGTACTCGACTGGTAATTAGAGGAAGAAAAATATTCTGTTCCAACATCTGTGATGATTAACAATGCAAGGTCAGAACATCTGATCTGTTTATCTATGTTTTGTTATCAGAAAGGAAGGGGAACATGAAACAAAATTTAGTGTAGTGAAATTGTGTTCGTTAATTTAAAAAAAAAATGATAAGCATACATACATCTATCATTTATAGTTTCATTATTTTGCCATGCCTCTGAAGTTCTTCTTGCATGATTTTTGTGCATGATAATTGTAATACATGTACACGACATGATTTTTATTGTATGTAATTCTTTTAAGTATCATACCTGTACATGCACAGTTATTTGTAAATAAAGAGAGTGTGAAAAAAATGTAGACGTTGAACTTACTGAAATATATCAAATTTCAGAACTTGAATCTTCAGTTTTTGTCTGCAGGATCTCTGAGACATTTTGTGCCTCTGGTTGTACCCCTGTACTTTGCGTGTTGTGTGGAGTAAACTGGAGTGTTTATTTATGTACAGTGGTCTGTCTCACAAGTTGTCAGAGAAGGAACGCGACAAAAATCGATGATTGGAGCAATCGCTCTATTTCTGATTGGGGTAGTTCCCGAATTGATTCCGTAATACTTGATCTCGCCTAGCGTATTTTGCTTTCATTACAAATGTCATAAACGGTATATTATTTGCTATTAACGCACTGTCGGATTGTACTGGTCACATCTATGTAGATCTCTTTTCAATTAATCCTGTATTAATCACGTGTACACCATTCGGAAATAATAATTTCAAAAAACATGTGCAAGGTGTATTTCAAGTCGGTATTATATAATATAAAAAAAAATATTGTTTTTAAATGAATGTTAAGAATAGATTTCTCTGAGGAAGACTGGAGCATTAAACATACACGGGCAAGTGATTAACGAAAAGGTGTAATTGATTCGCGCTTAACCTAGTTAATGGTGGCGGAAAATGTGCTTGTGATTTTTTGGTGTCCTCGGAAAGCTCGGGAACACCTCTAGGAATGAAAATTAGCAGATTATAAAAAAGAGAACTGTGCTGTGTTAAAGTGGTTACGCATGTGTTTTGCATCCGACTTGAAGATGGATATTACTAAGTGTATCTCGGTGTAATCTTTCCAGATTTTTTGATAGACAGATAAACATCACCATGTATTTGCTGCAAAACTTTGTTTTTATTTTCGTTGTGATAATCTGCATGGGAAATAACAATTTCAAAATAAGGGACGGAGGGAAAATTTTTGAATTTCAAGATGGTGAGGTAATGGGAACCAGAGTTGTATTTGACGATAAAGCCTTAGTTTCTGTGGAAAGGATCCCAGGCATTGCATACGCTACCACCCGAGGCACAAGGCTGAGGCTGATGCCACCCACTGGTCCATTGGAGAAATGGTTGAATGTTCGAGTCGCGATCAACAACAGACCACCATGTCCACAAACATCGTATATCGGAACAAATTCAGGCCCTGGTCGAGCCAAAATGCGTCCGACTTTGACATTTCCGGAGGACTGTCACTCTCTTAACTTGTATATACCAACAAAAGGTAAGTGTTTTCATCAATATCTCTACCGAGCGTCTGTAAGAATGGTCAAAGTCAAGCGGTGATGAATATATTTGCATATTGCTAAACAGAATAAAAAGAAAGGGTCCATTAATAAGATATTATCTGGGTGAAGACCACGCTGCAACATACAATTGGTATATAATCAATCAACTCCTACATATGCAGTGATGCAAACTAATTCAAACACTCAATATGTTGTATCAGAAAAGCTTGGATCATGCAGTAAGTTTTCTCTATCCGTCAGTCGAAGACAGAGTGTCCTCAGACACTCAAATCAGACTTCCTAACACCATTTGTTCGCCACTATTAGATTTCTACTGCTTATCCGATGTCGGGGCTCCACTTCTGTATAAACTTAGTTTTAGAGGGTGTGAAAGTGAAAGTTTCTTACTGAATCTGACAAAGACAGTTGGAGTTGGTTTATTATAGACAAGTGTGATTGGAGGATAACCGATTATTACTAAGAAATTACATAAGAATATTACATTTAACCTTTGTTTTAACAATCGATGCTTGCTTAGGTTCTTTCATATTGATAATGGTATTTTGTCGTCACAATAGTAATGTAAGGCTGCTAGTAACAGTACTATAATTAATTTTATTCATATACAGTCAAGTTAATAAACCTTTTTCTTTTATTATACCCCCCCCCCCGCTTGAAAAGTGGGAGGGTATATAGTAATCGGTATTTCCGTCCGTCTGTCTGATACGCTTTGGGGTACCCATCTCTTATCCGCAACTCCTCTCATACCAGTGAAGGAAATTTAATGAAACTTTCACAGATTCTTAATTACATATTGCCATTGTGCACCTCCTATTTTACTTTTTGATCTGACATATATTTCTGATTTTCAAGAGCAAAACATGGACACTGCCATTATATTCATATGGGAGGCGGGGGTATAATTTAGTGAGCTCATTGCTCACAGTACCTCTAGTTTAAAATGAATTTGAATGTTTTAATAGTATACAATTTTAAATAATGTACTTTTTAATAGTTGTAAAAAATGAATAAAATTGTGCTTATAAATAAATTCCTAAATTGTGTATAAATATATAAACGATTATTTTATCTTCCTTTCCAACCTACGAAAGGTATTTATTAATATACTTTAAATACAGTATCTATGTCCAACAATTTTACGTGTTAATACGTTATAACAGTACTGATTTTTACGTTCGTGTGATACGATTATCATATATGTTACGAAATAAGAGTTAAAAAAACAAAGCTGAGAGTATTTATGAGAAGCAAAGCATACATTAGTCAGCCTCATGTTGGTTTTACTTTTCGAACTTTATTTTTTATATATTCTCATGAAAATATTTCCCTTACAAAAGAATCAAATAGCCAAATATTGAAATCACACTACATTAACAGTAAAATCAACCAAATCTATTGAATTACAAATAAGGTGTATGCAAATAAATGAGGCATTTCAAAGAATTTTACAGTTCACTAAGTAACTATATAAGCATCAAAGAGTAGTCCGTATGTTTGAACAAAAATGTCCCTGACACTATCATTGATACATTGAGTGGAATATCGTTCCCTGTTTTCCTCCATTTCACCCATTCTCAGATACTCCGAACCAAGGACCCGAGTTAATTGAATCACGATCTACTTTGTCACCCCGTAATTCTAAATGAATAAGTCAGGCACATGGCTAATGATTTCTTTGAGAGACACGTGGTATCTATGAATATTCCTTTAAAACAAATCAGATTTCTTAGGCATGTTCTAAGCTGGAGAAATACAGGCCAATGGGGGCCAGTATCTATTATGTGAGGTATTGCTCGGATGTTCCCAGCAGTCGGAATTCTTCACAACTGCCTTATTACGGGTTGTCATTTAGGCGTTATAAAGATACTGATTTATTTTCAGCCCGTTAAGGCTTTATATAGGAAGACCCTTCTATTGTGGATTCTCTCTTTCTTCGTAAATCCGTCCTGCCACTTCCGGTTTGATTTATCTGTTCGCAGCACAGATCAATGACGCATTTCGGCGATAACCCCACGGATACTGTGAATGCGACTGAAGCACTCAAGCATTGATAAAGTGGGGGAGAGTTTTTATACAAGAAAAGATATTTATAAAGATAATCCTTTAAAAAAAAATAACAGGACTATATTGCAAGAGATTATGAAGACGAACGAGAATCCATGGATCATTATTTCTTGCTGTAATATCAGAATACAAGTTCGTGACAGTACTGCATATAGCTGGAATGTGCATTTGTTGTCTGTTAAGATGAAGAGTGCTTTCGGGAGATAAAATAAGTTACATACAGAGATTTTTTTGTTCGTCAAGAGAATACAATATTTTGATGGTGAATCAAATTTCTTTTGATTGCACATACTGACTGTTTTTCTGCATTAGTGGTTTGTACTGTGTACCAAACATTCGTTTTCCCTTTTTTTTTCTAGTCGCAATTAAATTTCAATTCATTTTCAAAATTAAAATTTGGAAGTAAATTGTCTCTAAATTGTAATCATGTTCCTTTTTAAGTTTTCAAATTTCATACTTGTTATCAAGTCCTGAAATGATAATTATTGTCGGAATTTTGAATTAGTCTTACATTCTCTGACTAGTTCGAAGATATAGCAAATCTTTTTATCATAGTATATGCTAGGATGGACGCTTTCATATCAGTGAAATAATTATATAGGTAAAGATCTTCACAGAATCTTGAAGGTTGATGAACGGGAATTACTGCATTTCTAGATGCAGAGTCATAAAATTTGTTACTGTCTTTATCAAGACTTTCAAATGTTTTGACAAGATTTTTCAAATGTTGAAGGGATTCAGGAATATCAGTTTCTACCAATATTTGATTGACATGAAGTTATATTATACTTTATTAATCAACCTTTGTCAGGTACATGTATTATGCTAAGGATAAACTGAGAAGTTGGGGTAAGTTTAAAGCTGCCAAAGTCAATCTACGTGAAAATTAAGTTTTGTCTATATTCTATTCTACCGCGGGTGTTGTACATGGGATTTATACAAGGCCAGTATTGTTGGAACGAATTGATAATGTGCAATTTTTGATTTTGAAAATCTATTTCAGTAAACGTAGCTCTGTTAAGCCACAGGCTAAGGAAAATTTCTTGGCCTCACTCACAGATTGCTTCAAGTCGTTTATACTTTAAATATTTAACATTTAAAAAGCCCCCATCATCTTATAGCATTGTTATGTTGCAAGCATTACAATTAATGAGGAAAATGTTGACAAATCAAAACGGGGTTCATTTTATTCATTCGTCAGGTAGAAATTTGCAATTTCAAAATCAATTTATCTTGTGGCCATTGAAACTTTTGTTTTAAGTTGTGGCCATTGAAACGTTTGTATGGTTTACTGTATCTTAATATGTAGTCAAAGAGGAAAGAAATTATTTGGTTAAGAACATCCGGATATTTGCATATACCTGGGTATGAGTATTGACATTGTTTGAAGTTTGTGCTTCTTGTCATGATTGAGTGATAATTTAACAACTCGTCGAATTAAAACGACTTGCATGTTGAAAAGTAAAAGTTAAACTTTTTGATTGATAAATTGTTTAACGTCCCTCTCAAGAATTTTTCACTCATATGGAGACGCCACCAATTGCCGGTGGAGAGCTGCAAATTTTATCCTATACCCTTACGATACATGTATTTGTGGCTAATCATTGGTAACATAAGGATTTTCGGCAACAAGGCGTTGACAGAAATATACTTCGATGAAACCTTTTCCCCTGACCAAAATTAACATCTAGAGCTATTCTGCTTGTAGCTGTAGGTCTGAAGCTCTCTGCTTGAGAAAATTCGGACGGATAAAACAGAAAGCTAACAGATCCAAGCGTTGTGAAAACCTTCGATTTTCGCCGCCGGTTTTTTTGTCGCTCATTTCAGGTATTTTTAGGTTTTATTTCTTATATTGTATGTTTTCCCCAGCTTTATATAAATGATATCCGATAATTAACCATACATTTAATTCCTAATGTTTATTTACCTTTCCATCGATTACGAGGGATGTTTGTGAAAGTGGAGGAAGAAATGGAAATCTTTTAAACTGACATTCCAAAACCATGAAAGGACTGTTTCGGACTGTTGAATGGTAAAGAAAGTATGAAGAATTGGAGTAAAATGTAAGATTAATTTTCGGAAACCACTCTAATAGCGAAGGAAAGCATAAACTGCAAGAAATAATACCTTAGGTGAGCGACAAAAAAAAGTCGACGTAAATCGAAGGTTTTTACAAGGCATGGATCTGTAGCTCTGTGCTTCATCTGTACGAATTTTCTCAAGCAGAGAGATATATTTCTGCATCTATTCTGCTTGATCATAATTTTATTAAGTCATCATCTATGATCTATCTTTCATTCTCTATTTTGCATAAACACAAGATTGTAATGTATGTTTTGACGAGGCATATATTCATCTCTGTTTCATGTTATGGTGCAGGTTGCTCCATCGTTGCGCTTTGAGTTTAATTTCTAATTTGCTTCCAGTAAATTGTTTACCCAAAGTCGACATACAGATGAAGTCAGAGGGCAATTACCCAATATATCAGCATGTTTAACGCTTAAAATTACAAATATTTAACTAAGTTAACAGGTCTCCAATAAAGTTGGATTCCGTCGTGTTCCCACAATTACTCTGCTAAAGGATTAACATGTTATTCGCCTATTTTACCCGACCTCATTAACCACATAGCTATTAGACAATTGTTCTCAGGAATTGATTAAAAAAGCGGAGATTAGAAATACATGTTCAATGAATTGAGTAGGAGAGAAAAATCCAATATAAAACATCTCTGGTCATATAATTGTAGTGATTTATGGGCTATTGGATTCTGGTCTTTCATAAAGTACCACTGACTGACTCCAAAGAAAAGACGACCATTGGCTTTAATACGATAAACGCAGGCATTTGCTCTTAAAAGCAAACCGAATTGTTAACGAGTCTCTTTTTTTTATATTTATGAAATTATTTCTATTCATGTGCACGTGCATATTGGCGTTCTGTTTTATGTTTACTTTCGCCGCTTTAACGGTGAAGGTGGAGAAAAGGTATGAGCTGGTGTTAATTTAATTACTTCTTCTGACGCAACATACAAGGATTCAAATGTTTAATTAAAATAATTTCCTGGAAAAACTTTTCTTGAAAGTAACATTATTAACAGTGTATTAGAGTTTCTTAAGGTCTTTATATTGTAAGGGATGAGGTTTTATTGACTTAGTGTTAATTACAGATGTATATTTATAGACAAGTAAGTGACACTTAATCTTTGTAGACGCTTCAAGAGAATACTTTCTCGGAGATTTATTTTTTTCATTACAAAAGCTAGTTAGAGATAATTAGAAGACGGAGTAATTGCAGGGCTACTTTTATGCAGAGATTCAGTGTTGTTTATTAGTGTCTAGCGAACGCTAACGTGTCTAAGGATGAACATGCAAATAAACTTATTTAATAAACCCCCTACATGTATTTAAGTGTAAAGGACTTTTTATCAGCATATTAAAATACTTACTTTCAGCTTGTTTAAAAAATCCGACTCTGCAAAGCAGATTTCTTTCTGCCATGCAGACAACACTTACTAATGAGATAAAGCACTGCAAGGAAGAAAAAAAGTTGTTTTTTAAATATTTTTTTTAGCTTGTCTTTATTAGTAATATCTCCAAAACCGTCCAAAGATAAACTTTTTCTATTAACATACTAATTCTGATAAAATAAGCCTCAACCGGAGTAAGCTGTCTGATATTTAACAAAAATCTAAAACGTCTAATATTCCAAGTGAACAATTAAGATGTCGATGAACAGACATTATAATTTTCAGATTATAACTTATAACAAACATTTTAAAAAAAACAGTCGAAGAAGAAACTGACTTATAAATTTGATAGTGAATTCAAATCATAAACAGGACAAACCATGGACTGTTAGGAATACTAGAGATGGGGTCGAGTGAAGTGCCAAATAGGAGAACATCCTCTTTTCACCGTCACACCCGCCTTGAGCCATTTATATTAACAAGGTTATTCGAAATGGTAAAAACACGTTTACCTTACAATAGTTGGGGAAATATCGGTCAAGATACGATGCATTAATAGTTTGTATTTGCAAATTAGTGCATTATAAATGTCTTCGAATTTGCTAAGTCCTGACTTAATATTGTTGAAACTCTGTAATGTTAGCTAGTTTGTCAGTAGCCTGTCCCTGTTAAAAAATTGATCGTACAAAGAACATGCTCTTAAATATAATTAGGGATATACATATAGCATTACTTTTGTTTCAGCTAAAATAAATTTGAACTGCCTTATCTATACTGGATTCCGAAACTTCATACGAATCCTTACAAAGATACATAGCGGGTTCCAGTACATCTTCAAATAAGCCTCTTTCTTTACTCCGCACTAAGATATTAACAGAAGTGAAGGAGAAACTTCAAGAGTACTGTGCAACAATATGTTCAAGAAGTGGTGTAAATCAGAATGTGGATATTAAAATTTCCTAGGAACTTTTGGACAATTTAAAATCACAAGATTTTACCAAAATCAACAATTTAAAAACGAACGACTTTTCAACTTTATACACAATCATTCCCCACGATACATTTAAGTCCAGACTTTTTGATATCAGACAGCTGCTTTTATAAATATAAATGGAACTCTTAAATTTACTTACTTTGTCATTTGCAAAATTATTTTGTTAAAAACATTTTGATTGTACATACAAGTACAATGACGTTGACATCAAAAAGATGTTTGAGTTGACAATATCTATGTTGTTTTTGGAGACAAGGTCTTCAAACAATCTATTAGAATTTCCATGGGTACCAATGCCGCCCCGTTATTAGCAGACATATTTTTGTATTCATATGAAGCAGAATTTGTCCAATATCTTATGCGTGAAAAAAAGAAAAACACTTGCTACGCCATCAACTCGACATTTAGATATATCGACGACGTATTATCAATTAACAACGGTAATTTGCGTTCATCTGTCGATACGATATATCCTGGTGAGCTTCAGACAAAAGATACCACAGAGTCTGGCACATCTGTTTCATATTTGGATGTTTTACTTGAAATAGACGTTAATGGCAATCTCACAATCAAATTCTATGATAAATCTGATGGCTTTAACATTTCAATCGTCAACAACTTTCCTTACTTATGCAGCAATATACATGTACCTTCATCACCTGCATACGGAGTTTATATATCTCAGTTGATAACATATGAAAGAGCATATTCTACGTATGAACAATCTCTAAAATGGGGTAAATTATTGACAAACAAGTGAATGAAACAAGGATATCAGCAGTCTCGGTTAAAGTCATCAATTTGTAAATTCTATGGTCTAGTCGATACAATGACCATGTCAGCAAATACCATTGATCATTGCGTCAAATGCTGATTGACGTTTTTCATACTAATTGTTAGTCAATTGATTATACATGGAATTGACGATGGATTTTCCCGTTATTTCCCAATCATTAGAAGGAGCACACGGCGGGTGTGACCGCTAGGCAGGGGATGCTCACTCCTCCATGGCACCTGATCCCACCTTTGATGTTTTGCTCTGCGCAATTGCATTAATCAAAGAACTGAACAACTACATCCTGCATATAATGTAGATTCCCAAATAAAGGCGAATTATCGCGTAATTTAGCGAGAAACACATGTGAAATAAAATTTGCTTTTTTTAAGCGATTAAAAAATCTTTGAAAAATCTCTTGATCAACCGTCCAATTATCCTTCTCGCGATTTGACGTTAAAGAGCCGTTCGTGATAATAAGTACTGGGGGGAAAAAGGAATCTACAATATATCATTAAGTGAACAAAAAGTTGTGTATAATGACTATTATACAAAATTAATTGTATCATAGTACAGTTTGATAAGAATAGTAAGTTCATTAGCAGTATATGTTAACATTTTCTTATTTCAAAGGCTTAGAAGTATGTTTTGATCGCACAGTTCTTTGGCATTATTAGCGCTAAAAGTCGTATAAATTCAAGGCAGAGTGGTTTATCCAATGATATGCCTTATAATATTTTATAAGCGGTCGAATGTGTTCTGTTGCAAAGAATTTTTATAGGTTACATTAGACTCAGCTTCGTGTGTGACACTTCTAAGAGAAAATTATAATTACCTATAATAAATCACTAGTTTTTAGCTCTACTGGTCAGAGACCAGAAGAGCTTATGCGATAGTAATGCGTCCGTCGTCCGTCCGTCTGTCTGTAAACAATTTTTCAAAATGCTACTCCTCCTACAGTTTTGGTCCGATTTCAATATAACTTGGCACACAAGTAAACTACACTAAGATACATAATTTTGTGCATCGGTTTTTGATTTCGATGAACGGTGTTGCCGTGGTTACTAAAAATAGAAATTTCTGTGAAATTCTTTCAAAATGCTACTCCTCCTACAGTTTTGGTCTGATTTCAATGTAACTTGGCACTAAAGTAGACTACACTAAGATACATAATTCTGTGCATCGGTTTTTGATTTCGATGAACGGTGTTGCCGTGGTTACTAAAAATAGAAATTTCTTTGAAATTCTTTCAAAATGCTACTCCTCCTACAGATTTGGTCCGATTTCAATATAACTTGGCACACAAGTAGACTACACTAAGATACATAATTCTGTGCATCGGTTTTTGATTTCAAAGAACGCTCTTGCCGTGGTTACTAAAAATAGAAATTTCTTTGAAATTCTTTCAAAATGCTACTCCTCCTACAGTTTTGGTCCAATTTCAATATTACTTGGCACACAAGAAGACTACACTAAAATACATAATTCTGTGCATCGGTTTTTGATTTCGATGAACGGTGTTGCCGTGGTTACTAAAAATAGAAATTTCTGTGAAATTCTTTCAAAATGCTACTCCTCCTACAGTTTTGGTCCGATTTCAGTATAACTTGGCACAAAAGTAGACTACACTAAGATACATAGTTCTGTGCATCGGTTTTTGATTTCGATAAACGGTGTTGCCGTGGTTACTAAAAATAGAAATTTCTGTGAAAATCTTTCAAAATGCTACTCCTCCTACAGTTTTGGTCCAATTTCATTATAACTTGGCACACAAGTAGACTACACTAAGAGACATAATTCTGTGCATCGGTTTTTGATTTCGATGAACGGTGTTGCCTTGGTTACTAAAAATAGAAATTTCTTTGAAATTCTTTCAAAATGCTACTCCTACAGATTTGGTCCGATTTCAATATAACTTGGCACACAAGTAGACTACACTAAGATACATTATTCTGTGCATCGGTTTTTGATTTCAATGAACAATGTTGCCATGGTTACTAAAAATAGAAATTTCTGTGAAATTCTTTCAAAATGCTACTCCTCCTGCAGTTTTGGTCTGATTTCAGTATAACTTGGCACACAAGTAGAATATACTAAGATACATAATTCTGTGCATTGGTTTTTATTTTGATGAGTGGCAAGGATCATTTTTAGCTCTACTGGTCATAGACCAGAAGAGCTTATCCGATAGTAATGCGTCCGGCGTCCGTCCGTCTGTCTGTCTGTCTGTCCGTCTGTCTGTAAACAATTTTTCAAAACGCTACTCCTCCTACAATTTTAGTCTGATTTCAATATTACTTGGCACACAAGTAGACTACACTAAGATACATAGAATAGTGCATCGGTTTTTGATTTCGATGAACCGTGTTGCCATGGTTACTAAAAATAGAATTCTCTGGGAAATTCCTTTAAAACGCTACTGCTTCTACAGTTTTGGTCTGATTTCAATATAACTTGGCACACAAGTAGACTACACTAAGGTACATAGAATAGTGCATCGGTTTTTAATTTCGATGAATGGTGTTGCCATGGTTACTAAAAATAGAACTTTCTGTGAAATTTCTTTAAAACGCTACTCCTTGTACAGTTTTGGTCTGATTTCAGTATAACTTGGGACACAAGTAGACTACACTAAGATACATAAAATAGTGCATCGGTTTTTAATTTAGATGAACGGTGTTGCCATGGTTACTAAAAATAGAATTCTCTGTGAAATTCCTTTAAAACGCTACTCCTTTTACAGTTTTGGTCTGATTTCAAAATAACTTGGCACACAAGTAGACTACACTAAGATTCATAAAATTGTGCATCGGTTTTTAATTTCGATGAACGGTGTTGCCATGGTTACTAAAAATAGAATTCTCTGTGAAATTCCTTTAAAACGCTACTCCTTCTACAGTTTTGGTCTGATTTCAATATAACTTGGCACACAAGTAGACTACACTAAGATACATAGACTAGTGCATCAGTTTTTGATTTCGATGAACGGTGTTGCCATGGTTACTAAAAATAGAATTCTCTGTGAAATTCCTTTAAAACGCTACTCCTTCTATAGTTTTGGTCTGCTTTCAATATAACTTGGCACACAAGTAGACTACACTAAGATACTTAAAATAGTGCATCGGTTTATAATTTTGATGAACGTAGTTGCCATGGTTACTAAAAATAGAATTTTCTGTGAAATTCCTTCAAAACGCTACTCCTTCTACAGTTTTGGTCTGATATCAGTATAACTTGGCACACAAGTAGACTACACTAAGATACATAGAATAGTGCATCGGTTTTTGATTTCGATGAACCGTGTTGCCATGGTTACTAAAAATAGAATTTTCTGTGAAATTCCTTTAAAACGCTACTCCTTTTACAGTGTTGGTCTGATTTCAAAATAACTTGGCGCACAAGTAGACTACACTAAGATACATAAAATAGTGCATCGGTTTTTGATTTCGATGAACGGTGTTGCCATGGTTACTATAAATAGAATTCTCTGTGAAATTCCTTTAAAACGCTACTCCTTCTACAGTTTTAGTTTGATTTCAAAGTATTATTAAAGTTGGCACACAAGTAGACTACACAAAGATACATAAAATAGTGCAATGGTTTTTGATAAGTACAAACCAGTAGAGCTACAGTCTCGACAGAGACTTCTGGTTCTATTTATTGCTGATTTAAAGTCTCAAGTCCCAACTGCTACTTTTCTCTTCCTTTGTTTTAAGTATAAACCAGTAGAGCTACAGTCTCGACAGAGACTTCTGGTTTTATTATTGGTATCAAACCAATTAACAATGCACATAGTTATCATGAGGAAGGATACTTCTTTCCAATGTATGAATTTCAGGGCCGTGGGTCAGGGGTTCCGGTGTTAGGGCGGGGCCCTAATGAGCATTAGCTCACCTGAGCCGAAGTCTCAAGTGAGCTTTTCTGATCACATTTTGTCCAGCGTCCGTCTGTCTTTCCATCTGTCTGTAAACTTTTCACTTTTTAGCTCACCTGAGCTGAAAGCTCAAGTGAGCTTTTCTGATGACATTTTGTCCGGCGTCCGTCTGTCCGTCTGTCTGTCTGTCTGTCTGTCTGTTTGTAAACTTTTCACATTTTCGACTTCTTCTCAAGAACCGCTGGGCCAATTTCAACCAAACTTGCCACAAAGTATCCTTGGTGAAGGGGATTCAAGCTTGTTCAAATGAAGGGCAACGCCCTCATTCACGGGGAGATAATTGGGAATTAATGAAAATTTGGTGGCATATTTTAAAAATCTTCTTCTCAAGAACCACTGTGCCAGGAGAGATGAAACTTATGGGGAAACATCCTCAGGTAGTGTAGATTTAAGTTTTTTCAAATCATGACCCCCAGGGGTAGGGCGGGGCCAAAATGACCGACCAAAGTTTTACATAGAAATATATAGGAAAATTCTTTAAAAATCTTCTTCTCATGAATGACACAGCCATAATTCATCATATTCATATGGAAGCATGCTCAGGTAGTGTAGATTCAAGTTTGTTCAAATCATGACCCCCGGGGGTAGGGCAGAGCCAAAATGGCCGACCAAAGTTTTACATAGAAATATATAGGAAAATTCTTTAAAAATCTCCTTCTCAAGAATGACAAAGCCATAATTCATCATATTTATATGGAAGCATGCTCAGGTAGTGTAGATTCAAGTTTGAACAAATCATGACCCCTGGGGGTAGGGCGGGGCCAAAATGGCCAACCAAAGTTTTACATAGAAATATTTAGGAAAATTCTTTAAAAATCTTCTTCTCAAGAATGACAAAGCCATAATTCATCATATTCATATGGAAGCATGCTCAGGTAGTGTAGATTCAATTTTGTTCAAATCATGACCCCCGGGGTAGGGCAGGGCCAAAATGGCCGACCAAAGTTTTACATAGAAATATTTAGGAAAATTCTTTAAAAATCTTCTTCTCAAGAATGACAAAGCCATAATTCATCATATTTATATGGGAGCATGCTCAGGTAGTGTAGATTCAAGTTTGTTCAAATCATGACCCCCAGGGGTAGGGCAGAGCCAAAATGGCCGACCAAGCTTTACATAGAAATATTTAAGAAAAATTGTTAAACATCTTCCCAAGAATGACAAAGCTATAATTCATCATATTTATATGGAAGCATGCTCAGGTAGTGTAGATTCAAGTTTGTTCAAATCATGACCCCTGGGGGTAGGGCGGGGCCAAAATGGCCGACCAAAGTTTTACATAGAAATATTTAGGAAAATTCTTTAAAAATCTTCTTCCCAAGAATGACAAAGCCATAATTCATCATATTTATATGGAAGCATTGTCAAGTAGTGTAGATTCAAGTTTGTTCAAATCATGACCGCAGGGGTAGGGCGAGGCCAAAAATGGCCGACCAAAGTTTTTAAAGATATATATAGGAAAATTCTTTAAAAATAATTTTCTAAAAAATAGCAAATACATGATTGCTCATGGGACTACTTTTTGATTTAAACTTTACAATAAAAAGCCATTTTCTAATTTTTCCTACCCTTAGTGCTCAGGTGAGCGATGTGGCCCATGGGCCTCTTGTTCGACTTCTTCTCAAGAACCACTGAACCAATTTCAACCAAACTTGCCCCAAAGTATCCTTGAGTGAAGGGAATTCAAGTTTGCTCAAATGAAGGGCCTCGCCCTCCTCAAGGGGAGATAATTAAGAATTAGTGAAAAAATAATGGCTTTTTTAAAACCTACTTCTCAAGAACCAATGGGCCAGAAACGATGAAACTTAAATGGAAATATCCTCAGGTAGTGTAGATTCAAGTTTGTGCAAATCATGACCCCGGCGTTAGGGCATGGCCACAATTGACGAATAAAGTTTTACTTTAGGAATATATAGGAAAAAATTAAACTTCTTCTTTTCAGTGATCACTGAGCCAGGAAAGATGAAACCTATGTGGAAACATCCTCAGGTATAGTAAATTCAAGTTTGTGCAAATCATGACCCCTTGGGTAGGGCAGGGCCACAATTGACGATCAAAATTAATGTTTACATAGGAATATATAGGAAAAATATTTAAAGTTCTTCTTTCCAAGAATTACTGAGCCAGGAAAAATGAACCTATGTGGAAACATCCTCAGGTAAAGTAGAATCAAGTTTGTTCAAATCATGACCCCCTGGGGTGGTGCCGGACCATAATTGAAGATCAAAGTTTTACGTAGGAATATATCGGGAAAATATATAAGCTTCTTATTCTCAAGAATCACTGGGCCAGGAAAGATGAAACTTTTGTGAAAACATCCTTAGGTATATTAGATTAACGTTTGTTCAAATCATGACCTCCGGGGTAAGAGCGCGGCCATCATTGACCATAACATCCGAGTTTTGCACAGGAAAAAATAGGAAACTTCTTCTCAAGAATAGCAAAGCCAAGATAAGTTATATTTATATAAAAGTATCCTCAGGTAGAGTAGATTCAAGATTATTTAAGTCATGACCCCCGGGGAAGGGCGAGGACACAATGGATGGTCAGTTTTTAACATAGGTGTATATAGGGAAACTCTTTAAAAATTTGATGAGAAACAGAAAAGTCATGATTGGTTATATTTATATAGAAGCATTCTCAGGTAGTGTAGATTCAAGATTGTACAAATCATGATCCCCCAGGGGTATAGCGGAGTCACAATGGGGAATCCAAGTTTTACATAGGAATAAATAGGAAGATATCATTAAAAATCATCTTCATGAGATTAGCAAAGTCATGGTTAGTCATATTCATATGGAAGTAGAGGTAGAGTAGATTAAAATTTGTTCAAATCATGACCCCTGGGATTAGGGTGGTGCCACAATGGACGATCAAAGTTTTACATAGGAATATATAAGAAAGATCTTCTCAACATGCTCAAGAACAGCAAAGTCATGATTGATTATGTTTTTATGGAAACATCCTCAGGTATATGTGTAGTTACATATTTGTTAAAATCATGACTCCAAGGGGAAAGGGGGGATGGGGGGGGGGGGTAGGGTAGGATGACAATATTTTAATGGAATATTTTAAATTTTAAACCTATATCAGCGGGTGTTCCTCAAGGCTCTGTAGTAGGTCCTTTCCTATTCCCCCTGTATATTAATGACATAACTGATAATTTAGTTAATAATACAAGGCTATTTGCAGATGATACATCACTGTTTATATTGGTAGATAATGATGGTAATGCACAGCAATATCACTTACATCTGATTTTAAATATATAAAATCAATAAATGGGCCTCAACATGGGCTGTGGATTTTCATCCAACCAAAACCTGTAACGTAAATTTTACAAGAAGTTCAAATAACCACCCCCAGTACATTTTGGCTGTAATGGTAGCATTATTAGTGAATCTAGAACACATTGTCATCTTGGACTTCTTTTCCAAAGTGATGCCAAATGGTCATCTTATTTAAATAATTTATACGAAAAAGCTTCTAAGAAATCTTCTTAGAATGTTGTTAGATAGAAGTGCTTTGGTAAAATTCTATTTTGCTTTTATTCGACCCATTTCAGAATATGGTAGCATTGTTTGGGATAATTGCTCACAAAAACTTTCAAATCTTTTAGAAAATATTCAAGTAGAAGCTGCCCGAATAATAACAGGACTTAGGAAAATTTCATCAAGAAATGCTTTGTATTTCGAATTAGGTTGGGAACCACCAAATAAGAGAAGGGAAAGACAAAAACTTTTGTTATTCTATGAAACTGTTTATGGTATAGCCCCTCTCTATTTACAAGAAATCGTCCTACCTTTTATGCCACCAAATCATGGTTACAATCTTAGAAATATTGATAATTTTAATTTTGTCATACCTCAAGCAAGGACAGTCTCATATTTCAACAGTTTTCTGCCTTCCTTCAAATATGGAACAATTTACCACTAGAAACAAAATGTATTGAATCTTATTCATGTTTTAAGAATGTCTTAAAGAAACCTACTGCAGATAGTATAAAGGATGTCAAGATCTTTCATTATGGCAATCGCAAGGAAAACATTATACGTTGTCAACTAAGAAATGAATCTAGCAATTTAAATGCTCATCTGTATAATCAGTATCTAAGTGAAATAGCATCTTGTACTAAGTGTGGACATCTGAACGAGGATAATTATCATTTTTTTTCTTAGGATGCCCTGCATATATTAATCAGAGAATGATACTTTTTGAAAGTCTTCAGAGTGTAATAGAATTAGAAATTATGTCTCCTGTTCAAATTTTGAATACTTTGCTATTTGGTGAAATGCAATTACCTTATAAAATAAACTGTTCAATTTTTGAAGCAGTCCAACTGTACATCAAGTCTTCAAAAAGATTTTGATAGTATTTTGTAATCAAGTAAAAAAATTAATAAAATAAATCCAGATATTTCTCATATTTATATTTACCTCAAGTCTCGGCATTTCCATGTTCCATGTATATGTAGTATTTTTCCATGGAAATTAGTCTTGCACTTTATGAATTTTTTTCTTTACTCAGTGTTATTGCTTGATCAAAATTTATTTATTTTTTAATGTCACTATTTCCTTCTGTTTTGTATTTTTCTTCACATATTTGTTCTTTGCACTTTAGTTGTTTACTTATTCTGTTTCGCTGTTTGTTTGCACTTTTTAAATATTTTTTGGTCATATTGTATAGCGAGTATACCATGTATACCTACTTAGTAATAACGCTTCTGTATAATCTAATTCGATTCATTTTTTTCTTTTCTTTTTTCCCACCTTAGATAACAAAAGAAATTAATGTAACTTATAAGGAATTTTTTCATCATTGTAAAACATTGTCAATTCTTAACATTTGTAACCTTGACCTTGGAGAGGACTTATATAGGCCGTGCCTGATGGCCAATCCAAATATGTAATCTTACTTACATAATAAAATATTGATTAAATTAGTGCTCAGGTGAGCGATGTGGCCCATGGGCCTCTTGAATGGTCAATATGCATGACTTCTTTGAAAATATTCTCCTTCGCTCCTGGGTAATATGCCAATGATCTAAATACATATTTATGATGAAGAAAGATGCTTCTTCCAAAATGGTTAATTTCAGAGTACCTGGGTCAAGGGTACTGGGGGAGGGGGGGGGGTTACTTAGTCTAAAAATAAATTAAGGCTCTCAAGTCTGCTCTTTGGTATTAATGAATCATAATTTATTATAAAATTTGCAAAATTTTGAAATATGTAGCCCCAGGGTCAGTGGTTCCTGTGGTATGGGGTGCACAACTGGTGGTTATAAAGTGGAAATGCATCTTTGTTACTCAGATCTACCTCTTGGTATTAAGTAACCAAAGTAAGCATGCTAAGTGTATAATTATGATAAAGGATTTCATGGCTTTTGATTCCAAACAAGAACCAAATTCAATTGCTGGAAAGTTGTAACCTGATGCTCAGGTGACCTACAAGGCCCGTGGGCCTCTTGTTCTTAAATTCCTTTGTTTCCTAGCTATTTGAAGGCTGGTGTTTTTGCTCAAATTAATTTTTTCATTGCAGTTTTAGCATTTGATAGTTTCAATGGAAATATTTTTTGTAAATTTACGCACTTTTCCGTAAATGTTAATTTTTACGTCCCTTTCTCTTCGTCCTTTTTGTCATTTCGTCATATCCAGAAAGTAACACTTCACAATCTTAAGTTCAGTACATATGCATTATCTTGCGATGTTTGAATGAACTTCAAACATCTAAATCTTATCTTTCAAACCGTTGAAATTTTTTTGAAATTTTGATTCAAACATTTAAATTTTAGAAACAAACACTTTAAGACTTCAATATCCAAAAATATCAAATTTCCAACCCGTTCTGAATTTTAAATATCAGTTCAATATTCTAATTATCTAAAAGCTTTTGTGTTCACCAAGTGTTTTTGACAAACCAGGTATTGTTTCTCCATGGGATTTTTATTTTTGTCACTGAATATCTTAACCAGAAGTCTCTTTCGAGACTGAAGCTCTACTGGTTTGTACTTATAGCAAAGGAAGAGAATAGTACTTAAGCAGTTGGGAATTGAAACTTTACAACAGCAATAAATAGAATAATGATCCTTGATAAAGTCTCTTTATGTTTTTAGTGTAGTCTACTTGTATGCCAAGTTATATTGAAATCAGACCAAAACTGTAGGAGGAGTAGCATTTTGAAACAATTTTACAGAAATTTCTATTTTTAGTAACCGCGGCAACAACGTTCATCGAAATCAAACACCGATACACAAAATTATGTATCTTAGTGTAGTCTACTTGTGTGCCAAGTTATATTGAAATCGAACCAAAACTGTAGGAGGAGTAGCATTTTGAAAAATTTCACAGAAAATTCTATTTTTAGTAATCACGGCAACACCGTTCAACGAAATCAAAAACCGATACACAGAATTAAGTATCTTAGTGTAGTCTACTTGTGTGCCAAGTTATATTGAAATCAGGCTAAAACTGTAGGAGGAGTAGCATTTTGAAAGAAATTTCACAGAAATTTCTATTTTTAGTAACCACGGCAACATCGTTTACTAAAATCAACAAGCTAATTCAGAGAATTCGTGTCCCCCGCTTAGGGAAAAAGTCGGCTCCCCCTGACTGAATTTGTAGAATTATTAAATGTATACATGTATATTGAAGGAAATAAAAACATGTATGTCAATATGCATATAAAGATTTGATTGCTTATTCTTTATTATGTGTATACAAGATTTTTTTTTATGGAATATTTATCACACTGTAATGATGATTTTATAACCTCATAAATTTTTCATTTCACATGCTGAATACTATCATTTAGTCAAAAAAAAGGTATTTTAAAAAAAAAAAGAATGGATCGACCGAGAATCGATCCCGGGACCTCTCACGTACGAAGCGAGAGACATAACCACTACACCACGGTGTCGCTTTACAAGGTGAGAAGTATATGCAGAACTGAAGTCACATACATGTATATATTCATGTTTTCATGTTCGGTATTCTCAAAATTTTACACAATCCATGGTGTGTGATTTATTTAGCCTTTACTAAACAGTTCTAATAGATGTAATAAGAACACAAAGTCCGCTGAGAACCTGTTTTATACGCAATAACTCTCCTCATGCCCCTGCGCTAAAAATAGCGACAAGTAATACTATAAATACTGATAAAACAAACGGGGCGGGGCACTTTGAGAGGGGCGAGAGATGTCCTACGGAGTTTTGGTATAAAATTACATTGCATAAGCTCAAAATCTTCTTGAAATATCGCCCGGAAATGATAGTGTTACACACAGACAGAATGTATAAATTTACGACCTTGAACTTTGACCTTTTGACCTCAAAATCAATAGGGGTCTTCATTAGGCCACAGGGAGTTGTTATGTAAAATTTCATTGCAATAGCTCAAATGGTTCTAGAGATATCGTGTGGAAACGAAAGTGTTTTAACAGACAGAATTTGCTTATTTATGACCTTGACCTTTTGACCTCAAAATCAATAGGGGTCTTCTTTAGTGCATAGGGAGTTGCTATGCTAAATTTCATTGCAAAAGCTCAAAGGGTTCTCGAGATATCGTGTGGAAACGAAAGCGTTACAGACAGACAGAAAGACGGACGGACGGACGGACGGACAAACCCAAATTAATATCCCCCACTTTTCAAGCGGGAGACAAAAACCGATACATAGAATTATGTATCTTAGTGTAGTCTACTTGTGTACCAAGTTATATTGAAATTAGACCAAAACTGTAGGAGGAGTAGCATTTTGAAAAATTGTTTACTGACAGACGGACGGACGCATTACTATCGCATAAGCTCTTCTGGTCTCTGACCAGTAGAGCTAAAAACTAGTAGAGTCAAAGGTTGCATTTTTTATTTCAAAAATGAATTTAGGTGAAAAAAAACACAATTTATAATCTATGAAACGCGATTTATTTAAATTGTTTATTTTACAGGGACGTCCTATCTTTGAAAAATAACTAAAGTTTAATTTTTTGGAGTCTGAACTTATCAAAAAATACGTCATATATGACTTTAAGATTTATTAAGTGTAGACCTTCTAAACAAGCAATAGATTTAAAACTCATCAAAGTTTAAAATACAAAAAATCGTTCTTTGAAATTTGATTTTTTATATAAAGTAAAAATCTAACACTTCGAAATTTAACAAGCTAATTCAGAGAATTCGTGTCCCCCGCTTAGGGAAAAAGTCGGCTCCCCCTGACTGAATTTGTAGAATTATTAAATGTATACATGTATACTGAAGCAAATAAAATACATGTATGTCAATATGCATATAAAGATTTGATTGCTTATTCTTTATTATGTGTATAGAAGATTTTTTTATATGGAATGTTTATCACACTGTAATGATGATTTTATAACCTCATAAATTTTTCATTTCACATGCTGAATACTATCATTTAGTAAAAAAAAAGAAGTATTTGAAAAAAAAAAAAAAAAGAAAGGAAGGATCGACCGAGATTCGATCCCGGGACCTCTCACACTTGAAGCGACAGACATAACCACTAGACCACGGATTCGCTTTAGGCGCTGTGAAGTATATGCAAAATAGAAGTCACATACATGTATATATTCATGTTTTCATGTTCGGTATTCTCAAAATTTTACACAATCCATGGTGTTTGATTTATTTAGCCTTTATTAAACAGTTCTAATAGATGTAATAAGAACATAATGTCCGCCGAGAACCTGTTTTATACGCAATAACTCTCCTCATGCCCCTGCGCTAAAAATAGCGACATGTAATACTATAAATACTAATAAAACAAACGGGGCGGGGTACTTTGAGAGGGGCGAGAGACGTTCTAGGAGTTTTGGTATAAAATTACATTGCATAAGCTCAAAATCTTCTTGAAATATCGCCCGGAAATGATAGTTTTACATACAGACAGAATGTATAAATTTACGACCTTGAACTTTGACCTTTTGACCTCAAAATCAATAGGGGTCTTCATTAGGCCACAGGGAGTTGTTATGTAAAATTTCATTGCAATAGCTCAAATGGTTCTTGAGATATCGTGTGGAAACGAAAGTGTTTTAACAGACAGACTTTGCTTATTTATGACCTTGACCTTTGACCTTTTGACCTCAAAATCAATAGGGGTCTTCTTTAGTCCATAGGGAGTTGCTATGCTAAATTTCATTGCAAAAGCTCAAAGGGTTCTCGAGATATCGTGTGGAAACGAAAGCGTTACAGACAGACAGAAAGACGGACGGACGGACGGACGGACGGACAGACGGACGGACGGACGGACGGACGGACGGACAAACCCAAATTAATATCCCCCACTTTTCAAGCGGGGGACAAAAAGTTGTTTGAAAATTTGAAAAGCTTAGCTTTTTAAACTACTGATAATATTATACTTCAATATACGAAATCAGTTTGAGTTTGTGCAATTCAGGAATTTAAATTTGAGTAGAAAAATTCTAAAACTCTAAATCATTTTAGAAATTGGAACTGTTACACGGATCATAGACAAAGTATTTCAGAAAAAAAGCTGAAAGTTGATTTTTCTGTGCCATTTCTACCCATGGTTATTTATACATTCTTGGTCTCTCGTATATTTAAAACATATCATCAGGAAAATATGCCCCTCCCACCGGCATCACTTGGTTAGACTTCATACTTATACACTGTACATTGTAAAGTTGCTTCAAATTTAACAGTCATTTTGTGAACCGGAACACAAAAAAGTGATTTGTATTCTCTACATAAAATGACTGCACATTACCTTTGGGATCAAGTTATTTTTAAAAATTAAATACGATTAAGTACCTAACTTAATACCCAATATATGATTATATCTTTTATGAATGTTTGACATTCAAATTCCATATGTTATCTCGGTTGCAATAGGATTGACGCATCACGAATTGTAAATTCCGGCAGATTTTCCAATGACTTTTGCTCAAGTGAGCTTTTCATATCGGATTTCGTCTGCTGTCTGTAAACCTTCGTCGTTCTTTTCGTAAACTTTCACATTTCCATACTCTTCCCCAGAACAACTGGACCAATATCAGCCAAGCTTGGCACAAAGTATCCTTGGGTTATCGGGATTAAATTTGTTCAAATGAAGGGACACACCTTCCTCCAAGGGGAGATAATAACAAAATAGCGAAAAATCAAAGGCATCATTGAAGAATCTTCTCAAGAACCAATGAGCCAGGATAAATGAAACTCCTGTGGAATCATTGTCCAGTAGTGTAGGTACAATTTGTTTAAATCAAGATCCCCGGGGGTATGGTGGGGCCTCAATAGATGATTTAAGTTTTACATAGGAATACATAGGGGAAAATCTTCTCAAGAACAACAGAGCAATGATTGGTCATATTTATGTGAATGTATCCTCATGTGGATGTACAGATTGATGTCCAATATGGGACACCAGATATTTTTCGAACACAGAACTTTTACATGTAACTTTTTTTTCGTCTTTTGTTTTTAACTCTGGACATGACATAGTCCAGACTTTTTACTACCATTTCTAATTAAGATATCAAAAATATTTTTATATCACTTGATGGGATTTCTTAGCAGTATTCCATGGTCTCATGTTGAACTCACAAACATATCCACTTCTAAAGATATGAAGTCCTAGAATTCACAATCCCATGGGAGAATCGTCGGATTTTCAGTTCAACCAACCATCCCGCCTTTCTACCATGGGAAAAAAATGTCAGATGGGATATTTTCTCCTAGGGATTTTTTCTTCCACATATTTGTTCAAATGGGATAAATCCCACGGATATTGACAATGAATCATTTTCTCCAGTTCTTTGTTATAGTTGGAATATATTCTATATATTATAATGAGAGATTTCTCATAGTCATAATTAATATTTATATATATACTAGATATATTCCATGTTTCACAAAGTATGGGAGAAATTGTTTGATTGTCAATATCCGTGGGATTTATCCCATTTGAACAAATTTGTGGGAGAAAAACTTCTAATGGGAGAAAATATCCCATCTGACATTTTTTTCCCCCATGGGAGAATGGTGGGATAGTTGGTGGGGTTGAAAATTCCACCATTCTCCCATGGGATTTTGAGTTTCAGTGCTTCATATCTTTAGAAGTGGAAATGTTTGTAAGATCAACATTAGCCCCTGGGATACTGCTAAGAAATCCCATCAAGTGATATAGAAACATTTTAGATATCACAATTAGAAATGGTAGTAAAAATTCTGAACTACATTGTATGTCGTGTCCAGAGACAGATTTAGTACAGTTCTTTGATATTTACACTTTCACATCTAATTCTCATCACTTCTGCACACAAGTGAAGTTTCTCCTTTACGGTGGTTATTATCCCGGTAAGAAGAAAGGATTAGGTCTTAATAGAGTAGAGCATTTGCTGGACCCAGCAATGTATTTGATTTTAAGGATATTTATAATGTATAGGAATCCAGTTCAAGCAGGGTAGATAGAGCTCGATTCCGATGACTGGTACATGCATGTTGATTCAATTAAATACTGAAATTTCTTCGAAAAACCAGAATTCTCTGTCGAGACTGTAACTCTACTGGTTTGTACTTATGGCAAAGGAAGAGAAAAGTTGCAGTTTGACTTGAAACTTAAAGAGCAATAAATAGAATAACGATCCTTGATTAAGTCTCTTTTTGTGGCAAAATTGCAGTAAGACTATAACTGCAGGACCAGATTTTCATAAAATTTTCTAGAATTTTCCATTTTAATTACCCTGGAAACATCATTCATAAAAAAAAACCAAAACATTAAACACAATTACAGGTATGTATCTCATTGTAGTCTACTTGCATGCCATATATTATAATAGACTAAAACTCGGTTTGGAGTAGCATTTTTAAAGTACTTCACAAAAATTTCTATTTGTAGTATGAAGTCAACACTGTTCATTGAAATCAAAAACCAATAAACAGAATTATGTATCTTAGTGTGGTCTACTTGTATGCCAAATTATACTGGAATCAGACTTAAACTATAGGAGAAGTAGCATTTTGAAAGTATTTCAAAGAAATTTCTATTTTTAGTAACTACGGCAACACCGTTCATCGAAATCAAAAACCAATAATTATAAAGAACTAGATGAGATCTCGTTGTGAACAACGAGTGGGTCTTCCGTTCGATTCTTGATGAGATGAGATAAGATTTTGATTGAGATTTTTTTACAATGATAATTTTCTTAAGAAAAACGATTGTGCTGCCGTGATGGTATTTTTTAAATATTGAACGTTAAACTGTCATAAATTCAAATTCTGGCCCCTCTTGGCCCTTTAAGTAAGGGACCAGCCCTTTTTTTCTTCAAATCGTCTGAAAGATCTCGTGCTTTTTAACACTTTTTGTTCAACAAGTGTTCAGAGATTGTTTTTCATTTTCGAGTTATTAGCGAAACAAATATTTAGGGGCCAACCCTTCAACTCTCTAATGGGGACGTTTAGCGAAAAATGAAAGGTTGCATATTGTTCAGAAGATGATTTTGAACATCTTTTGTTCAATATTTCTTCTTAAAATATTTCTCACTTTCGAGATATGAAGTGTCAAAGATTTAGCATTCTGGCCCCTTGTGACCCCTAATTATGTACCATACAACATAAAAATCATAATATATAGTTGTAAATGGTTGAGATAAACATCTTTGCTTCAGTAATGTATTACAAAATATTAAGTGCTAAAGAGTTATCGATTGAAGACTTTTGGCCCCTCTTGGCCCTTTATTTGAGTGCCCAGTCCCTTTTTCTTGATTTCGACTTAAAGCTCTTAGAATTTTGAACACTTTTTGTTCAACAACTATTCAGAGATTCTTTTTCGTTTTCAATTTATTCGGAAAAGAAATATTTAGGGGCCAACCCTTCAACTCCCTAATGGGGACGTTTAGCAAAACATGAAAGGTTGCATAATGTTTAGAACATGATTTTAAACATCTTTTGTTCAATATTGCTTCTCAAAATATTTCTCACTTACGAGATATAAAGCGTCAAAGATTTAGCATTCTGGCCCCTTGTGGCCCCTAATCATGTACCATACGACATGAAAATCATAATATATAGTTGTAGATGGCTGAGATCAACATATTTGCTTCAGTAATGTATTACAAAATATTAAAAGAGAAAGAGTTATCGATTGATGACTCTTGGCCCCTCTTGGCCCCTAATTTGAGTGCCCAGCCCCTTTTTCTTGATTTCATCTTGAAGCTTTTAGGATTTTGAACACTTTTTATTCAACAACTATTCAGAGATTCTCTTTCGTTTTCGAGTTATTTGCAAAAGAAATATTTAGGGGCCAACCCTTCAACTCCCTAATGGGGACGTTTAGCGAAAAATGAAAGGTTGGATATTGTTCAGAACATGATTTTGAACATGTTTTGTTCAATGTTGCTTCTCAAAATATTTCTCATTCTCGAGATATAAAGCGTCAATGATTTAGCACTCTGGCCCCTTGTGGCCCCTAATTATGTACCATACAACATGAAAATCATAATATATAGCTGTAGATGGCTGAGATAAACATCTTTGCTTCAGTAATGTATTACAAAATATTAAGTGCTAAAGAGTTATCGATTGAAGACTTTTGGCCCCTCTTGGCCCCTAATTTGAGTGCCCAGCCCCTTTTTCTTGATTTCATCTTTAAGCTTTTAGGATTTTGAACACTTTTTGTTCAACACCTATTCAGAGATTCTTTTTCGTTTTGGAGTTATTTGCAAAAGAAATATTTAGGGGCCAACCCTTCAACTCCCTAATGGGGACGTTTAGCGAAAAATGAAAGGTTGCATATTGTTCAGAACATGATTTTGAACATCTTTTGTTTAATATTACTTGTCAAAATATTTCTCACTTTCGAGATCTAAAGCATCAACGATTTAGCATTCTGGCCCCTTGTAGCCCCTAATTATGTAATATACGACATAAAAATCATAATATACAGTTGTAGATTGTTGAGATAAACATTTTTGCTTCAGTAATGTATAGCAAAATATTGACTGTTAAAGAGTTATCGAAAAAAGACTTTTAGCCCCTCTTGGCCCCTAATTTGAGTGTCCAGCCCCTTTTTCTGGATTTCATCTTAAAGCTCTTAGGATTTTGAGCACTTTTTGTTCAACAACTATTCAGAGATTCTTTTTCGTTTTCGAGTTATTCGCAAAAGAAATATTTAGGGGCCAACCCTTCAACTCCCTAATGGGGACGTTTAGCGAAAAATGAAAGGTTGCATATTGTTGAGAAGATGATTTTGAACATCTTTTGTTCAATATTACTTGTCAAAATATTTCTCACTCTCGAGATATAAAGAGTCAAAGATTAGGCATTAAGGCCCCTTGTGGCCCCTAATTATGTACCATACGTCACAAAAATAATGATATATAGCTGTAGATTGTTGAGATAAACATTTTTGCTTCAGTATTATATTACAAAATATTAACTGATAAAGAGTTATCGATTAAAGACTTTTGGCCCCTTTCTGCCCCTAATGTGATGAGTCAGCGTTTTTTTCTTGATATCATTTGAAAGATCTTGTTGTTTTGCACAAATGATGTTCAGTATGTTTTTACAAAATATTTATACTTTAAAAGATATGATGCAAAATGTCTCCAAAAATCACTCGTGATTCGTGTCCTAAATTTTGACCCCTACCGAGCTTCCATACTAGGTACTTCCGGAAACTATCCAAACTCTCAGTAACATGGGGACATGTCCTCTATCATCACTGAAAATTTCAGCGCTCTAGGTCAATCCGTTTTCGAGAAAATGAACGGACAAGGAGGTCCTCTGAATTTTGATAAAAGGGCGATAACTCTAGACTGGAAGTGATTTTCACAAAATCCTTCAACCGGTATAAACTTCAGATTATTCTGCAACATCCCTGAAAATTTGAAGCAAATCCGTCCAACCATCTCTGAGAAATCTTCTGCACAAAATTTGTGCAGAAAAAAAGAATAATAACTAGATACGATCTCGTTGCGAGCAACGAGTGGGTCTTCCGTTCGATTCTTGATGAGATGAGATCCGATTTTGATTGAGATTTTCATTCTTAAGTAATGATTTTCCATATTCAAAAAAAGACATTGAACAATAAAGACTTCTAAAATCGACTTTTGGCCCCTCACGGCCCCTAATAATAGGGATCAGCCCTTTTTTCTTCATAACATTTTAAAGCTCTGAGGATTATGAACACTTTTTGTTCAACAACTATTCAGAGATTCTTTTTCGTTTTCGAGTTATTCGGGAAAGAAATATTAAGGGACCAGCCCTTCAACTCCTTAATGGGGATGTTTAGCGAAAAATGAAAGGTTGCATATTGTTCAGAACATCATTTTGAACATCTTTTGTTCAATATTACTTATCAAAATATTTCTCACTTTTGAGATACAAAGCGTCAAAGATTTTGCCTTCTGGCCCCTTGTGGCCCCTAATTATGTAATGTACGACTTTTAAATCATAATATACGAGGGTTGTCCCAAAATTCCGTAGACAAGCGTTGTTTTGTAGGAACCCTATGTCATACATTAATGAAACTTCGTATATAGATTAAACCAACACTATCTGATAAATTTATGGACAAATATGGAGTAACTACACAAATTATTCCAATTTAAAAGACACATTTCATTGCCTGGTGTAGGTAGGCGGCGCAATACCCAAGCGTTGCAATTAAAATTTGGTATATTATATTTAAAATCCTACAGAAAAGTAATTACTACCCCGTATTTTTTTAAATGGAAATGAAAATTCTTAATACTGTTCTATTAACTACATTTCCTCAAATTTTGGTGTTTATGCTTTGATAAATATGATTTTTATAACGTTTTATATACATGAGGTTAAATCCGACTTTCTGAAAAATGGCGGCAGCGTTGGCACAGGCGGCGCACTGGGCTATGATCAAGTGTTTTGATCCTGAATTCACTCTTGTAAAAATGTACCAGTCATAACGGTTTGGTAGACTAGGAAACTTTTTATCATCCTGAGTATTTAAAATGATTAAAACGGTTTCTCTATGTATATGTAAATAACAGTAGCTAAGATAAAAGACGGGACTAAGAAATGGGCAAGAGTTGCATTGTGCAACTCCCTTAGAGAAAACAGACGAAAAGCCCGTAGAAATGTAGCGTTTTCAAATTATTATCATTTCATACCTGTACATAAATATACTTTGTTTACATATTTTAATGTTTGATCATATCATAGTAATTAAGATATTTCACATTTATAACTATAACCGTTTAGTTTAATTTAAGAATTTGATTCTGGTAATTGAAATATTTTCTCCAAAAATTTGAACTGTTGACATTTGTATTTTTGACGTTGCAGATAGCTCCGGGTGTTAGAGATCGATATCACTTTAAATATTATTACTCGAAAAGTTTTCAAGTAAACATCATAAAACTTCGTAATTTATCTGCCAAGAACACGCTTTATCCACCTTGAAAATTTTATTAAGATACATTAATATCTTTAAAAGATATGAGCTCAGTCTACGAAATTTTGGGACAACCCTCGTACAGTTGTAGATTGTTGAAATAAACATTTTTGCTTCAGTAATGTATTACAAATTATTGACTGTTAAAGAGTTATCGAAAAAAGACTTTTAGCCCCTCTTGGCCCCTAATTTGTGTGTCCAGCCCCTTTATATGGATATCGTCTTAAAGCTCTTAGGATTTTGAGCACTTTTTGTTCAACAACTATTCAGAGATTCTTTTTCGTTTTCGAGTTATTCGGAAAAGAAATATTTAGGGACCAGCCCTTCAACTCCCTAATGGGGACGTTTAGCGAAAAATGAAAGGTTTCATATTGTTCAGAACATCATTTTGAACATCTTTTGTTCAATATTACTTATCAAAATATTTCTCACTTTTGATATACAAAGCGTCAAAGATTTTGCCTTCTGGCCCCTTGTGACCCCTAATTATGTAATGTACGACTTTAAAATCATAATATACAGTTGTAGATTGTTGAAATAAACATTTTTGCTTCAGTAATGTATTACAAATTATTGACTGTTAAAGAGTTATCGAAAAAAGACTTTTAGCCCCTCTTGGGCCCTAATTTGAGTGTCCAGTCCCTTTTTCTGTATTTCATCTTAAAGTTCTTAGGATTTTGAGCACTTTTTGTTCAACAACTATTCAGAGATTTTTTTTCGTTTTCGAGTTATTCGCAAAAGAAATTTTAGGGGCCAACCCTTCAACTCCTTAATGGGGACGTTTAGCGAAAAATGAAAGGTTGCATATTGTTCAGAACATTATTTTGAACATCTTTTGTTCAATATTACTTATCAAGATATTTCTCACTTTCGAGATATAAAGCATCAACGATTTTGCCTTCTGGCCCCTTGTGGCCCCTAATTATGTAATATACGACATAAAAATCATAATATACAGTTGTAGATTGTTGAGATAAACATTTTTGCTTCAGTAATGTATAGCAAAATATTGACTGTTAAAGAGTTATCGAAAAAAGACTTTTAGCCCCTCTTGGCCCCTAATTTGAGCGTCCAGCCCCTTTTTCTGGATTTCATCTTAAAGCTCTTAGGATTTTGAGCACTTTTTGTTCAACAACTATTCAGAGATTCTTTTTCGTTTTCGAGTTATTCGCAAAAGAAATATTTAGGGGCCAACCCTTCAACTCCCTAATGGGGACGTTTAGCGAAAAATGAAAGGTTGCATATTGTTCAGAACATTATTTTGAACATCTTTTGTTCAATATTACTTATCAAAATATTTCTCACTCTCGAGATATAAAGCGTCAAAGAAATGGCATTCTGGCCCCTTGTGGCCCCTAATTATGTACCATACGTAACAAAAATAATGATATATAGGTGTAGATTGTTGAGATAAAAATTTTTGCTTCAGTATTATATTACAAAATATTAACTGATAACGAGTTACCGATTAAAGACTTTTGGCCCCTTTCTGCCCCTAATGTGATGAGTCAGCGTTTTTTTCTTGATATCATTTGAAAGATCTCGTTGTTCTGCACAAATGATGTTCAGTATGTTCTTACAAAATATTTATACTTTAAAAGATATGATGCAAAATGTCTCCAAAAATCACTCGTGATTCGTGTCCTAAATTTTGACTCCTACCGGGCTTCCATACTAGGTACTTCCGGAAACTATCCAAACTCCCAGTAACATGGGGACATGTCCTCTATCATCACTGAAAATTTCAGCGCTTTAGCCCAACGTTTTCGAGAAAATGAACGGACAAGGAGGTCCTCTGAATTTTGATAAAAGGGCGATAACTCTAGACCGGAAGTGATTTTCACAAAATCCTTCAGCCGGTATAAACTTCAGATTATCCTGCAACATCCCTGAAAATTTGAAGCAAATCCATCCAACCATCTCTGAGAAATCTTCTGCACAAAATTTGTGCAGAAAAAAAGAATAATAATAATAAGAAAAGTGAAAAAGAAACATAAGAATAATAGAAGGGTCTTCCGCTGAAGACGGAAGACCCTAATAATAAGAAAAGTGAAAAAGAAACATAAGAATAATAGAAGGGTCTTCCGCTGAAGACGAAAGACCCTAATTATGTATCTTAGTTGTAGTTTACTTTCAGTTAAGTTCATTAAATATTGCACAAACAATGTCAAACTTCAACCAAAAATTAAATTATTTTTACTGATTTGTATTTATATAAGCAGTCAATCTTTCGTGATATAGAGTAAAATTTGTTGCTTACAAATTAATTATCATGGTTTAATAAGTCAAGATATATGAATCTCATGTGTACAAGGTGGAATGTTTCCAAGTCCTTGTCTAAAACACAAAATACTTGACGTTCCATTGAGAAATAAAGTGCTACAAGATATTGTGTTTTTATTGTCTCGTGTCTCAAGTCAGCTACTTCTCCCTGAAACGTCCGCCAGTTTCCGTTAGACTTCCGAAGTAATTACTCTCGACAGAGGGCCGCATTACAGAACACTGAATTCTATTCTGTCGTGTTGTGGTATTCTTTGACGAAGGACAACCAGGTTTAAGTGTTCAAGTATATATATGATTGATTTCTTTTTCCATCCCCTATCTACATGTTAGACTGTTTTTCGATTTATTAAGATTAAAGGACATTTTTAAAAGATGTGGAAATCAATCAATGCTTACATTTAATTGTGTACTCACAAGGTACCATATATGTATATAACAGGAATTTTGCAAGCATGCAATTATAGTATATATACTTTTTAAAGAAAAATATCCATGTTTTGCAGTTTTATTAATATCAATGTAAAATTGTCTTCTGGTTCTGTCTTTGATAAATCCCAAAACAGGTTTTACGACACAAAACCCTGTCATGTTTCTAAGTAAAGAAATATATTACCGCATATTTGAGTTCATCTCACAATATGCGTCGTTATCAAAGCTCTATCCTTTAATTATATGTCATCATTCACCTCCTTTTTGTGAAGAAACTAATAAATGTGATTAGCCGGAATTTATTTATCCATCTATTCAGTGTCGGTACCTAGTCACTAGGTTTACGGGTTATCTCTTCTTTTCTATGCATCAATGAAAGTGAAAGGTGGGTGATGAAAGTATCCGATTTATTCTTCTGTATTATGAAATATCTAAAGCAAAATAATTTAATTATAAGACAATTTGCGTTGAAATGTGTCCGTAGCACGAATGAGGTCAACCCAACATGCTACTTTTCCCGTCAGGGAGGGCACAACTTATGTTGTCTTGATGTTGGGGTATGCCAGATTGCCGGCTGTCCCACTGTTGTGTAGAAATATATGCCAACTCGAATAAAACATTAAACTTAAATACTTAGCATTTGTTTATTATATATAGGTCTTTGATAATTCACTGTAAAAGACTTGTGGTGATGTTTATCTAAAACAAAAATCTTTGCAGATATTACAAAGCATAATTCTAATATTTTTGATTTCTATGCAACATGTTAATCAATTGAAGTGGTTAATTTGGCTGGTGGTCGGTTCTTCGGGAAAACCCATGGAGAAATTTTATACTTAATGTAACTTTTATGTATGTTTTTTCATGATTTTCTTTTGTGACTGGGGTATAATACATGTACATCTACATATATTTCAAGAACTTACTACAGGACAGTAGTTTGAAAATTGAACACAGACAATGCTGAGCAACGCCCAAGAATCTACGAACAGACATGTCAATATATATGTAGCATAATCCTGAATTTATGGGTAGTAAAACAGCCAATAATGACACTTAAGTGTTTCAACACCGACAGAGAAGATAAAACATGCTTATACTTAGAAAGACGGATTATGTATATTAAGAAGTCGGACTTAGTGAAGTATTATGAATTGTTTTACAAATTACTTATGAAAATACAGATTAAGATAAGAGCAGATGAGTGGAGGTACATATATCCTCAGGAATAATCAATTGCTCTCTGATTCTACATTGCATGGAAGTTTAATGACTAAACGACACTGATGTTCTCAGCATAGAGGAAATCATTCTCAGATTGAAGCTTTCCCGGGATTGCTCTTTTCCATCTTCCTGGTCGTAATTAGATACGTTTTTACACTCACTTCATTCGGGCCATTTTTATTTAACACAACGATAGAGCAGTAAAGAGATTTCCTAAATTATTGAATTCTTTTTATGGTCGTTTGATGGTCTAACAAACTAGCAATCGTATGGCGGTTGGCATTTGGCTCTCGTTGCATTGCAGGGCTCCTTAACTCTGCAATCAATTCCTGATAGAAACGTTTTCTAATTTTCCATCACACATGCTGTAATGAAATCATATTGTATCAATGCACAAGGGACATCTTGTTTTCGAAAGCTACATTCTATAACTAGTGCTTTTTTCCCATACGTTCCTATCAGACTATACCTAAACAACTAAAGCCGAATAAACATATTGCAAATCACACTGAAAGTGGGAAATGGTCCGAAAAAAGTGTTTCGTACTGTCGTAATTTTTGAATGATAAAACGAAGTGGAAGAGTTACGAGACAAAGATCAATTTCTATTTTCATCAAAGAGAAATATTCTTGTTTTACGGCTTTGATTTTTAATACTGTTTAATGGACGCCAAACCATAAATTGCCAAGATTGTGCGATAGATATAAGCGATATAAGCAAGTTTGAATACCCTAAATGTACACAATATTCTCTTGATGCCAGAACTTTTATTTCAGTATAAGTAGTCTTAGCTCACTTGAGCTAACAGGGGGAAAGCTCAAAAATGAAATTGTTAAATTGAAATATATAGGAAACATGTTTAAAAATTTTCTCCTCATGAGCAGCTGGGCCAGAAAAGCTGAAACTTGTATGGAAGCATGTTTAGGTAATGTCGATTGTAGATTCTAAATTGAACAAATCATGACCTTCGGAGGTAGGGCGGGGCCACAAAAGGGAATTCTCATTTTAAATTGAAATATTTCACAAATCTTCTCAAGAACTAGCAAGTTGGAAAACTAAATGTACTGTGGAAGAATTTTGTTGTCATGTTGATTTTAAATTGTCAAAATCATGACCCCTGGGTGTAGTGTGGGGCCACAATAAGGAATCTTTTTTTTTTTTGGAAATATATAGATAAAATCTTTCCCAAGAATCACTGGGCTAGAAATGTTGAAATCGTAACCCATGGGAATTTGGTGGGGCTTGGGCCACAATATATAAGTATAACAAGGGGAAAGTCTAGTGAAGAACAGGAGGTCCAAAGTTGCGCATGTGAGCAGCATTGCCCATTGGTCTCGTTCTCTTTTCGCGAAAGGGAGGTGAAAGAATGAGTATCCAGTAATCTCAAAGAAATGAGCCTAATTAAAAAGGCATTGGTATATAAAGATATGACTGTCTGTAACTTTTTATATGGACATCTTTAATAAACTTTTAATATGACTTGCCTGTACAATAAATAAAAGAAATATGAATGCAAATTGCTGAAAACTTTAAAACATAAAGGAGGATTTATTGATATAAATCTTCCATTTAAGCCAATTTGTACAGTAGATAATAAAAGAGTTATTATTTAAATATTTCATATTTGTGTGGAATATGGCAAACCACACTAATCAATTGTCATTATTTAGTCTTTGTAGAAAATGATACAAAATTCTGCAGAGTTGACTATTAATTTCATCATAGCTTTTAACCTGTAAATCATGTTCAGACGACTAGCGGACGTGCAAAGATTTAAAATTTAAAAAGCCTCAAATAACATACCGCATCAAATATCATTGAGATACATTTAGCTGGAGGTATTGCGAGATTTGTACATTGCTCTATTATTATTGCTCCGTTATTAGCAGACTTTTTTTTATATTCATATGAAGCAGAATTTATGCACAATCTTATGCGTAAAAAGAAGACAACACTTGCTGTGGCCTTCAACTCGACATTTAGATATATCGACGACGTATTGTCAATTAATAATGGTAATTTCCATTCCTACGTCGATACGATATAGGCAGGTGAGATAAAAGATACCACCGAAACTTCTGTTTCATACTTGGATATTTTACTTGAAAAAGACACTAATGGTAATCTAGCTATATGATAAACGTGATGACTTTAACTTTTCTATCGTCAACTTCCCTTACTTATGCAGCAATATACCTTCATCACCTGCATACGTAGTATATATCTCATTTGATTCGATATGCAGGAGCATGCTCTACATATGAACAATTTCTAAACGAGGTAAATTATTGACAAGCAAGTTAATGAAACAAGAATATCAGCAGTCTCGTTTAAAGTCATCATTTCGTAAGTTCTATCGTCGATACAAACCTTGTCAGCAAATACAATTTATCAGTAAGTCAAAGACGTTTTTTAAATTGTTCATTTTTATAATTTTGACGATAAATTTTAACCTGTATTTCCTGATCATGACAAGGAACACACGGCGGGTGCAAAGATTTAAAATGTAAAAAGCTCCATGGCATATCCCACCTCTGATGTTTGAGATACATTGCTAAGCACTTATTTTGTATTGTTTTAGCTTGGAGGAATATATGTTTTGCGTGATCTCCATATCCTTCAATTGGTTTTTAATAAAAACAGAAAAAAGTAGCACTTGTACTAGCTATGAAAAATACGAACAGACAAACCAGAGATTTAAAGATTTAACCATTTTACCTTGACGCGGAGTAAACGTATTTTTTATAGCTAGTACAAGTGCTACTTTTTTTGTTTTCATTAAAAAATCACGCGGGCTCGAATCATAATGTGGGGGTGGAGACCGGTCCGCATAACCCGAGGTCCCGTGTTGAAGTAGGTGTTAGCACGAAAAGGATCAATCACTGTTCAATGACCCTGAGTGGCGAGTATAGGGCAAAATTTGCAGCTCCACCAGCACATACTTACATCTCCATATGAATGAAATATTTTCGAAAGGGATGTTAAATTAAACAACAAGCATTACCTTCGATTTATGGCGCCGCCCCCTATTTTGGCGCTCATTTTGTGTGTTTTAATTAAGTTTTTATTACCCAAAGCCTGGTATCTGATAATTAACTATTTATTAAACGCCTGATCCTGATCTTCACATGTATGTACATTTAAACCGTTTCCAAACACCCCTTTATTGCTAGCTTTAAAAGTACTCATTTCGACGTCATGTTCTAAAACCAAGACAAATAATGCGTAATAAATTATAAGGTACATATTCATCTGTTAATGGTTCCCTGTATGGTTGTTTATTCCTTTAATTAAAGCATGCTACCGAATATGCAATTCAAACACAAAACAAACGTTTTCTTTGTTTCGTTTGCTGAACGTCCCTCAGAGAATTTCCCATCGTTTTGGAACAGCATCTATTGACGGTGGAACGTTGCAAGTTTAGACTTAATTGTCGGACATTGAGCAATAAGGAAGTCTAAAAGGACGGTCTCAACCGAAGGACCGCTCTCCACATCCTGCCATGGTATTCGAAGACTTGAGGTATGGGCCAGTCCCTTAGTCCGTCACTCTATAAGACTAGCTTTCCGCAAGTGGACGAGTGCAAGATGAACGCACGCCAGATCTTGGGTTTGATACTCAAAACTTGCTTTTTAAGATACATATGGCAGACGTTTATAAACTTTAAGTAGTTTTTAAAAAATCGAACACACCTATGTAGTTCTTAAAGGTATCGACGCACTATATATGAAATTACTCATGTAAAACACCCCAAATAATTGCAAACATATAATTCAAAGTCCTGTTAGAACTTCAAGTCAAAAAGAACTAGACACAGCTTGGCCTTGTATTTATCGTTCGTATCTATCTGAGATTCAAAGAATCCTCTGTTACGCTGTTAATGTTGGGTAATTGGATTTTCCTTTTGCAGGATATCAAGTTTTTTTCTGGTATCGTTTAGAGCTAGTGTTTTACCGTATTAGACGTCTCCTAGGCTCAATCTATAACCATTACATAATTATCATTTTTTGAAGATTTTGACAAGTGTGTGGTTGAATTCCCTTGCATCGATTTGCGGTGAAATTGATGAATTCATGAGTTACGTCTAATGGTTGCTTTCGCCGAGCCTTTGTGTATGTACGAAGTACTTTTACAATATGTCGTCTTCCTCATGAGTGTAAAAGATATTTTTCCTTCACAGACATTTTCATTTGTTGAAAAAAATTAGCTTTGTTAATTCTTAAATGTTAACTTTTAAGTTTCTAAATGTTACGTTTTGGTTAGCATCGGTATTTTGTGTGTGGTGTTATACACTAACAGCAAGGTTATACATAGGTTCATCGCTATAAACAACCGAAAAAAGAAACATCGATTTCTTTATCTTTAGTAACTAGGACTATTTTCCTTTATTGATTGATGATCAGAGTCATTTGAGAAACATTAAACGATACCAATCTCTGGCCACTGACTACCCATGCCCTCATTAAGTCACCCTTGAGGTTTTCGGATGCCCTGCTAACAATTTCCGACTCCCTCGAGCGACAGCTTCTGCACATCCGTCTAACAAATGTTTGATTTTGTCTGTTATTTATTACTCGAGAGACAAGGTTATTTACGAGTGTTTTCAAGTTAAAATACTCGTGAATGTGCATATACACATGCAAATAATTTTCGATGCCTAAAGGGTCAACATCATTATCAAACTATTAGCACAATCCTGTGAATACAAAGCAAATGAATGTGAATTTTTCTTTGTAATCATTGTTTTTTTTTTCATAGAACCAGTTAACATGTAGATACCTAAAATTGTAAATGTGCTTAATCAGATACTTTTACATTTGCCTCCATTTTTGGGACAGCAATTCCAAATAAATTAAAGGCTTTAATTAATTTTATTGTACTTATATTTTACCCTAACATTTTAACGTTACCTTTATGTTTTTTATTCTTTGTTTTTAACAATTTAAAAAGGAATAATTTGATTTTGCAATTTTAAAAGAGCCATAGCGCATTTGATAGTCACTTTCGCCTACTTAGGTAGTGATTTTTTAAATACGTTTAACCTAAATTTTGTCATACAATATTAGTTTATACATGCCTTATACGTAGCAAAAATAATATTCAAATATTATAAATAGTTCCCTCATATGAAAGATATAAAAATCGTTCAGTTTATATGGAGAATATAGTAAATACTGACTCAGAGGTATCCCCCTAAACAATGACAAACTGTAGCAAAAGACCACCCTTAACCAGAAAAACAGCTTCTGAATAATTTTATATGGATGTGACTGCACTTCATTACATTCAGATAAAGTTGGTTAGTGGTGGTCTTCATATTGAAAATATGTATTTAATTTTTATGCCCCCGTAGACGAAGTTTCGGGGGTATATAGTTTTTGTCATGTCCGTCTGTCTGTCTCTCTGTCTGTCTGTTTGTCCGCAAAAACTTTAACCTTGCCCATAACTTTTGATTAGGTGGCACCATGACTTTCATATTTCACATGTGTATTCCTTGTGACAAGACCTTTCTTTGGGTGCCACCAAATTTGACATTTTGACCTTGACCTTGGGAGTTTGACCCACTTTTACATGAAAATTTTAAACTTTTACTTTGGCCATATCTTTCGAACAGTAGATACCAGGACATTTATACTTCACATATGTATTCTTTGTTAAAAGACCTTTCATTGGATACCAACAACCTTGACCTTTTGACCTTGACCTTGTAAATTTCCGCACTTGTGAAAAAACTTTAACCTTGGCCATAACTTTTGAATGGAAAGGGATAGGGCTTTCATACTTCAAATATTTAATCCTTGTGAGAAGACCCTCTATTGGATACCAAGAACTTTGACCCTTTGACCTTGACCTACTTTAAAAAAGCAAAAATTGACCATAACATTTAAAGGATTAGGGCTAGTGCTTTCATACTTTACATATTTTTTTCTTGTAACAAGACCTTTCATTTGATAACAAGAACTTTGACCTTGACCTTGGAGTTTGAACTACTTTAAAAAAAAATTAGCCTTGGCCATAACTTCTGAACGGATAGAGTTAGGGCTTCCATACTCTACATAAGTATTCTATGTGGCAAGACCTTTCATTG
Source organism: Saccostrea cuccullata (assembly GCF_032062105.1). NCBI lineage: Eukaryota > Metazoa > Mollusca > Bivalvia > Ostreida > Ostreidae > Saccostrea > Saccostrea cuccullata. Next base: position 47,116 of record NW_026930623.1, read on the forward strand.
TATACCAATTACCTTGACCTTTTGACCTTGGTGATTTTTGTACTTATTGAAAAAATTCTAACATTGGCCTACTTTCAAATTTCACAATTGTTTTCCAGTGAGAATACCCTACTTTTGGTACCAATTAATTAAATTTGCATTAAGAAAAGTTTAATCTTCGCTATGTTGCCATACGGGGGCATCAGTGTTTAACAAACACATCTTGTTCTTCTCAAAATTATTTTAAGATTCAACGATCTGTCTTAAATTTGTCCCTTAAATTACAATGACTTCGTGGCGTAGTGGTATGATTGCTGGATTGTAGACTTAATGATCGGAGTTCGAGTCTCACAGTGTATGTTTCTTCTCTATGCTTTTATCTTTTTCTCTCTGTGCATTTTTCGTATGTTTTCTTTTATTATTTTATAATACATGTATAAATAATGTAAGAGATATTTAATACAACATTACACCTTGAAAGTATCTCGGGAAAAAAGAAAACAGTCCTAAAATATTTTAATGACCCAAAGTCATAGCTGCTAGCTTGTTTTATTTTTATTATTTTCTAAAAATCTTGTTTAGAGTAAGAGTATTAAACAAGTAAAATGATTGTCATGTAACAAATTTGCAACTATGAAAATATAACACTCTGCCCACAAATGATAACATACATGTAGCTTGATCTTGAATTAAAAAGGTTACATGTATCTATAATTAGAAACAGATGATTTCCTTTTAAATGTCGTCGGTAAGGCAGCTATGGCTCTTTCATGCTTTCCTGGGGCCATTAAACCCATCTCAAAAGTGTCCGCTTCCCTTAAGCAATTTTCAAATTTGATAAAGTTTGTCATATTTGCTCGTTTAAAAAAATATTAATTTTTGAATGTGACTTTTTGTCAGGAAAATGTTAGGTACGATAAGTCGATTTTGAGTTTTAAAAAATTAAGTGAACTGAGTCCCGAAAAATAACCGATTCCTCCATTGAAAAAATGCTGTCACAATAGCTTTGTTTTAACACGATAAAAGTTAAACATGCATTGGTCATTTCCCAAAGAAATATTCCGAACTTAGAAAATTTCTGCATTACACTAATAAATTATAGTCATTTGAAATGTTGCATTATTCCATTTAAGGGATATTATAAAATAATTTTTTAGACTAAATATTAGACCAAAACTGTATACATAATATCTCTCTGTGATGGAATATATTTCTATATATATAATTTTTTTGTCTGGAACGCAACCAACGTCCGTAGGTATACCGGATATTAAAATTCGAATATACGAACTGTATGTTTGTGTCTGAAAAATTGATATAAAACAGAGCGACCCACAATCCCCTTTAACTTACAAATTGCATTACTTGTCGCTGGCTTTTCCATATTCTATTCTAGGAATTCCTCAGAGGGTCAAGTGGGGTTTACAGAACGCTGAGATAATTCAATTTCTAAAAAAAATCGCTGAAAAAGGGACTTATTCAAAGTTTGGAGTCTTGATAACGAGCTGTCTGTTTTGGACATTTTTAACGTTTTTTGAGCGTTTGCAATGATCCCAAGTGTGCGAATACCATCAACAAATCAACTTAAGCAGTATTTGTTGACATTTGTTGGCGCTTGTTGACATTGATCAGGCAAATGCTTCTTTTAATGGCTTGGATGTTTATTCTCTATTAAATGTAATTAAGATATCATATTAGAGTAATGAAGTATATTGCTAATGGTTTGCTAATATAATCGAATAATAATTGAGTATTTTTTCACCATACTTTTTTTTTAATAGTAAGGGTTTAATATATTGTATTGTTGATAGTTTTTTTTTTATTTTTGTAATCTGAGAATGCTTTTATCATTCCTGGGTGCAAGTAGCACGAATTACAAGAGTGAAATTGCAGAACTGTGTTGAGAAAAAAAGTCTCTGATGAGACTTGAGCTCTACTGCTTTATTCTTAAAACAGCAGAAGAGTAAAGTCGCACTGCGATTTGGAAGTAAATTAAAAAAAAACAAAGATCATTCGTTAAGATTCTTCTTGTGACATGATTTGTTGCAATCAGACTAAAACTGTAGGTGGAGTAGCCTTTTGCAAAAAATTAAGATATTTTCATATCGGGTTAGAATGACAACAGCAGAATATCACAAACTGATGAATAAAATTATGTATCCTTAAAAGTCTATTTGCTAGTCTAGATATCTTGAAATTAAAAAAGACATGTAGGAGGGGAAGCGTTTAATATTTTTAAACCAAAAAAAATATTTTAGTATATTTCGCAAGTCGTTCATCGAAAAGAAAAACGATAAAAAGAATATATCGTAGTGCAGTCGATATTTGTGCTAAGTTAAACTGAAATCAGATAAAAAACGAATAAAAATTTAGTATCTAAGTGTAATAATTTTCTTCTTTTGTACCATGTTATACTGAAACCACACCATAAGTGTAGGAGTAGGAGTATTTTTGATGAATGATGGACAAACAGTCGGATGGACACTGTACTATCGTTAAGCCCTTTCTTGTCTCTGATCAGAATAGGCTCAGTGATAAAATTAATGTATTGTTGCACTTGGTCTTTCAAATGCCATATGTTTAAGCTAGGTGCATTCAACATCAAGTATAAATCTATACCAAAAGTACACCTCTCTTTTCAAAATTCTCCTCTTTCAGAGGAACCCAAGTTCTAATCTGAGATTTTTACAGCATAATTAAACTTAGTTTGTCAAATACTTAAGTCCTTTTATGTTAATCAATATATCTGCACAGTTTCTTTTCCGTACGGTTATATGTCAAAAATGAATGCGCCACGATGTTTAAGATATGTGGGACATTTTCCTCTAGAAACATTATATATTTTTGGCAATAGGGAGTAGGGAAATAAATGTAATATATGGAGATAATGAACAGTGTTCAAGCTCAAAAGTCCATCAAACAATAAAAAATAGGAGCAGAGCAAACACAGACCACCAAAACATCAAGACCGGTTTACACTATGCATCTTGACACATGCATCTTGGATGCATGTATCTAAATTCACAGTGTGAATACCCCTTGTGTCAGATGTAATAGGTGTTGCATCTTGACAGATCGAATAGTTCTATTCCGTGTGTCAAGATGCATGGAACTGATCAATGAAAAGAAAGGTCAGAGTTGAGATTGAATCATAAGCCTTATATTCCTCCATATGGTTGCAAAAATTGCTTCCCAAGATACACAAAATAAAGAAAATACCAATTAAAACTACAATTACAACCAGAAGTCTCTGTCGAGACTGAAGCTCTACTGGTTTGTACTTATAGCAAAGGAAGAGAAAAGTACTTAAGCAGTTGGAAATTGAAACTTTTCAACAGCAATAAATAGAATAATGATCCTTGATTAAGTCTCTTTATGTTCTTAGTGCAGTCTACTTGCATGCCACATTTATATTATAATCAGACTAAAATTGTATTTGGAGTAGCATTTTGAAAGAATTTCACAAATTTCTATTTTTAGTAACCACGGCAACACCGTTCATCGAAATCAAAAACTGATACACAGAATTATGTATCTTATTGTAGTCTACTTGTGTGCCAAGTTATATTGAAATCAGACTAAAACTGTAGAAGGAGTAGCATTTTGAAAGAATTTCACAGAAATTTCTATTTTTAGTAACCACGGCAACACCGTTCATCGAAATCAAAAACTGATACACAGAATTGTGTATCTTAGTGTAGTCTACTTGTGTGCCAAGTTATATTGAAATCAGGCTAAAACTGTAGTAGGAGTAGCATTTTTGAAAGAATTTCACAGAAATTTCTATTTTTAGTAACCACGGCAACACCGTTCATCCAAATCAAAAACCGATACACAGAATTATGTATCTTATTGTAGTCTACTTGTGTGCCAAGTTATATTGAAATCAGACTAAAACTGTAGAAGGAGTAGCATTTTGAAAGAATTTCACAGAAATTTCTATTTTTAGTAACCACGGAACACCGTTCATCGAAATCAAAAACCGATACACAGAATTGTATATCTTAGTGTAGTCTACTTGTGTGCCAAGTTATATTGAAATCAGACTAAAACTAGGAGGAGTAACATTTTGAAAGAATTTCACAGAAATTTCTATTTTTAGTAACCACGCCAACATCGTTCATCGAAATCAAAAACCGATACACAGAATTATGTATCTTAGTGTATTCTACTTGTGTGCCAAGTTATACTGAAATCAGACCAAAACTGTAGGAGGAGTAACATTTTGAAAGAATTTCACAGAAATTTCTATTTTTAGCTCTACTGGTCAGAGACCAGGCCCCAAGACCATAAACTAAGAACAGACTTTAGTAAAAATTTCAAATCAATATAACTTTGGAAATGATTTTCATAATAAAATGAAATTTTCGTCATATGTTTGACTTGTGTGACATGTTTTAAATTGCAAAATTTTAGGCTAATACATTGGATGAAATTTAAGATATTAAAAATCAAATATTTGACTTAAGTCTGTTCTCAGTTTATTGTCTTGGGGCCAGAAGAGCTTATGCGATAGTAATGTGTCCGTCGTCCGTCCGTCTGTCTGTCTGTCCGTCTGTAAACAATTTTTCTAAACGCTACTCCTCCTACAGTTTTTGTCTGATTTCAATATAACTTGGCACACAAGTAGACTACACTAAGATACATAATTCTGTGTATCGGTTTTTGATTTCGATGAACGGTGTTGCGATGGTTACTAAAAATAGAAATTTTTGTGAAAATCCTTTAAAATGCTACTTCTCCTACAGTTTAAGTCTGATTTCAATATAACTTGGCACACAAGTAGACTACACTAAGATACATAATTCTGTGTAGCGGTTTTTGATTTCGATGAACAGTGTTGCCGTGGTTACTAAAAATAGGAATTTCTATGAAATTCTTTCAAAATGCTACTCCTCCTACAATTTTGGTCTGATTTCAAAATAACTTGGTACACAAATAGACTATACTAAGATACATAATTCTGTGTATCGGTTTTCGATTTCGATGAATGGTGTTGCCGTTGTTACTAAAAATTTGTGAAAATCATTGAAAATGCTACTCCTCCTACAGTTTTAATCTGATTTCAATATAACTTGGCACACAAGTAGACTACACTAAGATACATAATTCTATTTATCAGTTTTTGATTTGAATGAACGGTGTTGTCATGGTTACTAAAAATAGAAATTTTTTGAAATACATTCAAAATGCTACTCCTACTACAGTTTTGGTCTGATTTTAATACAACTTGACACACATGCAGACTTAGCTGCAATAATGTAACCCTCTCCGATTTTTTTTATCTGATATTTTCTGGAGAGGGCTACAATTCCATCGCATCTCCGTAATGGTGCAAATATATTTTTTTGATACGGGTGATTGGAGGCAAAATAAATTATTTTTACATTAAACTTACTTCTTATAAGACGGAATTTTTATTAACTGTCAACAACATAGCCTGTTAAACTCGAAAACCATGTAAAATAAATCTGTGTCTTTCCCAGCTGCAATATTCAGCAGCCATGACAGTTCACGCGTGACGTAGTGAGACTTTCGCTTGACATTTGGAACAACCAAATAAAGCAAATGTCGATGTTTATAAACGATTATGCTATAATATATTACAAAAACATCAATAAATAAAACCATTTCAAGTGTTATTTTTGCGCAAACAGCGATACGTATGCTTAAAATAAGGGAATTCCTAGTAGATCCGCCCCTATAGAACCTAAATTCTCATTGGCTGTCCCAAAATACAATCCATCAAGGTCGGTAAACATGGCGGATAAATTCAAGTTAAGCTGTTGACACACACGAAAAATAACCGATATATGGATCGTTGTGAATATTTTTGGATCGATTTGTGTTTTGCATAATTACATATTTGGATTCCAGGTAACAAATGATAATAAAATAGCCGTTTACTGATAATTTGAGCCGAAATTCGTGCGGGAGTGATCCACTGCCGCATCTGCACCATTATAGAGATCCTAAGGAGTTGTAGCCCTCTCCCAAAAAAAAAAAAAATCGGAGAGGGCTACATTATTGCAGCTAAAGCAGACTACACTGAGATACATAATTATCAGTTTTGTGTTTTGGATTTTGATGATTTATGTTACCATAGTAATTTAAATTGAAAAATCTGTAAAGTTTTATGAAAAGCTTCTTCCACAGTTGTAGTCTTATTGCAATCTTGCCTCAAAAAGAGACTTAATCAAGGATCATTAATCTATTTATTGCTCTAGCTTGTAAAGTTTTAAGTCCCACCTGCTACTTTTCTCTTTCTTGGTACAAACCAGTAGAGCTACAGTCTCGACAGAGACTTCTGGTTAGTAACCACGGCAACACTCTTCATCGAAATCAAAAACCGATACACAGAATTATGTACCTTAGTGTAGTCTACTTGTGTGCCAAGTAATATTGAAATCAGACCAAAACTGTAGGAGGAGTAGCATTTTGAAAAATTGTTTACAGACAGACAGACAGACGGACAGACGACGGACGCATTACTATCGCATAAGCTCTTCTAGTCGCTGACCAGTAGAGCTATAAACTAACTAATTTGATTATTAGTATGTATTGAAGAGATTTTTTTTATAAATGTATATAAATTTTATCTTCCAAGAATTATCATAAAAAGGGAAATTAGGAAGGATTCGTTCAGCTAAAATAAAACTGGAAAGGGAATTTCAAGGTTTTGTTACTTTTTAAGGAGATAAATTTCATCCCTATAAAGTATTCTAAAATATTAATGCATGTGTCAAGACACATAGTGTAAATAAGAAGACGCATCAACATAGAAGCATGAGTTTAGATGCATGTGTCAAGATGCATAATGTAAGCCAGAAGTGGGATCAGGTGCCATGGAGGAGTGAGCATCGCCTGTCGACCGGTCTCTCCCGCCGTGAGCTCTTTGTCATGATCGGGAAATAACGGAAACTCCGTCGTCAATGCAGTGTGTAAATCATAGACTAACATTTCGTATGAAACACGTCAGCCAGCATTTGACCCCATGATAAATTGTATTTGCTGAGAAGGTCACTGATATTCGACCACAGAACTTACGAAATGATGAGTTTAAACGAGACTTGATATTCTTGTTTCTTAGACTTGTTTTTGTCAATAATCTACCTAGTATTACAAATTGTACATACGGGGATCATGCTCTTGCGTACATGTATCGAATCAACTGGGATATATAAATCCGTAAATCCGTATGCAGGTGATGAAAGTGTGCTACTGTATAAGGAAGGGAAGCTGACGATTGAAAAATGAAAGTCATCACGTTTATGATAGAGCTTGGTTGTTTGGTAACCATTTCTCTTCTCAAGAACAAAAATGACAACCCTTGTAAACTTTGAGACATTTCACCTTTTATTATTCATTTCCTACGTAATCTGCATGTATCAAAGAAGTTCTTTTTCGTCAACCTCCCTGTAGTAATATGACGTTTTTTACTGCAAATGGCATTTATGTCTCACACCTAATTCGATGCCTAAAATACCAGTACTAGTATGCTCCAAACCATGATGAATATTGACAGAAAAGTTGACATTACAGGGATGAAAAGTCTACATTATGTACATTTTATACTCCTATTAAGGGGTACCGACCCTCTGATAAGTGAGATAACCTTCAAAGTCCAAAAGCTGAATACTACTCGTAGTTTTCTGTATCAGAATTCCCTTCTTGAGTAGTCAATTTGACCAAATCTAATATATGTTGAAAACATTATCTTCTATTTTTTTTTTTAACTTTTGAAAACCATTCTTTAAAGCCTTATAAATCGAATAAGTTCTATCATTTCAATGACCATTTTTAAAATGGTTTAATGCTTCAACAACCAAATGCAGAATTTTTATCGGTAATTTTGCAATTTTCCCTAACAAAATAATATTTAGAAGAAAGATAACTCTTGCTACATATAACAAATGTGTTTCTTCCTATCAACCACATACAACATTGTAATATTCTGACCATTGAGGAAGCGCTCATGTTTTCTTATATGATTTTAATTATACCCCACGCAACTACATGTAGTTGCGTGAGGTGTAATGTTTTTGACCCGTCCGTCAGTCAGTCCTTTTTTTTTGTCAGCGCAACTCCTCATAAACCGCTGCACAGAATTTCGTCAAACTTTGCAGGTATTTAGGACACAATGTGTAGATGTGCATATTACCAGGAAATTCCGATTCCGTTATTTTTTCCGGGAATTTCCGCACTTTTTAACTTAGGCATTTGGCCATACCTTGAATATAGAGATGAACAGTTTGTCAGCGCAAATCCTCATAAACCGCTGCACATAATTTTGTCAAACTTTGCAGATATTTAGGACACAATATGTAGATGTGCATATTACCAGGAAATTCCGATTCCTTATTTTTTCCGGGAATTTCCGCACTAAAAACTTAGGTGTTTGGCCATACCTTTTATACAGTTTGTCAGCGCAACCCCTCATAAACCGCTGCACAGAATTTCGTCAAACTTTGCAGGTATTTAGGACACAATGTGTAGATGTGCATACTACCAGGAAATTCCGATACCTTTATTTTTTCTTAGAATTTCCACACTTTTTAACGTAGATTTTTGGCCATACCTTGAATATAGAGATGAAGATTTTGTGGCCATACCTTGAATATAGAGATGAAGATTTTGTCAGTTTGCAACTCCTCATAAACCGCTGCACAGAATTTCGTCAAACTTTGCAGGTATTTAGACATATTTAGGACACAGTGTGTAGATGTGTCAAACATATTACACAGTGTGTAGAAATTCCGATTCCTTTATTTTTCTGGGAATTTTGGCACTTTTCAAATTAGATTTTTGGCCATACCTTGAATATACAGATGAACATTTTGTCAGTGCGACCCCTCATAAACCGCTGCACAGAATTTCGTCAGACTTGGCAGATATTTAGGACACAATGTATAGATGTGCATTTTACCAGGAAATTCCGAATCCTTTATTTTTCTGGGAATTTCGGCACTTTACAACTTAGATTTTTGGGGATATCTTGAATATAGTGATGAACAGTTTGTCAGCGCAACTCCTCATAAACCGCTGCACAGAATTTCATCAAACTTTGCAAATATTTAGGACACAATATGCAGATGTGCATATTACCGGGAAATTCCGATTCTTTCATTTTTTCCGGGATTTTCAGCACTTTGAGTTTTGGGGGAGCGTGGGGTATGTGAGCTTGCTCACTTTTTCTTTCATTCGTAATGTATGTATGACACCAAATATTGTTTTCATATACAACTCATATTTTAGGTCACCTGAGTAAACTCAGGTGACCTATTGCTATCTGTTTTCGTCCGTCATCGTTCGTCGTGCGTTAACATTTGTAGCTTCTCTGAAACCGCTGAACTAATTTCAACCAATTTTGGCGTAAAGCATCTATGGGTGAAGGGAAACAAAAATTCTGAATTTCATGGTCCCTGGGGCCTTGGAGGGGGGGGGGCAAAACCACTAAAATAAGTGCAATCTTTAAAAATCCTTTTTACTCCTGGACATCATGCAGTAAAACTATTGGTATGATTGTAATCATCATCGAGTCCTCTACCAAAATTGTTAAATTCATGGCCCCATGGTCAGGGGTCCTAGTGCTAGGGCGGGGCTAAATAGATTATATAGGGAAAACGCATTATTTCTGTGAAATTCTTCTTTACTGCTCCTGGGCATTAGATAACCTAACCAAGTGCATAGTTAAGTAAGTTGAATATGACTGCCCCTTCCAAAATTGTGAATTTTATGGCCCCTGGGTTAGGGGTTCTAGAGTTAGGGCAGTGCTATAAAGATTAAATAGTGAACATTCATAAATTGTTTGAAATTCTTTTTTCTGCTCCTGGGTTTTAAACCAATGAACTATGTACATGATATGAGGAGGAAGGATGCCTCTTTGAGATTTGTGAATTTCTGGGCCCTTGCGTCAGAGCTTCTTGTGTTAGGGCGGGGTTCCTATGTTTATGTAACGAAAATGCATGAATTCCTATGTTTATATAACGAAAATGCATGAATTCCGTTGCTCCTGGGTATTATGCCAATGATCTAAGTACATATTTATGATGAAGAAAGCTGCTTCGTCCAAAATGGTTAATTTTCGGGCCCCTGGTTCAGAGGTATTCGGAGGGGTGGGGGAGGATACATAGTCTGAATTTAGATTAATGCCTTGAAATCTGGACTTTGATATTAATAAACAATTTATTATGAAATAAATTCATGATAAAATTTCCAAAATTTTGAATATGTAGCCCAAGGGAAAGTGGTTCCTTTGGGGTGGGTACATGCACAAGTGTTTCTCTGATCTACCTCTGGGTAGTAAGTAACCAAAGTAAGCATACTAAGTGTATAATTATGATAAGCAATGGTACCTCTTCCAAAATTGTGAATTTCCTGGCCTCTGGTTTAAAACACGAATCAAATTTAATTGTTGGAAAGTTGTTACGGGATACTCCGGTGACCTATAAGGCCAGTGGGTCTCTTGTTAATCATATGTTAAGATAATAAATCGATTACAAATCGTTACTTATTCTATTCTCTGTGTTGTAATTTCATCATGATCTGATATTTCTCAAAAAATTGGCAGCAATACAATCCTCCATTCGAAGCTGATATTAGGTATGAAAAAATGTTAAATTTAGAACGAGGGTCATTATATAATCCTTAATGAGCATGTTTACATGTATCCTATCACTGAGTCGTATTATTGCCTATAACGACATGTCAACATGGGATGCTTACTCCTCTAAGACATTAGATTCCACTAAATTCTGAAATTTCTGGGGGTCCGTTCTAGTATTTTATGCATGTCTTTTCACAGAATTGTATTGTTTGTAGATTCTACCACTGTTCCTTATCTTAACATTGTACGCGAACATGCATGAAACGATGAAACTAAGCGAATCATATTCAATAGATCTTAATACATAAAAAATATATAGTTTCGTCGTTTCTGTTTGTGTATAATTTTCAATGCGTTCTTCCACATTTTTAACCTGTAACAATAACAATTTTTCATGTTGCAAAAATCAATTTAATGCTTACTAAAGTGCACTGAATATCAATATACAATAGCTGTATTGAACATTGCATGGAACGATAACAAGGGAAATCAAGTCTGAGTTTCAGATCGTGCGAGTTATTTTTCTTTGGTAATTAACGAATAGACATAGTAGCAGCACATTGACTAGAAAGCCGCTAATGTTAACGAAATGTATTATAATTATAATATAGGAGCTACTCGCACAAGAGTTGCTTTTTATTCGAATAAAAAATATATTTTGAAAGAAGAACTAGTAATTTTTTTTCTCTAACAAATCATACCAAGTCAGACATACTGCAGAGGAAAAAAAAGGTTTATGCTGTAGACAATTCACATGTATATGCATGGTGATATATAAATATGATATTTATAACGTTTTTAACAGCTATCTCTCGGTGAAAGCACGAAAAGAACCTGTAAAAAGAATTTTAATTATATAAAAAAAAATATAAAATGTGTTGTGCAAGTTATTTAACAGTAATACTGCCTTCTATTGTAATTTTCATCCCTGAAGACTGCAGATTATTAAATAATGATAAAAATTATATCGGTAGTTTGAAATTGAATCTACTATCAATTACCAACACTTCTAGGGAACTATTCTGTGACGAGTTTCCTTTCGTAGAAAACTTAGCGGCAATAACGAATCTACTTTAGAGTGATTGGATTGATTTCACACTCTCAGTGTCACTGAGTACCATTCAAGTAGCGAAGATCAAGTTCGTCGACACAACCCTAAACTCTTTAGTTCTACTTCCGATGGAGTAATGCATTCTCAGTCTGGGAGAAATCCGCATTTAAATGACTTTTTTGTCGGAGAAAGCCTACACGGTTAGCTATTGTCATTGATTCCTGTCTCGTTGGATGTTAAAATTGAATACGTATCATGGAATTATTCAATTGATACATTAAAGATTGGGATTCCAAACTAGTAGAATTGAATTAAACACCATTGATTTATAACGGGATGTGTTAAGACAGACACGCGTATTTAACAGAAAATGAATGAAAAAAAAAGCTTTTCAGCTGTTTCAGTATTTATATACTAAATATCTGTACTCTTCTTTCGTTATATTTTTAAGCATACGTTGTAATACTGAATATTATACCTGTACGTTTAGTAGTTATAGCACAAAAAACGAACTGAGAAAGACACGAAATTGTGATTTTTGGCAAATGCATTTTTCTATTACATAAATACATGTTTTAATTTGTCAATCTTACGCGAGTTTAATGAATGCTGAACTGCAGATGAAACAACTCAAAGCATGTGAAGAAACGAACACCCCGAAATAAAATCAGATATAGCGAAATGAATGATTTACTCAAATTTCTCAACATATGAAGAATTTATGAAACAGACGGTGTTTAATAATAACTTTCAAAAGTGATTTGTCTTACGTCATTAAGACATGTATTTATTATTTTGTCATCATATTATCCGGAAGTGTTGTTGTGTATTACATTTCTCTGTTTTCTTTCGACCTCCCTAGGATTGATGGGCTCTAGCTTTGAAAGATGGGCTTACAGGGGATTTGGCGACATATGTTTTAGTTTGCAATTACATCTATTTCTTATCCCTAGAAACGGGGAGGAAATAGTTCGAATATTTTCATATCGCACGAGTAGACCTTGTAATCGACAAATGGTTTTTTTGTTTTTTAAAAATTTTAACTTTCCTGAATACTGTGAAATGATCATGAGCCTTTTATGTTATAAAAAATACGCAATGAACATGTTTGAGTATGAGAATATAGATAATTTTATATAAAATGTCTTAAGCCAAGTACTCCATGTGAAAGATGATACATGTAATAATTATATGTATAAAACATATTCATGAATTATTTATTAATAATATATGTGTAATATATTAAAAGATTTTTAAAAAAAAGTTAATTACCTTCATGCTATAGAATCCGAAACAGCTGGTACTTTATAAGTGTATTTTCCAACACAGCAGACTAGACAGGATTACAATTTGTCATCATAAAACGGAGAACCTTTTCTGATTTCTTTTGTCTGAGGACCTTAGTTAACGACCTTCTCTTCCCCATGCGAACAGAAACCGAAAAGATAATAAATTATGATATTTTCACTGATGATCAGTTTGTCTGTAAGTAATTCTCAATAAAGAACAGCGCATTTTAGTTAGTCTCATTGTTTTTCAATGAAACTTGGTTTTACCTGAAGACTTCTTAAATATAGAATAGATTGATTGAATGTTGTTTTGACTTGTACCTTTTATACAAGATTTTTTCACTCATACAAAGACTTCACCAAGTAATAGCGAAGGGCTTCAAATGTAGACCTGTACTTGGTACTCATGCTGAACCATTGAGCAGTGAGGGTTCTTTATCCTGCCAACGCCTACCGTGACAATGGCCTAAGTCTCATCCAAAAGAACTGCTACTTTCACTTCAAAGTGCCCAGCGTGCTTAGTGAAGGAACAGCTACTACTTACTTTCTATCGATTAGGTAAGTCGCAAACGTGATTCGAACTCGTGACCTTCCCATCACGGAGAGAGCGTTTTTCCGATTAAGCTACAATAAACGTAAAAAAAAATAACCTAGAAATGTTGCAACTGGGGCGCAATATTTTAAAATCGTCCATCACACTCTCTTTAATATACATAATAAAATTCTATAATTTTAGAATTAGACAGAGTACGCGATCAGTTTCTACTGTTCTCAGTTGTCAAAACGTACAACTTTGTCTTTGTTTACATAGCGGGTTCCAGTAAATGTTCAACCAAGCCTCTTTCTTTACTCCTCACCAAGATATTAACAGTAGTGAAGGAGAAACTTATAGAGCACTCTGCAACAATATATTTGAGAAGTAGTGCACATCAGATGTGGATAAAAAAGGCCAAGGATCTTTTTGGAAAATTTGAAATCACACTAAAAAATTGACTTTATACACAACCATTCCCAGCGATAAATTCAATCCCAGGTTTTTTTTATATCATTGACAACAATTTTGATTTTAAAAAATGGAACTCGTAAATTTACTTGCCTTGCAATTGGTCATTTGCAAAATTATTTTGTTAAAAAAACATTCTGATTGTACACACAAGTACTCTGAAGTTGAAATCAAAAAGATGCTTGAGTTTCTGATTGACAATATCTATGTGGTTTTTGAAGACCAGGGGGTCGTAACATAAAGCATGCTAAGTTTTTGACTTAAGTACGGTCTTAAGTACGCATTAAGCACATTTCTAGGACCTACATAAGTACTACTTAAGTATGTCTTATACCGTAACATAAAGCGAACTAAGCAAGATCTTAGCTAAGTCATACTTATGTATCGAATTAAAATATTTCACAGTGTAAAAGTTCATAATGTAGCGTTGGTTATTACATGTAAGTGTGATATTTACTCACAGACTGAATACTGTAAACGTGGAAATTTTGACGATGTGCTAATTTTGACTATATTGACGATTTTTCTTTTGTCGTCAAAATTTACACTCGTCAAACTTCTTATCATATACATAGCGTCAAAACGGACATTGACCATTGTACATCTTCACCTCTAAATTTATACGGCTTGTTCCTTTTATATCTAAATCAAAGTCACTGTTAATTTCTTTTGTAATTAGTTATGAAAACATAGTGATATATAATCACATTTTTAAAAATCATTGAATCTACCGGTAAATTAGTGTATCAAATACTGCATGCGTAACATAGCGTAATTATCACGCCGTGCTTGACCTAGTTTGTCACCTCATGCAATTGACCGCTTATAATGAAATCAAATTAGGGCAATTTATCTAATCAAATCTTACACACGTAGATAGTCTGTACAAAATTTAATTTTTTGTGATTCCGACGCTGCCTTAATTTGTATCCCCGTCAATTCAAAGATTTGAAACTCGAGATTAAATATTTCGTCAAAATTAACGCTCGTCAATTTTCGTAAACAAAAAATCGTCAATTTTTCAACTCGTCAATATAACCACGTTTACAGTATTGTTTACTTCTTTAATCACGCCTGGCTAAATTGTCACAATTGTCCTAAGGAACTTTTAGTCTTTCCGTCACGTTCTTTTTCACTGGGGTTTTGCTTTTCGTTTGCGAAAGATAATGGCAACTGTATATTGTGTTTGATGCACATACTGTGCAAAACCGCTGTCGCAACTATCCCCTTAAATTGGAGGGAACATTTAATACAGTATATCAAAACATATTATTGGTTTTAAAAATATACATTTGATATTTTCATAAAGTTATTTGTTTATCCCTTGCATGCATTCGAAGGATGAAATAATAGAGGACCTTCAATTCTATCAAGACAGCAAAAACGGCCCTTCCACACACCAAAACATCTTTCAATAGAGTTTCTAGTTTTCATATGACGAGCATAACACTATTGTATTTCATGATAATAATTTTATGAATATCACATTCTTGTTTAAATCTAAATGGGGTTGTACTAGGGAAATTGAACAAAAATGGGTGGGCGAAACCCCTTCCTCAAAGAGGTTGGTAGTGTTATGCTCCATATTTTTCAAATCATTTTTCTCTTTAAACATTACCAAATTTAATACCATGATTTAAGGAATGAATTTAATAGCTACCCATTTTATACGGTATAAACTGGGTTGGGGCAGTTTACGCTTTATAAACCGCGAAGCGGTTTATAAAAAGGCGTAAACTGTTCCAACCCAGTTTATACCGTATAAAATGGGTAGCTATTAAATTCATTGCTTATAATTTAATTTTCATTCATTTGATGTAAGAAAAAAAGATGATTGTTCTAACAAAATGACTTCAATGTGTACAAAATTTGAATGTAACGTCAGGCGGATTGAGACGTTTTTGACGTAAGTCATTGTGACGTAGGCAACCCATTTTATACGAAATGAAGTAAATTTTTTATCCAATCAAATACAGCGTTACAACCAGAATTAAATTATTAAGATATAATAAAATAAAAAGTAAAATGTTTAAGTTTGAAATTATGTGTGTGTGTGTGTGTGGGGGGGGGGGGGGGGGTGTCCTTAACTGCTTACTCAACATCATACACTTTTAGATATTTTATATAGGTGTTATTAGCGAGGGATGGCTCTTGAGTGATTCAGTATATCCACTGACCATGGATGATGACCCTATATTTACAGCCTTTTACTCCCTCAGAGCATCGTTCTTTTCTCTCCCACTTTGTAGAAATATATCAGCCGACGCCATTCGTGTAATAATTGTGTATTCGAACTTATCTTCTTATATCTATTGTGAATAGTGTTTAATTTTGTCTTTATTCACAGACCTCTGAATACTACTCTCAGTTTCTCTGTGATTACCGGCCAAGTTAATCTGTTATTGATTTTCAATCATAATTAATGTACACACATGTATATCCTTTAGGGTTATTTTGCTTCATGTATATGTTTAAATTGCTATATACATGTACACAAGACAAAATTGCTATTTATTGACTTGAAGAGGTATTAGATCATCTTACTAATTTATAGCAAATGAAATAATTTCAATGTTCGTCGTTACATTTTAACAGTTTTACGTATAATGTGTTCATGTTATGTATAACACGCACTTAAGTCACCTATGTTGATCGCCTAAGTTCTGCTAAGATTTGTATTTCTTAGCATCTTTTACGATACGGACTTAAGACAAATAATGTACTTATGTCTTACTTAAGTATGGTCTTAGACTTAAGTACTTTTTATGTTACGACCCCCAGGTCTTCCAACAATCTATTGTAATTTCCATTTGGTATCAATTGCGCCCCGATATTAGCAGACCTATTTTTGTATTCATTTGAGGTAGAACTTGCCCAAAATCTTGAACGCAAAAAGTAGAAAACAGTGGATGTAAAAGTGATGACTTTTAACTTTTCAATCGTCAGCTTCCCTTTTTTTTTTTGCAACAATATACCTTCATCACCTGCGGATTTTATCTCTCAACTGATTCGATACGCAAGAGCATGTTCTACATGTGTACAATTTCTAAAACGAGGTAAATTATTGACAAACAAGTTAATGAAACAAAAATATCAGCAATTTGGTTTAAACACATCATTTCTTAAGTTCTATGGTCAATACAATGACCTTGTCAGCAAATACAATTTATCATTCAGTCAAATGCTGACTGACATTTTTTAAAACTTATTTTAAGACCATTTTTTACACACTAATTGACGAGGGATTTTCGTTATTTCCCGATCATGACAAGGAGCACACGGCAGGTGTGACCGGTCGTCAGGGGGTGCTCACTCCTCCATGGCACATGATCCCACCTCTGATGTTTTGGAGGTCCGTATTTGCTCTGCTCCTATTTTGTATTGTTTTATGGACTCGCAAAATGCATGTACAGTAACCAAAATACACACGACTTTTCAACACTTTATTTCACACAAACAACCTTCACTCCAATATCTTTCGAAACATTCCCGACATCTAGACTGCTGTTTTTTTTTTCAACGAGTAGGAAACTCGAAAGTTTAATTACCATGTCGGTGGTCATTTCTTATTTTGTTTGAAACTTTCTTATTGCACACATTAGGAATCCGAAGTTGATATTAAAAAGATGCTCGAGTGTTTGATTGATACATAAATGACAGTGGTTTTTGAAGACTACAGTTTCTAACAATCTGTCGGAATTACCATGGGTACCATTTGCGCCCTTTTATTAGTAGGCCTATTCTTGCATTCATATGATGCAAAAATAATTTTAAAAAAACTCACAAGTGTCTTTAAAAAATATTTTTGTGGCCTTCCACTTAACATCCATGTATATCAACAAAGTTTTATCAACTAATAAAAGTAATTTCCATTCAAATGTCGACTCGATATGTCCCAGTGAGCTTGAAATAAAACAACCACACAGTCGGTCATGTGTAATCTTTGGGTGGATGTTTTACTGACAATAGACGAGAAAGTTCAACACAAAACGTATTTGTAAGTCAAAAAGCTGACTTCGGCTTTTTCATCGTAAATTTTCCTTATTTAGGGAAGTAATGTTCTGCCATCAGCCGCATACTAGTATGATGATTATGTTTTCCAACATATTCGCTACTCAAAAGCATGCTCTAAGAACTATCAATTTTGAAAAGACAGGCTACTCAAACATAAGTTAATGTAACAGGGATTTCAACAGCCAGCATTTCGTAAATCTTATGTGACCTTATTGGTAAATACAATATATAACGTATCACTGGGGCGTATTTCGGCTGACTTGTTTCATGACCATTGTTAGGCCTTTGATTTCATACAGAATGTTCCATCTACCTGATTGATACATAGAGCTCACGGCAAACGTGATCGATCAACAGGGGATGCTTACTCCTCCTATGCACCTGATTCCACCTCTGGGATTTTTTTTTTGCAAACAGAATTGTATATATATATATATATATTATATATATATATATATATATATATATATATATATATATATATATATATATATATACGATATATATATATATATATATCTACGACGTACTATCAATTAACAATAACTATTTACTTCATTTCATATGTTTTCTCAAATTATGCGTACTTGAAATAAAAGAAACCACATTACCTGAAACAAAGGGACGAAAGTAAAATCTATTATCAATTTTAAAAAATTTCCCCCATTTTCAACGTGAATCAAAGTAAATTAGAAATCTTTTATCCTGCAGAGATAAAAAATCTTCAAAGTTAATATACTGAACACATTTTATATATTTAAAAAAATGAGTTCAGATAAAAACTCGAAGTCTAAAAAAATATGAAAAACAAGAACATTAATTTTAGCACCTCCTTAATTGTTGCATTCTCTTTCCCTCTCTCATGCTGGGTTGCTGCTTCTGAATGCCGGAATTCATTGACGTCCCTCTCAGTTTCCTCTCATAAGATTCTGTCGTTCAGGAAATTTATGATCAAATGACAGACTTTATCGTGCAATCTCAAATAGCCCACGGATGTGACGAAATTCCATAACATCTATAGAGGATAATGGAAAATCAACGGAATTCGGATCCTTTTTCTAACGACAGTAACTTAATAAACCCACTGTTTACTGAGAAATAGAATTCTTCGCTACACTACATTAACTCATTTTGTAACTTGTGATTAAAATGACATTACCCTGCCTTCACACTCTTAAAAGTAAGATGATGATATGTTGGAAGTGTTCGAGTCAGCAATCAAATCAGGACTTTGCAGTCAATTGCCTATGGGACACGCTCCTATATTAGTAGGGAAAAGAGAAACTTGGAATAGGTTGCATATATTCTTGAGATCGCTCATGTTTCCACGAAGAGTATAATTTTATAGTCATCGAATGCAAAGGTTAACCTAGCGAACCAATTCGATGGGCTGGTGGGCTAATAAAGAAGAAGGCAAAAAACTATCATTACTCAGGTCATTTTCCAAAAAGGATCGACGCCAAGGAAACTTTCGATATATTGAGTGGCTTTTTAGCATGGTAATAGCCCATCTAGACATACAACAGAATGACAGCAAATTCAGGACAAAGCGTACAATTTTATTCACTTTGGTCATCACCGATCTTAAGGGCCTTTTTACTATGCCGGACACATCTGGTTGCAGCCACTACGATTACCTTTTTTTGAAAAGTGATTTTGACAGGATTTCAGAGAGATTGAAGAAATTGTGACGTTTCAGTTATTAAAAGCGGTTCCTTTTGATGGATAAGGAACTGTGAAATTCGATCAACTGCCACTGTTTTATTGAAGTTGAATTCTAAAGAACATCGTTACAGAAATTTGATTATCAATGTACCAATTGTAGATACGCGATATTCACAAGTGTTTTGCACTGCACAATTATACAATAATTACTTTGAGTGTTCCTGAAAATATGTCTTATTTCCCAGTGGATTTCCGAGACAGAAAAAACATTTCCGTCTTAACATGTATCTAAGTGTTTTAATCCATAATATTTGGTTATTAAAAAATACAGGCCCTCCGCTCTACTAACAAATGAGCACCGGATTACTCTTGAAATATATTTGGACATAGCTATATGTCACGATATAGGACGTTTACTAATGGATACCATAACTTTTCGTATTTTGTGGGTACTAATTGTCACCGTGCAATCGATCGAGATATGGTTGCAAATATTTTTGGACAAGGAGAAACTACACCACAAGCAAAGAAGGCAGTGAGGTGATCTATGGAACTAGTTTCTTTGCATTGTTTCCTTGCATATATCACCTCGTCTCGTTTTCATCATAAATAATCATTATGTCTTTTAAGATTGGATTCGGAATGGAGATAGAGCCTAGCAAAGTTACAAACGTACTGTAAAACATATTGATATCTATATAGAAGAACCAGGTGTTTTCTTAAGATTTCGATGTTTGATGGGAGATTATCAGAATTTAACGCCTCCCCGGGTGATTTGTCACTTTCCATTTCGCCAGAAAATGCTGCATGAGGCACAAAGTCGAAGAGATCGTTTCTGACTAGTTTTCTTTGAGTTTCAATAGTCCCCAGAGACATATGGTTTCCCGGAATGATTAACACCAAAGCATTATTCAACGCATTTTTTCTTTCTTGGCGCAATTTTGCAAAATTGAATCGTCATTATAGAATGCATTGACGGATCGAAATTCTGAAAAACTTGAGAAAAAGAGTGTTATTTCCTTTATCTCTTAAAAGAAAATGTGTCTTGTTAAGATGATTCTTGTGATCTGCGTTTTGATTTGCATATGTGAGGCTGGAGTACTCATTCGAAAACATGGTCAACGAGTCGTTGTCACAAAGAATGGAGATTACCGGGGTCTTGCAGTGGAATTTCCTATAGGGGCATACCTGGACAATGGAGAGGTATTTTACGGCATCCGTTACGCCTCCTTGCGTCAGGGGAATATTCGTTTTATACCCCCTTCAAGTTTAACCTACAAATGGCAGCACATCCGAGATGCTTCTTCAAAGAGTAGTGCATGTCCTCAAGTTGTGTATAATGTCAGTGCTAAATATAAATCTTACTCGATACGAACTATATCCAAGTATCTAATGGTGACAAAAGAAACGACTCGCCAGGAGGAAGATTGTCTTTTTCATAATATTTATGTTCCAAATAAAGGTAGGTTAACTATCCAGTGGATTATCTTCGGTTGTTCTAAACATTTTTCACCCTAAATGTTCTTATTTTAATACATTGTAATACTGTTTGTAATGATAGTCCACAAGGCTATTTATTGTTTTTTAGAAATGTATCAAAGTCTGATATTTCTTAGAGACTTTGATATATTGCAACACATACTAGTATAAGAGAGAAAAAAAATCAATGTGTTTTCTATAAAGATGTATAATTGATGGAAGACACTCCAAGTTTCTCACTTAGGACACGTTGCTCTGTAATAAGATCTGGGGAAACAGTTGTTCAAATACGGTTTATATTAAATTTCCAAGTTGGATGTTCATGTCTGCCACCCACTTGAAACATAAAATCAAGGGTTGCAAGTTTCAGTTTTCTTGGAAAAGGGGGAATTTGTCAATAAAATATATGACAATGAATATGTGATCGGATCTTTATATTGTAGGTCCTACCTTATTATAATTAATATGTTTTCAAGGTACATAACATTGATTCAAAACTGTTAACTTTTTATTTTGCTAATTAGTTCACATTTTCAGCATTAATAAGATAAAATCAACACTCGAAGCAAATCTGTAAAAAGAAACCATTGAAAGTGATACATACAGACAAGAGTTTGTGAACAAACTGTCCCATTTTAAAAAGATAAATAATTCCCTAACTTGACAGGTTTGCAACATCTCCAACTTCTCAGAACTTTGCAACAATCAAATTGTTCACTAACACAGGAAAATTAACGACTTTTGCTCTCTGTCTGTCTCCTGTAGTCTCCTTTGTAGTGCATAAATATTGCAAGCCCCTACTGATCTGTTTATTTCTACGCGAGTAAACTGAAAAATCAATCATGATTTGCTGATATAGATGAGGTGTAAAAGCCCATTTCAGGAGCCGACAGGAAGAAATGATTCTTCTACATTATAGGTTGTTGTGTGTTAAACCCTTAGCTTATGTTACAAGGGCCAATCTAATTTTCATCCCTGTAATGGAAATTGTTTCACGTTTTTACAAAAAACAACTAAAAAATGACAACAATATTAACTTTCATTTTAAGATTGAGTTACTTATTCCTGCGTTTTGACAGGCAGAGCACTGGAAAATAATGATGATTGGTGATTTAAACGGTTCATTTTTTATTTAATCTGGTTTTAAATCATTTTGGATCATTTGTTTTGATAAGCAATCGGCATGTAGGTGTTACTGGGAACTTTCTTCACATTTATCACAAAAGTATATAATCATTGAAAAATTTTTACTTATGTCACACATAATCACAGCTAAAAGGTCAATTTTTGTTGTAAGACTCCATTTAGTTAAGGTATCAATATACCCCCACTTGAAAAGTGGGAGGGTATATAGTGATCGGGATGTCCTTCGGTCTGTAGTCCGTCCGTCCGTTACGCTGTGGGGTACCCATCTCTTATCTGCAACTCCACTTTTACCACTAAATGAAATGAAGTTATTGAGACTTCACACATTCCTTGTTACAGAATGCTATTGTGCACTTCCTATTTTACTTTTTCATAGAACTCAGAGCAACTCAGAGTTATGATCTGGGTTTTCCAGAGCAAAACATGGACATGACCATTCTATCTATAATATTGAAGGGGTACCGATCTCTTATCCGCGACTCCTACTATACCATTAAATAAAATTTAGTAATACCTTCACAGATATACCATTGTACACCACCTATTTTAATGTTAGATCCGGCACTTATTTTGAGTCTCCCAGTGCAAAACATGGACTTTGCCAATATAACATTATGGGAGACGGTGGTATCATTTAGTGAGCTCATTGCTCACAGTATCTCTAATTTATATTGCTCTTGATCAATTAATTTCATCTTTATTGAAGTTTGAATTTTATATTTATCTACTTAAAGGTTTATTAAGTTTAGTAATAGTTATTTACTAAAATATAGAAACAATAAATTAACAAAATAAAATTCATTCATTTGCAACCTCAGCACAACAAATACACGTACTTGTCATTAAAAGTAATTTTTTAAACGCAATAAAGAAAAGGAACTTTTTATTAAATGCCCAATTAAACGGTATCACTTTTATAACATTTATAAAAATATTATGAAATGGATTTTAAATTATATGAACTTTAATTCATTGAAATTTCTTATTCTATAATATGTCAAATCTACAAACATGTGATCTCCCTACATTCTCATAGTTTTTATTGCGTTCTATAACCTAAGATATAGATAAGTGATCAATTTTAAAAATTCAGTAAACAAACAAACAAAAATAGTGAAAGGGGCAAAACACGGACACAAGGAATCGTCAGTGACCAGAAGTGAATTCATTGTCGTCCAGTCTTATCCCTTATTTTGATCAGGTAGACAATATAATTCATATAAAATCAAATTTAAGATAAAAACAATGGCCTAACGAAGTATATAAAACATGTCGGACAAAACAATAACTAATGATAGGTATGTACTATTTACAACCAAGATATTTACATGATATGAGCAAAGCTGATATCCAACTTAAACTCCTTGTAATACTAATTTGCTGGTACATGTACATAGAGCTTGCCTTGATTTTAAAATTGATCATTTTCATAACATGCTCTTGTGTATTGAATCAGCTGGGATTTTTGCAATATCAACTACTTATAATAATGTAGGCAGTTTTCTTTTACTTTAAATTTAATAATCTGTAAATTTTTCTCCTTGCAGGTAAGGCAGTCAGTTAGCAAGAATGTTCAAATTAATAAGGTAAGTTATCACTTTTTTATGTTGTTATTGCTTGTTGCTGGTAAGATTTCCAGATACGGTAAGTGATGCAATTTTTTTTTTAAGCTATGAAGTGACCAATAATATTTCAGAGATTTGAGTAACTAGGTGTGTGTTGTTATGAGATCATTACGTTTTATGTAACCCTAGTGATCTGGCTAGACTACCGCAATAGTTGAAATATAACAAACAATGTATGCTGAGTGAGAATTGTCATTTATTATATGACAATAAGTATATAACACAGAGTTATCACGGGATATTTCCTGAGTGTGTGTTGCAAACAAACATTACTTTGGCAAAAATCTTTTGACAAATAAAAAGTATATAAACCACAAAGTTGTCAAAACAAAAAGCTGCCAATATTTTTAAACAAACAAAGTATTCAAAAAGGAAAAATTTAATAAAGATGACAAGACAAAAGTTGCACGATGGCAAGTAAGATGGCACAAGGTATATATTATGATAAATAAATTACAAAACATAATTTTGAGACTACAATGTTTTTATCATGGAGTATGAAGGGGGACGGAGGGTGGGTAAATTTCTCAAAACAAATTTGTGAATTTCTTGGTTCTAAATCATGAAAAGACGCTATCTTGTGTCACGTGATTTGAATAAGCGTTACGATTGGATAATTACAACTTTTTTCTAAAGGAGACAGCTAATTTCAAACAAACATGAAAGTTGAACTACATTACATCATAGATTACATAAAGGCTATTATTTACAATAATGCTGTATTGTTTTTCTCTTTCAATAAAATAAAAGGATTTCACCTTTGTTTGAAATCTCGGGTTTAAAATTACTGATATTAATTTATGAGTTTCTCGTAGGGCCTATATCTTTTTCTGTCAAAAAATATTTCGATCATTTTTCAAAAAAAAATAATTTTGAAGCAAAGACCGGTAAGAAGTAAGGAATAAATATCATGACATTTTTGTTAAAATGTCGCTTTAGAAAATCACTACTTTATTCGTGTATTAGAGGTGCTTTTAAATATGTTGGTAAATTATGGGTTGCTACATGTAGCATTCGAAGTAAATTATTCAGTAATATCTACATTTTATTTATGTAATGGTAATCTTGCTGATTAGAAAACTGCCCCCAGGAATTCCTGGGTAATGTCAGTTTGATGTTTATAAGCTTATAATTTAGAATCTCATTTTAACAAATCATGTTTGAACAACCCGTGAACGGATCGAGTTCAAAAGAACAACAGACAACAAACACTCGCTGAAGTTCTCCATTCATCACATTAAAAATATAATGAGTTGGAGATTTTGCAGTATAGAAGAAATGCGAGAAATAAAACGAGAACATATTCTGTAGAATTATTCAAAGAATTATGAATGGGAGGTAACATTATATATTACGACATATTCTTCGAGCTTCGACTAATAAGGAGCTACAGTGTAAGGAACTGTCGTCGTCTAGACTCCTTGGTTTCCAAATCTAACGACTTGTAGTCAGAGCTGATTGTTGTGATGAATTATAGAAAGGTTGGTTACTTAATTGTGCTGGTCGTTCAGTCGTCAGTGCTATTATACTAAACCCTGTATGACAATAAACGTTGTCGAAAAGTATCAGTATGTATGATGGTCATGGGCAATTGTGTAACTCTAGACACAAGTTTAAATCTTCACAATAAATTAATGTACATGTATATGATTTTTAAAAGAGCGTTAAAACATTATTGATAATTCTGTCTCTCATACGAAATTCTTTTGTTTGCATGTATGTACCTCCATCTTCAAGTTGTTCATGATATATTTTTTAAAAATTCTTTCATTCTATAAAGCATTAACTTGTGATGCAATTATTTTTTACCAGAGCAAAAAAAAAGTCGCACTGCAGAACTAAAAGAAAAAAAAATTGTATTTTATTTTGAAGAGGTTCTGTTCATATGAATGCAACAAACTTTATAATAATGCCATTGTTACTTTGAAGTGCATTCAAATTTGACCTGTGAGAACAAATTATTTGAAAACTATGGGCTACGAAAATTAATTATAGGATAAGTTTGAGAGAAAGAAAGTTATATGGGTAGAAATTTATTTTATGCTTTGCTGCATGGTACCTAAGGTTTTCCTATTGGAATCGACAAAATTGATATATCAAAGAGCTTTCTTTGAAACTGAAAAAAAAATATGTGTTCTGCAATTTTGAATCATAAAACTTTACACAGATACAAAAATATATATATGAATCTCATGTCAACATTTTTAATTAAATATATGGAGTTCAAAAACAGTATTCAAGCTCCAAAGCCCAACAAACAATACAAAATAGCAGAGCAAACACGGACCCCCGAAGTATAGGGGAAGTTGACAATTGAAAATTTTAAGTTAAAGTCATTACGTTTATCATAGAGCTTGATTGTTAAATTATCAATAACGTCTTTTTCAAGTAAAATATCCAAATACAAAACAGATATGTCAGACTTTGTGGTATCTTTTATGTAAAGCCCACCAGTACATATCGTGTCGACATAAGAATGGAAATAACCTTAAGTTTGTTAATTGACAATACGTCGTCGATGTATCTAAATTCGAGATGAAGGCCACAGCAAGTGTTTTCTTCTTTTCACGTACAAGATTGGACAAATTCGGCTTCACATGAATACAAAAGTAGGTCTGCTAAGGGGCGCAATTGATAGCCATGGAAATTCCAATAGATTGTTAGAAGACCTGGTCTCCAAAAACCACGTAGAAACACGAGCATCATTTTGATGCATCTTCAGAGTGCATTGTATTTGTGTGTACAATCGGAAGATTTTTTACAAAATAATTTTGCAAATGACCAATGACAAGGTAAGTCAATTTACGAGTTCCATTTTTATTGAAAAAGCAGCTGTCATTGATATCAAATTTATCGTGGGGAATGGTTATATATAAGTTGAAAAGTCGTAAGTTTTTATGCTGTTAATTTTGGTGAAATCTTGTGATTTCAAAATTTTCAAAAGTTATTGGTAATTTTTAAGCATCAACATCTTATTTACACCACTACTTGAATATATTGTTGCATGCACAGTACTCTTGAAGTTTCACCTTCACTACTGTTAATATCTATAAGTGAGAAGTAAAGAAAGAGGCTTGGTTGAACATTTACTGGAACCCGCTATGTATCATTGTTTCTAAATATTTTTATGAAGTTTCAGAATCCAATATACATGTAGATATGGTAATTTATGACCAATGTCAAATTTCATAGCAACAACTGTTCAATAGTTTAGACCAGAATAGTTCAAACCCAAAAGTCATGGACATGGGTAAAATTGCTGATACTTAACTGTAAGGTTTTCTCACTTAAAATACACATCTGTGAAAACAAAGTTCGAGGTTATAGCCAAAAGTGAGTCTGACATAAGAGGCCTATCCTGAACCATTCAAATCTTAGGGCCAATGTTAAAGTGTTAAGAAATGTGGGTTAAATTCATTGGGAAAGGTCAAAATATTTATACCTATGGAAAGATTTTACTACATCATGAACATGAATGTTCATGTGACGAGTTCAGATCTAGCACTAACCATTTAAGAATAGTGGACAAGGTCGACTTTTGATAAAACTTTGCGAAACTGAGTCAGATTAGAAGATCAAAATGAAAAGATAAAGTTAAAGAAAGGTCCTATCATGAAGAATGAACGTTTGAGATCATACGTCATGGAAATCATATTTCGAAATAATCGGCAGACGCGCAGAATAAAAACTTAGCCCCCGAATATTTGACTTTGATGGTTAAATATTATATATAAAAGCCCTTTTCCAAAAACTGGCGCTTGATGGTAAGTGCATCAAAATGATATCATTACGTCACTATATCGCTTAATCTCGTGTCGCGCGCTTCCGGTTGGTTTATAACTCTATATTATTTAATGGCTGCGAAAAGCAAGTGCCTTCTCCTGACTTTAATGACACTGGTCACTGTCGTATGATATCCTGACATTATTTTAGTTTCCTCTCCCAAACGTTTCATGAGAAATCGATAGATTTTTTTCTGAGAAGGCTTTCTGCGAAATAAATATGTCGAGAGAAAAAATTGCAATTTAGTGAGCACTTAGCCAGGCCTGAACGTGTTATTTATCAGCTTAAAGAAAAGCGTTATAAATAAATGATTTTTTACAAAAGTTACAGACTTCCATCAATAGAGCCAGTACATCTTAGAATTTTTAAACTTAGGTATATTTGTAAAATATGAGTATATCAATATCATTATCAATTTCGCACTAAGGGCTTGGCCAATATGCTTTTCTGTAAAGTCAAAATATCTATAGTGCTATGTTTGTTAAATATCTGCATTAAAATGCCTTATGTAACGTATACATATATATACATTGTAAATTTCATAAATATGGCTAAATGTCAAAGTGGCTTTCTTGCTAAGTGACCACTTTTGTAATAATATGATTTTTCTTGTAAGATCGACAATTACTTGTTGTAAATTCACATTGTATATTTCTTTAAAGTCATTATTCAGAATTTATTTAAATATTTTGTCAATTTCTTCCATTGATTATAACAATTTGAAAATTAAAAATTATAAAAATAGTTATATCGGAGTATTTGTTAGACTATCAGAAAAAAATCTTAATTTAACCAGATAATTCCTCATAAATGAGAAAGCATATATGAGGGCTGTTCGAGATGGTTTTCTTGATAAGGAAAAATATTGATACACGTCAAGACAATTTTGTGTCTAGTGTCACTTTCTGCGCTGAAGGGAGGAAACTCCGTTTCCAGCCGAATGAGTATGATCTTTTTAAATCTGACATCCGAAAGATAAACAGAGGCGACAGGCAGCTAATTCAGCATGATCGATGCTATAACGTGATTACTACAAACGTTATAAACTCAATCAAATAAGCCAATTATGCACATCGATTGATAGTTTATACTTGATTGTCCCTCCTCATTAATGCATTATTTTGCTGAAGGGGACAACTATGATATTAAAGATGAAGAGTTTTCCAGCAAGCTGGAGGAGAGAGTATTGGCTTTCAGACTATCTCTGTAAATGTGATTATACCCTTTTAGATTTAAAAAGTTGTCCAAGCTCTATCATTATACTGTCTCATATGAATTGTCAGATATGAATGAAAATCAATTGCTGGCTATTTGCAGTTAGCATGTTTTGCTCGTGTTACGATAACGCAATAAGAGCTAAACGCTTATCGTTAGGCGTACAAATAGCCCAGTAAAATGGTGACATCCTCTATATAGGAACAATGCTTCTGATGCCACTCTTTACATTAGTCCTAGTTATATATAAAAATGTGTAATTGTCTGTGAAGAAAAAGTAGGAAAAAATCTGAATCAAGGAAAATTCTACCGCTTAAGGAACAAATTATGAAAAAAATTACCTTGACCTTAGACCTTAATTTTTAATTAATGAAAAAATTAATTTAAAAAAAAATGATGCGGGCAAAACGTTACTTTAAATTGGCATTTTATTTCTTACTTTCAATTTAATGATATTATCATTTGAATTTTTTATTTTCAAAACATGCTTTTCCCCATAGACTTCAATACAATATTTGTTAATGAAATGATGCTTAGTTAGTAAAATTTTTAAAAATTTCTCGCGGGCAATCCTTTTCTACTATGAAATGCTTTAATTTAATATCAGAGTATTATGTACTTGATGGACATTTAAGGGTAGTTTGGTCCTATTAGGGATGGAAAACCTTAACGGAAAAGGCTCATTTATGTTTCCGACATCGCGGGAAATGCTTTGAGATTTTCCGGTTGTTCATTAATGAATAGGGATCGGAATGCCGATTTTTGCCCGTGAATCTTTGATATTGTGAAGCAGGGGATGCTTACTCCTCCATGGTACCTGATCTCGCCTCTGTTTTAGAGGTCCATGCTTGCTCTTCTTCTGATTTGTATTGATGTATCAAGCTCAAGCTTGAATACTGACCGTTATCTCCAAGTATTTCATTAATGAACATTTTTGTATAATTTTTTCTAGACACGAATGGCCGAAGTTGCTTTCGAATTGATGAAAAAGCTTGTTTGTTGTTTCCGTTAGTTACAGCGTTAGTATCGGTATAACGAATTGGGTTCATGAATCTTTAAGATTGTGAAATGAATGTTTATTATCTATTTTATATATAAATTCATTATGATTCATTTTAACTCATTTTAATAAATAGTATCTTCCACTTTCATTTATCCTCACTATCCCCGATTTTTTCATGCTTAAATACATTATCACTTTAATGATATAAATATAGATTTCCACCATTTGGTTTATTTTTCTTTAATGATACTTTAGGTGGCCAAAATGTTTCTAAATGTAGGTATCGTGTCATAAATTTAGAAGCTATAGAGGGAGATAATGCAAAATTTACAAATTTTTATTTTACCTCTCCAAGATGCTCTTGTTTGATTTGAATTAACCTGGGTAAACATACTTCAATTTAATATAACAAAAATATCATTTGGGGATAGCACTGGGAATGGAAATAATTGTTTGAAATCTTGGTAAAGTCGGCATCAACAACATATAATGCATGTATTATTGATTTATATTCGGTAAACAAAATCAAACCATATTATTTTTGACAAGATAATCCCAATTCTTTCATATAGATATCTTCTAAAAGTTTCGAATTAATATTACAAAAATTAAGTTAGATTTTATAATATGAAGACGATTGAAAAGAAAATGTTATTAATCAAGCTTCCCTTTATTAATAAATGTGTTGACAACGCGAGCCATTTGGTTCACTTATCGAACATTTGTATGTATTTTCCGTATCCTCACTTGTATTTGCCACCCTACCGTGAGTTTTACCATATTTGCTCAATATCATTCTGTTCCGATCCCATTACGCCTTTGAAAAGACTGCAATACCTAATGGAAATTTGTTAGCATGGAGACATTAGCATAGCATGCTGGAATCATTTCTATGCCCATTCTTGGCTATCGACCTTGGGAGAATCCACAAAATATATTTTATCCTCAGATTTATTAAAATCGCGTAGTCCCACGAAAAGTCGTTAATAACAAACCAACGGCAGGAATCAGCAGTTTCTATAAAGCATTTACAGGGCTCTGAACCACAGAATATATCTAGTAAATATTGATCTCACTTGGGAAATATACGGTTTTCAAGAGAGTAATACTCTGTATATTTAATACATTTTAAAACGTTTTAGTGATAATGGTACTTATCGATGCATGTTCATCAAGCTTCTTTAATTAATTGTAAATTAAAGCAGAGAGAGAGAGCGAGTGCGAAAAAATATTTTGCGTGATTCATTATCATACATTTAAAAGAAGGTATCATATATATAGTAATTACATAAACAGTAGGACAAATTAATTATAAAAACGTGTTTATGAAACACGAATGGCAACATAGCGAAGATTTAACTTTTCTTAAATGCAAATTGGAAAATTGGATATGTTGGTACCCAAAGTAAGGTCTTCTCACAAGAAATATAATTGTAAAATATGAAAGCCCTAGAACCACCTGATCAAAAGTTATGCCCAAAGATAATTTTTGAAAGGTAGGTCAAAACTCCAGGGTCAAGGTCAAAGCTAGGGTCAAAGTTGTTGGTTTCTAAAGAGAGATCATGTCACCAGGAATATGTGAAGTATGAAGTCCTATACCTTAACCCTTCAAAAGTTATGGCCAATGTTAAAGTTTTTAAAAAGAAGGTCAAAGCATTCAAAGTTGTTGGTATCCAATGAATGGTCGTGTCACAAGAATTACGTATGTGAAGTATGAAATCTTTAGCCCAAACCCTTCAAAAGATTTCTTCAAGTTTTGTTTTTAAAACGTAGATCAAACTCCAAGGTCAAGGTCAAAGGGTTCACGTTCTTGGTAACCAATGAAAGGTTTTCTCACAAGGATATCATTACATTTTTGAAGTATCAAAGCCCTAGCCCTTACCGTTCAAAAGTAATGGCCGAGATTTCAGCTTTTTTAAAGTACGTTGATCTCGAAGGTCAAAGTTGTTGGTATCCGAAGGAAGGTCTTGTCACAAAGAATACATAATTATGTGAAGTTTGAAAGTCCTAGTATCTACCATTCAAAAGGTATGACCAAAGTAAAAGTCAATGAAAGGTCTTGTCACAAGGAATACAAATGTAAAATATGAAAGTCATAGGTCCACATAATCAAAAGTTATGCTTAAGGTTAAAGTTTTTGCGGACAAACAGACAGAAGACGGATATGACAAAACTTTTTACCCTAAATCTTCGATTACCAAGGCATAAAAATCTTTATATTTCATCAGAAGATGTATTTGCATAATTAAAATTTTATTTTTACTGAATTTCTTTAATTGAAATCAATCATCTTTTTCGAGAATATGTTGCCTGGGCTGTAGAAAAGGCAAAAATCCACCCTGCACACGCTTTATTTTAATCATGATAGTTGGAATCTACCAACTGTAAAATATATATTGCAAATCTAACAATAGGCCTAATTTGGGACTTTAGTAGGTTCTGACATACTGATTTATCATGGAATATATTTGTTGCAACAAAGGTCTTTAAGCAGGGAGGGAATATATTTGTTGCAACAAAGGTCTTTAAGCAGGGAGGGAATATATTTGTTGCAACAAAGGTCTTTAAGCAGGGAGAGAATTTTTTTGTACAAACACCTTCTGCAACACCAGGCCTCGATCCATAAGTCAGTCGAAATACTGGTCTCCATGTTTCGAACTTGAAACGTAAAATCAACTCCTTTATCCGCACTCTATTTACGAGCAAACCCCTCCAACCACGCATTAGACCGTTCAAAGAAATATTTGTTCTTTTCGTTTTTTAACCTGGGCGTTTAGAACTGCATGCGATTCCCTATGTAAAAGTTCTCTGCAGCTAACAAAATTTTCCTCTATGACCAAACACCAGTATGGCAGTCATAAATTTCTAAACGAACAATGTTTTTTTTTGTGTGATAAAACTCGGAATAAAAACGTCGTTTGTAGAAACGATAATAATAAAGTAAAACATCTGCAATATTTTTTTCAAGAACTTGAGATGCTTTGTCTCACTTTGGTAAATCTCGTATTCTAAACACTTATCTAACAATTGATAAGACATAAAAGAAATGGAAGTCGGACTTACTTTCCCTATTTTATGACGAAGTAAAAGAGATGTGTATTTAAATTGTCAGAGGAGAGATCTTGAGAATGACAGCATATATTTAAGTCTTTACTTGCATTTTTACACTGCAGCATATTTTGAAAGCCTTGTGGGAGACATTTTTATGAAGTTTATTGTCGGCAGAATTTTTATGTTCGTGTTACTTAAGAAATCGGGGGGAGTTTGTATTTTTTTCTTAAGTAAGAGTACATAATTTATTGCAAAGATATAATAAAAGATATGTTACCAAAGACATACTAGAAACAATATTTGTACAGCTTACTTTTTATCTACTTGACGACGAGAGACACAAAATCGAAATTATGGAAATGTATTAAAGAATGAAAATTGAGAAATTTCAGTCACTACGATATCTTATCAATATTTATACAATTTACAATCGATGAAATGAATTTTAATTGTGTGTTGCTCGTTATCGATTTTGATTATGTCGATACAAATTAGCTGATTATGTAGGACTGTCGTGTTCTATACTTGTAAATTTTCCATTTACTCCCACCAAAAATTCAAGATAAGGAGCATAACACGATGCCTGACTTCTATCCTTGTTTAATCTTTTTTTCTCTGAAGTCCTTGTTAATGTCAGTCGTAATTTGAGTTCAGGTAATATCATGCCACTGAGTTTGCAATGAAATCAGTTTTAATGTGCTGTATGAAAGTATACCTGAGAGTAGTATTAGGTTGTTATCGCACTCTATCATGACTTATTAATTGTGAACTGAAACACCAATGGATTTAATCTGCAGAGAATAACTATGGGCTCTGAAATAAACTTTCATTTTCGTTTAAATAGATTTTAGTAAATCTCGATTTTTAAAAAAGGCATTAATTTAGTTTTTATGAAATACGGCGTTGTATTTTTCTGATTTTTAATCTCCCCCTCTGTGTTTTAAATCCACCAGATGACGTACAATTTATTTTTTCGATACATCATCAGGAAAGCGTACATGTATCCTTCAAGTAAATATATTAATCCGAAAGTCAATCGTATTTCCATATAGATATCGAACGTAGATAATGGAATATACGTAAGAAATTTACAATCGTAGTTTATTATAGAACAGTGGGACGGACAACTTCGGAATGGACATTTTTCCGAACTTGCGCACCCTTTTCCTTTAAAGCTATCATCTTAGGGTTTTTTTTAAATGGTGGGGTTTTTATAATCAAATTGATTTATGAAAAAAAAAATTCAACATTTTCTGCTAGTTTTTGAGATATTTGAGTTCAAAAACAAAAATCCCATGGGGAAACATGAACTTAAAAATACCCCACAAAAAAACCCACAAAAACCCCATGGGGTTTATTTTTCACCCCATGGGGGAAATAACCCCACGAAAATCAATGTAGGTTTTTTAAACCCATATGTTGCTTATATTGTCATATGGGGTTTTTTCTCCCACGTTTCTTTATCATGGGGTTTTAAATCCCATGTATTGATATATTTACTGTAAGATAATTCCTAAAAACTTGGGTTTTTTTCTTAGACTAATGGATCATTAGTATCTTCTCTGTTTCTCATTTTATAAAAGTGGATAGTTATAACAAATATCTATTATTTTTCAAATTTTCAAGTATTCATTCTTCAAATTTTTGTTTATGTAAAAGAAGATTTATATGAAAACAGGTTTCTAAGGCAGTTGCCTCCCATAATGAAACATTCATCATAAAACTCTTCACAGATTATTTGATCGATGACAATTAATCTGAATATTTAAAAAATGAAACAAGAAAATTTAATACCAACACAATAGCAACCAATTCACAGTGTCCAAAGAGGGTCTCTTTCCTTAACTAATGTATATTTATATATGTTAGGTTTATATGATGTCTAGTTTGTGAATTTTATTTAAATCTCCATTCCCCTTGCATTCACCACTAATAAGATTGAATTTATTTAATTCATGTGCAATGTATCTACATATTTAATTAATGGAACTCAATTCAGTTATATATCACAAAGTACAACTATTAAAATCTTTTGATTCACCCAAATATTTAAAAATAAAATATTTATGCCTCTTGGATCCACCACTTATCAGTTTAGATCATGACCACACATGACATATTATCTTAATGCTTAAAATCAATCAGCCATATCAAGGATATTAATGACTATGGCATAGTCATTAATATCCTTGATACACCACAAATATTTCTTTAAAAAATGAATATCCACTCCCCATGGATCCACCACTAATAAGTTAAGTTCTTGATCACACTTGACATGTAAGATTAAAGTTTGAAATAAATTAGCCATAATCATTATTATCCTTATACCCACCACAAATATTTAAAAATAATATCCGCTCCCCTTAGATCCACCACTTTTAAATTAAGATCATGTTCACACCTGACATAAAAGCTAAATGTTTGAAATAAATTAGCCATAATCATAAATCATTAATATCCTTTGATCATTCACAAATATTTAAAAAAGATAAATATCCACCCCCCTTGGATCCACCACTTATGAATTTTGATCTTGATCACACATGACATGTAAGTTTAATGTTTGAAATCAATTAGCCGGAATCAGTAATGTCCTTTTACCCATCACAAATATTTAAAAATAATATCCACTTGCCTTGGATCAACCACTTTAAAATTAAGATCACGAGCTAAATGTTTGAAATAAATTAGACATGATCACAATTCATTAATAACCTTTGATCAAACACAAATAATTAAAAAAGATAAATATCCACTCCCCTTGGATCCACCACTTATAAGTTTAGATCTTGATCACACATGACATACATGACATATAAGCTATATGTTTGAAATCAATTAACCATAATCATTATTATCCTTTGACCCATTACAAATATCTATCTACTCCCTTTACATCCACCACAACTCTTATGGCTATCAAAACAATTAATATCCACTTGCCTTGGATCCACCACTTCTTAGTTAAGATCATGATCACACACAGAAATATTAACTAAACGTTGAAATAAATTTGCAAAAATCATTAGTATCCTCTGATCCACCACAAGTATTTAAAAATTCAATATCAACTCCCCTTGGATCCACCACTCATAAATTTAGACTATATACATGACTTATTTAAGCTAAATGTTTGAAATCAATTAGCCATAATCATAATTAAAAAAGATGAGACAAATATCTCATGTCGCTTTGTCTTAGGTAAATGAGAAAAGCAATAAACGAACGAAAATATTACAACCTACAGTATTCCCTTAGATCCGCCATCATGTCTTTAGATATTGATCACCAATCTGATTTCTTCTTCTTTTTTTATCATTAGGTTAGGTATCTTTATTATTTTTATGGATGAATGAATATTATGAAAAATGAAATTAATTGCATCTCTATGCTACTCTGTCTGAATAAAAAAAAAGCTGAAATAACCACTTAATATCAGCCAAAAAAGCAGGTACAATGAATATGATTAAATAAGACAACATATACAATGTATACATGTACTACGCCTTTAATCAGTTACGGTACCTTATTTACTACTAGTAATTTTTTAAAGTTTATTCCTGTCATCAACTATCTCGACTGTTAAATCTACATTGGATAACGAATCAATTTAGGCTTTAAATCTGTACATAGATCATGTACATTATATTATTAGTAATATATAATTGGAATTCATCGAAAATTCTTTGGTTTCTAATTAGAAAAAAAGAAGTTCTGAAATTATTAAAACTAAATTTTCATCCTGCAAGGTGCAGTCAGGCAATATTGATCTCATTCTGACAATATCACTTTTTTTCATTGAAATAGATCTACATGTATGTTAAACACGATATTTCTTTTTCTTATGATACTTAAACTTTCTGACTATAAACTAAATTATTGTAAGAAGATGTTTATTTTTACAGAAAGCATCTATATGCATTATCAGGTCAAGGTCAGTCAATCCCTTTTGATGAGTTCTTTTGATTTTTGTCCCCCACCTTAGCGAATAAGAGAGGACATTAAATCTTATTCATCTGTCATCTGTTAAATGGTCGGCTTATCAATGTCACAAAAACTTAAACTTTGGTTATATCTTTTGAATGAGATGAGATAGGGCTTTCAACATGTTCAAATTATACATGTATTACCTGTGCGAATTATTCCTTTCTAATAATACAGATTACACTATCATGATTTTTTACCATTATATCTTGACCTTGAAGTATGACATACTTTTCATAAATATTAATTCTTCCTTATGACTTTGATTTAGAAGAGATAGATTTTTCATATGTCTGTTGCAAGATATTTCTGAGCATGCTATGATTTCTGACCCCTTGACCTTTACCTTCATGTTTGACCTAATTAGAAAAAAAAACTTTGGAGCTACAGTAACTCTTCAATAAGGTATTTCCATACATATTGTATGATTGGTACTCTGTTTTCAAAGTGATAATTTTTGGTTCACAGTTTTTTAAAAGGAAAATAGAAATTTCACATCTATATATCACTGCAGTTGTTAAGATCCACCCTTGTGTCACAAGGGTGGATCACAAGTTGTGAGTACCCCATAAAAGTACATGCAGGGATTAATTATTGAACTCATTCGCACAGACCTAATGTTATAGAATCCATAAATAAACTGAACTTGAACTTGATTAACCTTAGACAGGCACAATGTGACATACCCTACTGATACATGGGACACCCTGACAGATATTCCTCCTCCCTAAATTGACTGTTGAGTAAGACTAAGAAAACTAATAAAAGTTACATTAATTTTTGACCATGTATATTCCTCTAATATCTATCATATAGAGCTTGATTCCGTTTTGCAAGAAATAACCACCAAATTCATAGCATGCTAATACTTACATCACTGACATGTATGATGTAAACAAAACTAATTCCTTCAGACACTGACTGCAGAATTCCAATTGGACATTTTGTGATGTTAATGGAATAATTCACACACGCCAAATCAATCAGACTGATTTAAATACTTGCGTGAATTAATCCTTGTTAAAATAAAGTTCTTAATTCCATCATTAGGCCTGTACATCCAGACAGGTGGTCTTCTTCCTTTCCGCTCTTCTGTAGTGTGACTAAAATGGGTAGCAAAACCCGGGCCGGGCCGGCCGGGAATTTCGAAACTGAAAACCGGGTTTTTGACAATAATGAGATGAATACACATTCTTTCTTCATATTTACGGACATAGTTTATTACTATAAGATTTGCCTTCGCTGACAGTTTTGAATTAAAATGTTATGTTTATCCATCATTATCGCCGATTGTCCTTTTCAAGGTGACTAAAATGGGTAGCGGGCCCGGTTTACTCATTTTAGCGATTTACACTTAATTAATTTCGGTAATTATATTTACAATTATTTCCGTTAGATCTTTGTAATTCAACTTTAACTATTTAAAACATCTTATATTTGTTGTAATATATTCCGATTATTAATTAAGCGAAGCGTTTACTAAAGTGCCGAATACATGATGACCCACCTGAACATGCTGAAGTAGATCTTTATATTCATTCATTCATTCATTCATTCATTCATTCATTCATTCATTCATTCATTCATTCATTCATTTATTTATTTATCAACACATGATTAATCCACCGTTACAAGCATATTACCATGATTACATGTAAAAAAATTAGGCCTAATATGTACGATCGCGTAAAGCGTCCCTTGCTCGGCCCCTTTATCAAGCACATGATATGCAATCGAGATTTTTTGTTCACATCCGTTTATGTCTCAAAAATAGTATACCCCTTACTCTTCTCGGTCTGTTGTAAAAAAAAAAAAATTAATTGTATTTTTTATACGAGGATAATGGACTCTCCGGTCAATCTTCGGACTTGTTTGATTGTAAATGCATGATAGGAATATCAAAGTCTAAATCATTAAACAAAAGTTAAATTCTTACGACCCACCCCACCCCCATTAATCTATATTTTATAGAATTTAATCTATATCAATAATATTTTATCCCATATTACAAATGCATGGAAATCGCGTATTTATGGTACTAGGTATGGGGGAGGGGGGGGTCACATGTGTGCAATCATTTTTTGATAACTTCAGCGCGTAGAGCATGGTCGAACCACTCTGTACACACTAGATAGAAAATATATTGTAAGATTCACCCTCAGGGCTGTATTCCGAGGGGTACATTGAAACCCAGACGTACATCACACGTGTATATATACAAGGATTCGGTTCCACACCTAAGTAGTGACACCTGTCATTTCCTGTTTATATTGCATAATAGTCGTCTAGTCCCATCTGAGAGCAGTCTACATGTACTTTCAAGAATGTTTTAATTTCTGGTTTTAAAATAATGGTTCAACATTTCTATCTCAACCTAGGAGTAATACAAAATATTGTACGTTTTTTTTTAATTCAAAGTTTTTAATATTGTTCTTGTTAGGATCTGATTTTGAAGGAATTTAATCATATTTCACATCTTTTTTTTCTATCGGGTTTTCAAACTCTGGACATGTAAAGTTATTTATTAAACGTGTCAGTTTGTTCAGCATTAAAAATGTTAGTTTGTTCAGAAGTAAAACGCAACTAGTGATGGGACTGGATTATGTTGATCTGGGGTGTGTAGATATTGGTTTCTCGGAAGTTAGCAAAAGGGCGTGGGTAGGTTTAACTCCAGACTCTAGTTGCTGTATTATTATTATTCAAACATAATGTAAGATTATGAAAATAGATAAAACCAACAAGGTTGAGGAAATTTCCGTTGAATCCAACTCGGATTAAAAATAAGAAACAAATTCACGTTCCGTTTATTTTAAGACACCCCTGCGCAAAAATATGAATGGTTCCGTCCAAACCTAAAACGTTTCGATGTCATCATGGTCAATATCTCGAAGTAAGGTCTTTTGTAACATTTACGAAAAAATCAAAGGCTGTATTAATCAATAAATTAATGATTAATAAAATAATAGTTTTAATTCTTCCTTTCAAAATGTCTCATATCCTATCTACTAATCTAGTCTTCTTACTATACTGAGGACAATATTTATAAGTATTATACGATCCGCTTTACAGAGTTACGTCCCTTTCTAAGATCGAAGATAAAGATTTAAAATACATATGGTCATTTCAGTAACCTAAAATTATTTTCCCATCTAAACAATAAAAGCTAGTGTATTTTTCATTTTACAATAGTTTTGACAGTAATATTTTATTTTGAAAGTTTAATAAAGAAAAAGGACAATTTATAGAATCTTGATTTAAATTCTTCATGAGTATCAAAAGCTGTCTCCGGAAAACACTTGGTATATAAACAATGAAAGAAACTTTGATGTATGGAAGACGACCATTCTTATTTTCATGTTACACTTCTGTCTACAATCTTTCAACTGAAAGACAATAATCAAAATAGAAACAAGAAATGGTACATGTATAAGATGTAAAGCATATATCCACTCTTACAACTGTATGACATGAACTGGTGCCTTACTATATATTACAAGTAAACAAGTTGCTGCAATACTGTAGTCAAGTTAATTAAGTAGAGAAAATGTAGAAGGATGCTGCCATCTTACACGTACTCAAGTGATTTTTACTACATATAATTATACATGTATTTAAATCTTAAGAACTGCACAACCTTAACCATGTACAGTCAAGGGACATAATTATTCGCCACTTCCGCCTAAATCGCGTCACGTTTTCTCGCATGTTCCGTAAAGTAGGGCTGAGCGCTATTTTTAGACAAAAGATTTTCCCATTCTATTTTTATCTTTGTGTTGTAATACTGAAATTGATGACGTGTACACAATATTTTTGTCGTCTGCTATATTGTTTGTCGAAAAATATATCTGAAAACAACATGGGTCGCAAGGGGAAAGAATTAGATATGTCCGTCAGAAATATGGTTGTAGAAGCATATAAAAACAACAGAAATACATCAGAATTGGCGAGGATATTAGGAATCCCTAGGTCAACAATACGTAGTATTGTTAAAAAGTTTGATGAAACGGGACAGGTAGAAAATCGACGAGGAAGAGGGAGGAAGAAAGTGTTTACCGACAGAGACAAAAACAAACTTTCACGTGTAGTTAAAGAAAACAGACGAAGAACTTACGAGGACATTACAGGTATAATAAATGAGGAAAACGATCATAGATTTTGTACAAGGACTATAAAAAGAAAAATTCACGAGCTTGGGTACAAACGAAGGGTTGC
Source organism: Saccostrea cuccullata (assembly GCF_032062105.1). NCBI lineage: Eukaryota > Metazoa > Mollusca > Bivalvia > Ostreida > Ostreidae > Saccostrea > Saccostrea cuccullata. Next base: position 88,224 of record NW_026930623.1, read on the forward strand.
CAAGAAAAAAGTCGCTATTCGTGAGGCCAACAAAAAAGCTCGCTGTAAATGGTGCAAGGAGAGGAGAAATTGGACTGTTGATCGTGAGTGGAATAAATGGGTGTTTAGTGATGAAAGCCAGATAGTAATTGGAAAAAATAAGAAAGTTTATATCTGGAGAAAAGACGAGGAAAAGTACAGTGCGCAGCTTGTGTGTCCGCCATCTCGACGACAGCTGAGTATCATGATCTGGGGTTGTGTTTGTATAAAAGGAATGGGAACTTTAACTAGTGTAGAAGGTAACATAAATGCAAGAAAATATATTGAAATATTAGACAACAACCTTTGGCCCGTTTTAGCCAGACATTTTCCAGATAACGCATATGTATTTATGGACGACAATGCTCCCGTTCATAGAGCTAATTTAGTAAAAGAATACATCGCCAATAACAATATAATTACAACATCATGGCCTGCCCAGTCCCCTGATCTAAATATCATCGAGAACATTTGGTTAAAATTGAAAAGAACACTGGAAACCCGTGCCGAATTCATTAACACAAAAGATCAGCTGATGGCGGAAATTCGGACTGCCTGGGAAAATATTCCAACATCCGACATCGAGGCCCTGTATAAGACAATTCCCGGTAGACTAAATGAAGTATTAAAGATGAAAGGCAATTTAACAAAGTATTGAGGTAAGATGGGCATTTATTAATTTTTAAACAGCTCCTAAATATCAAGGTGCGCTTTGTAAAATTTCGGCGGCCATTTTGAAGTGGCGAATAATTATGTCCCTTGACTGTACATCAACACCAATTATAGAGTATTAACGGAAAGCTTAAACAATATTCCTTATAAATTTCATCGTTATTTGGTAAACCCCCCCCCAAAAAAAAAAATTCAAAATGCTTTATACTTAACATGCTTAATCTATTCCAAACTTCCCCTCAAGTGTTGATATACAACTAACAGAATTTTTTGTTATTGTTCTCTCTCTCTCTCTCTCTCTCTCTCTCTCTGTGCATGGTTTTTTTATTCCACTTATCCTGTCAACAACTAAAATTGAAATTTTCTGGGGGGAACAAAATTAAAAAAAATGAAAAATAAAAAAAAAAACTAACTGCGAGTGCAATAATTTTATACAGTCAAGAGAGAGAGAGAGAGAGAGAGAGAGAGAGAGAGAGAGAGAGAGAGAGAGAGAGGAAGCCATGTATTATTTAATGACCACTGAGTACTGGCATGCAATGTACCTAATTATTAAATTATGATGATTTTAATTGGAGTGATGAATCATGAAAAACAGTCTTAATTAAAACCCTTTGATTAGTGTTGTCATAAACATGATAAAAGGGATGAATTGCAGATTGATTTTCAATTTATTAATTCTGAAAATCTGTATAAATTTGTAAAAGATCAATTAAATTGAAATCAGTGAATTATATATCCCTATTTCACACCTTTGAAAATATATTGGAGAATTTTGCCCCGAAGGAATGTTCTCACACCTTTCAGAGTTTCAGTCTATATGATGATATACCCGGTATATACATATATTCAAGAATTCATTTCCACACAGACTGATCATTACACGAGCCATTTCCTGTTTACTATAGCCATTTGTGTATACATAGCTGGTTTCAGAGTAACTAGCTACTCTATCTTTTTTTTTTAAGTTTTCCTAGTAAAAAGCACATTTCAAAGTGTTCATTGATGAAAAAACAAAAAACAAAAAAAAAAATGAAAAATTAACTTTTTTGTAATTTTACCAATTGATAATTATTGTTTTATTGCCATTGAAAACAGCCATCCACATATTTATAAATTTCCAAATACTTGGATGTAAGCAGAGACATAACTGTTATTTAAGTCTCTGAGATTCTCTAAGGCTTCATACTTAATGTTCAAATGACATTGAAATGTTATACATATACATGTACTGTGCAACCGATTTATGTAAATACATTAAACCTATGAACTGTATGGTTCTTGGTAATAAACAATACAATGGTTTGCTCATTCAAAATCATTTGCAACTTATTTTCATAAATAAGAATTCATACATGTATTACTCAACTTCTTCATATATTTCTTATTAAACAGATTAAAATGTACTGTATCTTCATGGAATACTTTTCCAACATTTCTTTTTAATTTTACCAAATTAATTTGTGAATGCCTACATAAAACATATGACCTTTTCTATTAAAATGTTCTTACTCGTGCAGATTATAACCACTTAAAACAGAGTTGAGACTTAAAATTATGAATTGTAAGAAGACTGAAATTTACAAAGGGAGAATCCATCATCATGTTATACTCAGTCAATCGTACTAGTGTGTTCTCTTAACTGGCCATAACTTTCTTATTTTTCAATGAAATTTGGCAAGTATGGATTTATTTTTCTTGTAAAAGTATGGTCTTTCTTAATCTAAAATGATAAATTGTAAAACTGAAAGAGGACATAAATTCACATAGGAAGAATCCATCATCATGTTATACATATAGTCAATCGTACTAGTGTGTTCTCTTAACTGGCCATAACTTTTTCATATTTCAATGAAATTTGGCAAGTATGGTTTTATTTTTCTTGTAAAAGTATGTTAATCTAAATGATAAATTGTAAAACTAAAAGAGAACATAAATTTATATAGGGAGAATCCATCATCATGTTATACACAGTCAATCGTACTAGTGTGTTCTCTTAACTGGCCATAACTTTTTCATATTTCAATGAAATTTGGCAAGTATGCATGGTCTTTCTTAATCTTAAATGATAAATTGTAAAACTAAGAGAGAACATAAATTTACATAGGGAGAATCCATCATCATGTTATACACAGTCAATCGTACTAGTGTGTTCTCTTAACTGGCCATAACTTTTTCATATTTCAATGAAATTTAGCAAGTATGGTTTTATTTTTCTTGCAATGGCATAAACTTTTTAAATCTTACATGATAAGTTGTAAAAGAACTGAAATTTACATGGGGAGAATCCATCATCATGTCATATTCAGTCAATTGTACAGGTGTGTTCTCTTAACTGGCCATTTAACTTTCTTATTTTTCAATGAAATTTGGCAAGTATGGATTTATTTTTCTTGTAAAAGTATGGTCTTTCTTAATCTAAAATGATAAATTGTAAAACTAATAAAGAACATAAATTTATATAGGGAGAATTAATCTATCATCATGTTATACACAGTCAATCATACTAGTGTGTTCTGTTAACTGGCCATAACTTTTTCATATTTCAATGAAATTTGGCAAGTATATTTTTATTTTTCTTGTCAAAGTATGGTCTTTCTTAATCTTAAATGATAAATTGTAAAACTAAAGAGAACATAAATTTATATAGGGAGAATCCATCATCATGTTATACATAGTCAATCGTACTAGTGTGTTCTGTTAACTGGCCATAACTTTTTCATTATTCAATGAAATTTGGCAAGTATGGTTTTATTTTTCTTGCAATGGCATAAACTTTCTAAATCTTACATGATAAGTTGTAAAAGAACTGAAATTTACACGGGAAGAATCCATCATCATGTCATATTCAGTCAATCGTACAGGTGTGTTCTCTTAACTGGCCATTTAACTTTCTTATTTTTCAATGAAATTTGGCAAGTATGGTTTTATTTTTCTTGCAATGGCATAATCGTTCTAAATCTTACATGATGAATTGTAAGAAAACTGAAATGTACTTGGGGAGAATCCATCACCAGGTTATATTCAGTCGATCGTACCAGTGTGTTGACTCTTAAATGGTCATAAGTTTTTCCTTTTCAATGAAATTTGGCAAGTATTGTTTTATTTTTCTTTGTAAAAAATAATTCAATATTTTAATACTTGAGAACCCTTTTTACTTCTTATTCTAAAATTATTAAAATCCCTAACACAGGTAAAGTTTGACACCTAGGGTATTCCACTGTGTATCCATTCAGGTAGACTGCTAGCTCCAAGGTATTCACACCTGTATAAAATTATAGCCCCTCCCTCACCTGGAATGAAAATACTACCTGGTAAAAGTTCTCTGTCTTTAAATGACCATTTTTTTTTTATATGTTTCAATGATATTTAGCCAATTTGGAATAAATTTCTTGTATTTAGTAATTCTAACTTTATCAAAGTATTTGTTTGTATATATTTTTTTGAAATATTTAAGGAAATGAGAGACTGTTTTCTACTCAACACATGCTCAAGGCTATAAGTTTTAAAAATTTAAATAAATTATTGAAAAACGGAGGAGCTTTATAGCTGCCTTATAGACATAATTAATATTCAAAAATAAATATTAGATTTTATATAGTCAGTCCGTACCTGTATGCGTATTGAATGAATTTATTAGAGTCCTTGATCATGCTGACCAGTGAAACCTTGAGGGCTATAGGTCTTTTCTTTCATTTTATTTCATGTAAATTTGCTCGGTGTGGTATTTTTATTCCATAACACCTTCCAAACGCTACCAGTTCGTCTTCTTTCATCTCTTTTTTTTATGATTTAAATTTATTAATTCCTTTGAAAAAAAGCTATAAAAGTGTTATATTGCATGAAAGAAGACGAACTGGTTCTTTTAATCACTTTAAAGGTTTAGGATTGAGAAGCTACTGCATTTACAGATTATTTAGAATGGAATATAATGGGATTTATTCCCAAATCAGGGCCAGTGGGCATAAACATCTAAAAGTATAATATACTTAACTTTTGTCAGTGTAGCTGAAAAACAAATTCCGGATAAATATAACAGTTTAGTCTTTGAATTTTACGCTATTTGTCAGAGTCACCCATATGTTTCTTGGAGTACGACTTATACATAGGGAAAGAAAAAGATGTGGGTGACAATGGTGCCAAAATGAGGAATTAGAATTCTAGTATCACAGGTCATGATTTGATTTGGTCTCTTTCAATCAATTTCAAAAACATTCTTTGAAAAGTAGAGAAGTTTTTGTCTTTGTTTGAATCAAGTCTATTATGCTACAAACAGCAGAGCTCAAACTAAACTCCATGTAAGTAGAACAACTATCATTACTATGTGATTCACGATCAACAGTATTCAATAACAGGTCACAGGACTGAGGAGTCGGCAGTTTTATCAGTAAAATAGTGAAAACAATAACCTGTGAGCTACGCTAGCGTAAACAAAGTCACGTTATTTTTTACATTGTTTTTCTGATGAAATTGCCGGTCCACTCCAATGTCTTTTTTTATATTCATTTCTCTCCCCCACTTGGAATATTAGATTAACTTTCAAACTTTTAATCCGTATTTGTTTACTTTTTCACTTACGGGTCAGTCAAAAAAATATAATTTAATTCCCTTTTTATCATGCTTATGCCATGTCTAATTTACATATGCAGTGATAAATGTACAGTACTTGGCCATAAGTGAGTCATAATTTTATTTTTCCACTATATATTTCATTGGAAAACACATTTTTCTAAAATATTCTTGCAGTGTCATTTATTGTTTCTTTTTAATGTCTAAAACACCATAAAATGCAGAATTTGTTGTAGTTTCTTCACAGTATTTCAAAATAGTTTTATCTTTATGCATTACCGTGAAATCACAGGTCAAGTGCTAAACAAAAATTTTAAGACTTCAATTTGTACCGAAGAAATCATAGTAATTTGAGGTTAGAAAATTTTGTCATGACAATATTTTATGATTTATTCTCAATAGTTTAAGTATCATTTTGTTTATCATTTAAGATAAGAAAATTTGAATAATTCTGCATGTTTCAGTGAAAAAATCATGAAAATTGAGCTAAAATTGACTTCACAACAAGTTTTTATGAAAATAGGTTTTTCAATGAAATATATAGTGTGAAAATAAAATTATGACTCACTTATGGCCAGGTACTGTATATCAATGAATTTGAAAAAAAATTAATTAATTAAATTGTTACAAAGTTGATAAAAAATGTACATGTATTGTACTTAATTTATGTTGCAACTCCAAACAATATTTATTTTATAATTCTCACTTGATAATTACAAGCATTAAGAGAAATAATATGGGTTTTTTTACCCCACATAAAAAATTATGGGATAATAAACCCCACATTTTATTTTTAGTGAGACGTGGGTTAAAAAACCCCACGAAAAATAATATGGGTTATTTAACCCCATGGGGTGAAAAATAAACCCCATGGGGTTTTTGTGGGGTTTTTTGTGGGGTATTTTTAAGTTCATGTTTCCCCATGGGATTTTTGTTTTTGAACTCAAATATCTCAAAAACTAGCAGAAAATGTTGAATTTTTTTTTTCATAAATCAATTTGATTATAAAAACCCCACCATTTAAAAAAAACCCTAAGATGATAGCTTTAAAGGAAAAGGGTGCGCAAGTTCGGAAAAATGTCCATTCCGAAGTTGTCCGTCCCACTGTTATAGATCAAATTATCTGCCAGACGTGTCGTAAACAACATTAATGAAAGAAGATCTATTTCCTATTTACACTAAGATTTCCTACAAATCAAACATTTCAAACGTGTACACCGCTGCATTGATTGTGCAAGAATTTCATTCATAAATTGCATACTTTCCAAACATCAGAATGTAAAAGTATTAGTAAAGGTGTTTTCAAGAAGGACATAAAATATCAGAGAGAGATTCTTGTCTTGTTTCTGACTACATGTAGATTTAATATACAAAATGTATTTGCTTTTTATATAATATATTTTGAAGTTAGAGATTTAAAAGACCATTTTTTCCTTTTCTCACCACAATTGCATTAATTTTAAAAGAAATGGTAAACTTGAGTTTGAAATCTAGCAAGGAATATATTTTTGTCGGAATGGCGGCGTACGAAATTTTCAAATGTAAGTCAAATTAATAATAATGGACTAAAGTTTCAAAACATATCAAATAAAAATGATTTTCCAAATAACCTACATGTACAATTATATGTAAGCATTTAAAAGCTTCCAATCTAAGTACAGATTTGAGCCAAAAATCAGTAAAATGTGTTTTTTCTCTCAATAAACGATCAATTGTTTGGTTTTGTATCATTTCAAATCTTTATGTGACAACTTCACCATATGTGAAAATGAGAAAGATTTAAATATATAACCTATATATTTAAATAAAAATAAATGAAATTCGGATTAGCCAATTTCCATTTTAGTTAAATTATTGATGACAAATTGGTAAAATCATCTTGTAGACCATTTGGTTATATATCTTTTTGCATAAGGTAAAACAATTAATATTTGAAAATAGAAGTAGGTATTGCATGATTTGGTAACTTCAGAGTAAATTTGTATTGAATTTCGTAATTTCCAGGAAAACAGTCATGACCTTGACCTGATCTTGCTTGTAATATTTAACGATCAAATTAAATCTGATTTGATGGAAAAATCATTAATTTGTAAATACAAAGAAATATGAGAAAAATCCTTCCTTAAATTTTAAAATATATTCATATTTAGATGTACGTATATTACACGAATGTGGAGAGGTCTTAGTTTATTTGAGATAAAGGCCTAAGTAAGCTTTCTAATCAATGATAGAAAGAGCTAGGTTCACTTTATATAAAGAAGACCTTGTAAACGTTACAAATCCATTGACTAATACTCTATGTTCTATTTTAATCAGCAGTAGAGATTTATTCATCTCAAAGTTTTCTCTTAAAGTTCATATACAATGTATATATATTGGACTTTGCTATATGTTCCTAAATTCAAAGCAGGATAACAGATTATTTTGAGCACCTTTTGCAGGGACCATGATAAGCTATAAAATAAATGTTTGTATGCATTCCGAAGAGGTGCAAATTTAAAGTGTGTACAAATCATAGTCATTTTTGGGTTGGGTTGGGCCACACTACGGAATCAAAGTTTAAAATTGAAATACATTATAAAAAATCGTTTTAAGAAACTTCTCTAGAATCAGTGGGCCATAAACATTCTCTTTTAGAAATGAAGTTAATAATAAATAATATTAAATAAATATGCAAGCAGTCTAAAGTAGTTTGTCTAGAACATGAACAGGAAGCAAAGCGCTAGCATACAGGATATCAGCTTTTACATGGAAATTTTGAGTTTTAAAATAAAAAAAATCTTAGAAAAAAAGAACAGGTTCTAAACTTGAGTTTGAAATCTAGCAAGGAATACTTACACAAGCGTTCTCAGGTTGTGAATATTTATGTTTGGTTAAATCATGGCCCATGTGGATAAAGTGGTACCGTAATGAAATAAAAATGAAGAGAAAAATAAATAAGACACAATATTGAACATCTCTCATGAATTATTGGGTCATGATAAGTATAAAGAAAAGAATGTCTTACATTGTTAGGTCATGTAAGTTTTTGATCACTGAGGATGGGTAGAACCACAAAAGCTTCTTGACCACGACAAGTCATGTATGTATTGCTTTACAAGCATTGTCAAGTGAATTAAATTCAGGTTTGTTAAAATCATGGCCCTGTGGAAAAGGATGGAGTGAATATTGTGAAGAACAGCATGTCTTAGTTGACTTACGTAAGCATGGTGAGCCTTGTGGCCCATGGAATTCTTTTTAATATCCTCAGGCAAAAAGATAAGGACATATCAAAGATGTGCAGTTAGATGAGGCAGCATTTTGGGAGCTTACTAAACATCCTTGGTGAATACGTATCAGGACTGTGGAGATCGGCATATGTCAGCTGTGAACTGCGACTGGGAGATTGATTAAACTTCTTCGGTCTGTAATTAACATATTTGTGGAGACTCTTCCCTGACTCTCTTATTTCACATCCGAGAGACTTTGTGACACGTCCCCTCCAAAATGAGACTTTCCAGTTGGCCTGATCGTCCCAAAGAGCGACCCACGACAGTGAGCCCTCACAGCTCTGTTTCCAGTCCTACATCGATCGTTTGGGGGTTCAGAAAAAGATGCTATAAATCAAACGCTGGTTATGAATATCATTATAAGCGCTCAATCTTTGTAGTCGTTGTGTTTTCGGTATAGTGCATTGCTATTTTGGCCGAAGTCTTCCATGCAATCATTTTCTGTCTCGGAGATTGCGAATTTGTAGATTCTTCCGTTGGGACGCCTTCTTCATTTATCAGTATGTATGACTTGACGTTAAGTGTCGAAATGTGGAGAGAGAACAAGAAAAAGAAATGTTTTATTACACGCCGATTTTTTCCGTGGTGTTGTTAAGTTGTATTTCTTGGGTTTCGGTCGCAAAACAAAACATGATATTTTGTGATCCCCCTCTGTGTTTAGATAATGGAAGTAGTTAATACTTCTTTATATTCATAACTCTCAATCTGAGATGAACGGTGTGGGGAAGTTCAACATTATTATTTATATATAAGAGGAGACGAGCGTTGTTTTTTGATGGCGCATGTGATTATTTGAGCGCCATTCGGCAATGGAAATTAATTTTGTTTGGAATACAGATACATCAAGATGTATTTTATTATATTTTCAAACATCATTGGCTGTCGGTATATTTTGTTTGCTTCCTCATAGCTAAGGAATTGGTCTTCGTTTTCTTTTTACCACTCTGGAATTAGATTTTAGCAGAAGAGCATTGATGGAAAAGGACACTACTTCAACATTTCGAAGAGATTTCCTAGTGAATTTGGGCACTTAATAAAATAGAGTGAACAAATTGCTGGGTAGTGTTAAGTGTCTGCGAGCGTTAAACGACCTCTTTCATCAATACCTGTTTTGATCAGTGACGATCAGTTAAACAATATACCGCCATAACATGACAGCGTTTCAGTGACAGATTAAACCAATACTACTTGCGTGCCATGCTATTTGTACAGGGTGCCTATGCTGGCACCTGGATTAATGGACCTTTCTCTCTACCTGTTCCCAATTTGTTTGGTTTGATACACACATTCATAACTTTTTAATGGAAGATTCCTCGATCATCGATAATGTAATCATGCAAACCTTTTGAAAAAAAATTGAAGCATGGATGTTATGGATTCTGTTATATTGATAGCGGGATTTTTGATCCTGATAACCCATGATTCCTGTCTATCGGAAGTTTATGTGAAAGAAGCTGGACAACGAATTGTGGAAATCAAACAGGGTCAAGTAAGGGGTCGTGTGATTGGGTATCCCAAAGATCCCACATTCAAGGAAGTAGAGGAGTTTGCGGGAATAAGGTATGCTTCATTGAGAGGAGGTCGAACACGGTTTATGCCACCCGCCTCAGTGGTAAGGAAATGGCAATATGTCCATGACGCTTCTCATGTCAGTGAGGTGTGTCCACAAAGCAGACGACCACCCTCCCCTCGATACCCTGAGGGCCACAAAGAACAAATTCGTCGCAGGATGTTCCATACCAACTACAGCCAGGAAGATTGTCTGACCCTAAATCTCTATGCTCCAATTCAAGGTAGAATCATGCATAATAATGTTTTTCTCTTTATGTTAGATTGTAGTAACTAAACTTATGATATTCCTATCTTGAAAGATTATAGCGCCTTCATCAATGAATTGATCTTAAAACTTTCATTGCATTAACTCTGACGGTCTAGAAGGAGGAATACAACAAAAAATCGTTACAAATCATGTCGTGCTATTGCACTTTATCCTGGAAATCAGTCAAAAATTATGGCGATCATCTTTAAATCTTGCAAAATGTCTGATAGACGAAGTAACCAGGCATTGATTATGACGGCTTCTAGTCGATTTAATTAGTGTAGTTTTGTCTTTAATCGACTTCATAAGGCAATTACTTAAGAATGAAATAACTTTCGCAATCAACTATCAGCATAGTCTTGTGGCACCAAAGATTAATATCTTGACAACGATTCTCTAAGGTCATTCGAATGGAAGTTATTTCTGACTCCAGAAAAACCATCATTATTTTTTTTTTACGACATAAGGTTTAACTACTCAGTACTTTTGATCAGAACTAGGGAGTTGTTCAGTACATATGTTTTAAGCATCCAGTTTTCCGACAAAGATAAATATATTACGAATAATGTTTACAATATGTTCCTCTGATTGCTACTGAATACCAATAAAAGGGAATCGATATATTTTGCATAAACATTTAAGTGAAACAGACTTGTACTTGTGCATTCGTCATTCTTGGTACATGAAAAGAAATCCTACAAATTAAATACATTTTTCTTCTTACCCAAACGCTTTTTAATTTGTTGTAAAATAGATAATGATTTGATACAGTGAAGTGAATAGAAAAACCACTTAAACAATGAATTGCGCGAAGTCAAGAATGCAATTAATATGTCGTCAGACACGTTTAAGTAATGGCAGATTTTTGAAGATTGAATCTTAAACTAAAAACTACCTTAAACCTATAATTAAATGATAGTTTTACAGCCCAATTACCGTGTTTTCGGTAAAAGTGACCAAACCTGTTAGGCATTCAAAATTTATATATCAGATTAAAATGATATTAGTATAGAAACAAACATAAAGTGACAAATTCAAGGTTTTGAAGAATAAAATTTCAGGTCATTAACCTGTTAATGCAGGATAATGATATCATAAAGGGTCAAATTGAAAAGAGAAACTAATTTTAAAATTGATATATATTTATTTCCTTTACTCACGTCAATCCTCAATTGTATATTTATATATATGTACGTATAATATTAAAATGTAGTTGTCAGTATATTAAATAAATTTTTTTTTAAAAATCTGTTCCATTGCCTCGAGGAATGAATAAAAATCATTCTGTAACACAATATTATGAATTAAAGTGTTATTATTTGAACGGTATAAATAATGGCAAAGCAAAAGAGATAACAATAGTACAATTTAGACGATATAAAATACCCCTAATATTAAATTTTATTGATGACAATTTTCATTAAATTCTCCATCAAATAAAAAAACCATCGGAATCAATGACGATATATCATCCTTGACTTTATCTCGAGTCGTTTAACTTACTGTAGCATTTTTACTGTTTGTAAAAAGGGGCCTAATGACAAGCCGTTCAATAAATTGGTATTTGCTAGACCCATTGTCTTCAGTAGGAGCCGTCAATTGAATGAGAACGGTCCTGAATCAGATCTCCATCGTTATATTTCCTATTATGATCTCGATAACAGTTATAAATACCCTAGCTCACCATGGACTGTTCAGATAGCAGTAGCAAACACTAACTCAGTATTGGATTAGGGACCCACAGACAGAAAATCAACTCTGCACTGTTTACTTCACAATTACACGTATTTTGATAAATCTTCCCTGTATTTTACATTTCTGATATATATTTTTTTTATTTAAATTTTAATATTTTTTGCGTTTTCTTTAATTTATATATATATTTTTTAATTTTAAATGTAATATTTTTTTGCGTTTTCTTCAAAATATAAATGTAATTGCTCTTTAGCTCTACTGGTCATTTCTCAAAAAGCTTCAACATCTCAAAAAATAACTCACTAAGGCACACTATTCTTGTGTTGCTTTTCTTTTTGGATGAACGGGAATGCGCGTGTCTAGGTCATAAAAATAAAAATATCTCTGCAATTCTTTCAAAACGCGCTGCACCTTTACAGTTTTATTCTGATGTACCTAGGTACACAGTTCGGATACACTTTGATATATAAATCCATCTATTGCTTTTTGATTTTATTAAATCGTGTTGCCATAGTTACTCAAACTACAAAGGTCAAGGTAGGGAAACGGCCGAATCTGGGCCCTTATTTGATGTGAAAATCGGAACACGTAAAATTGTGATAGTTTGTAGTTAAGAACTTAAAATGGTGTTTGCTTTAAAACCAGCACTAATTTGAATTCGAAGCTTACATGGAAGCCACTACAGGGTGCAGAAGTAGGACATTTTCTCAATTTCCTTAATTCTGGTTGAATTTCATTATATTTCAGATACTGTTCTCTTCAGAAAACGTAGAGCACACACATGCCTATCTGAGATTTTTGCACATAAACTGCATCTGAGACTCGTGTATAAAATATATAAATTTGGTAGATAGGCAAGCTTGTTCTTTATGTTTTCCGAATCAAAATGTGCTGTAATCGATGAAAATTTGCTTAAAAATGGAAAATTTGAAAATTGACCCATTTTCTGACCCCTCTGTGACCTCTCTGTACTCCAAAACTTGGAAAAAATACTCATTTTGTGGCAGGGATGTCAACAGGTTTTATTGATTTAATAAACTGTTGCATCCTTCTGAAGGACACCCAAAATCAGGGGCCAAAAAGGGATCTTACTCTATCTTGTCCTTTCTGATACTAAATTCCTTCAAAGGCAACTCCTAAACGTTTTTGTCGGTTTTCAATAATTTTTTACACAGATTAAACAATACTAAGAAACAATATATGTGAAAAGATTTTTTTTATTTTGGTAGATAGTGTTCCCATGGTAATAAAACAAAGTAAATTTACTTTGCCCAAAGAAGGATCATTATAATTTCATGCTGTATACTCCTTTAGGTTGGTTTCAAGTATAAGAAAGTAAAAACAGTAGAGTTTCTGTGTCGTCAAGGACTTATTTATATTACTGACCATATAAAAAACGGGACGGAACTTTAAAAAAATGTCATCATGTAAAAGAATATAAAAATTGATATTTAATTAAAATGCATGTTATTACAGAATAAAATTGGTTCGTACCTGGTAAGACCACGTGAAAACCAAAGCCTCCACCAGCTAAAGTGATTTATGAAACATATTAAGTTATTGTAAAAAAAAAAATCATTGTTTTTTATGTTTTGTATACGAGTTACTTGCATACTTTTGTAATAATTGTGGCAGTACATGTATAACTGTGTGAGAGGCAACATTTTCCTAACCTCTATTTTTTGTGAGTACACTCGAGCGCTCTGATCTGTCTGTCATCAGGCAATGTGTAAACAAGAACCTGATATTCTTCTGTTTTTCTGAAGAGCCCGCTGTGTCTCCATGTGGTGGTCAAGAGCAAGCTTAATCTGGACTTGGAATGACCATAGCTTTATCACACTGAACATCATTCACTTGATGTTTTCCTGGTGTAATAAGGCATCTTGTATCGTTTATGTCTAATTGACCATGACTCGCAACAGGACGAAAATGAGACATAAGATCGTCGGCCGTTCGATGCCACGCGAAGGAAACATAAGAAAAAACATAAAAACGAAGAGTTTCGCCAGTAAGGCTCAAATCAGGAACGTTTTATTACTAAAGAAATGAACTTTTACCGAAGAAAGTTCTGTATTTTAGTATTATTATAACAGTGGTCAATTGATTATTTTTTAATAACAGAAGCAGTTGCCCTCGATCTTTTTTTTTTATTTAAAACCCCTATATTTTAATTAAATGTGACAAACATTTTGTTTTATCGACGATATATTAGACATTATTGTCTTGTGTCTACCACTATTACACTTAGCGTCGATAAACTAAAACCTTTTGAATGTTGGCTGCATTTTTTTCTTTACCATGACAATTACAATATGGTATAATGATTTTGATCATTACATATGCAAAACTTGTCTGCAGAGTACCTGCACGAGGAAAGCAAGAATCTTTAGGATCATATAACTATTGGATTTTCAAAAGGAAAACTCGATATATTGAAAGCTGTGTTCATTGTTGAAATTATCTTTCGTATGTGAGCAACAGACAACTCATTAAACTTTTTGTTCGATCATTTTTGTACCACCCACAAAAACTAGTAAAATGAGACGTTATTTATGTCTCTGCTCAGTAAAAGTCCACTAGACCTTTTATCGATATAAGTGTGGTTCCATATTCATTAATTTGAAATTAAGAAAAAATGTTTTGATCTCAAATGGGTGAATTAATAAGAATAATTAATCAAATGATGTAAATTTCTATTCAAAGTACATCATTCCTTTTCAAGGACTTTCAAGCAAACCTGATTTTTTTTCTGTTAAAACAGCATGCATTCTAACATCTTTAAATCATAGCCTTTTTAATGTACAAATATTTTTTTCTTAAATTACTTTCTTAGGAACAATTTATTTCTTATGTACATTTTATATGGATACAGACGTAGAAACATGGATTTAGCAACAATTCATTTCTTATGTACATTTTATATATGAAACAACACTGATTTTACAGTTCAGATATAAACATCAACTAAAATCATTTAAAATGCAATATTATGAAATGCGACTCAAAAATCAAAGAGTTCTTTTCAGATGTAGATCAGATATTATGTAACTAATCAAATTCAATGCACACGTAGACCGTAAATCATGCATTCATCGATTTGTCCAAGCACTGTGGCTTTTACCATAGAAATTAATCTCAATGAAGAACATTTTAAAAGATATGGTTATCAGAAGCCTTAATTTCAGAACAAACGAGAACAAGCCAGCAAAAGGGCGATGTCATTAATTGATGTAATTGACCAATGTCGTATAAGTGATTATTTGCAACTTTGAGAGAACTCTCTGATGTGCAAAATCAGTGAGCATACTTCAACAATGTTATTTTCTATTATTCTACTGCACTGGTAATCACATCTTTATGTCCCCATTTTTAAGAACATTTGATTGTATCATTTACAATGTTTCCTATGGGAGGGATACACGGTGTAGAATGATCATATTTGACAAGGAAGGACTTCTAATACATTCTTGATAGTTATTTAGCATTGTTTTAGTTCAGGATCTGTGGTTTTTACATGAGAAAATTCAAGCTGCTCGAGGTTGGGTACACGAAAACACAAAGATCTATGACTATATCAATTTAAATTCAATGGTAGTGTAGTAAGTTTTATTTAAAAAGACAAAACGTAGAAAAAGAGCGATGGGAAATTTCAAAATAAGTTAATACAAAGATCAATCCCTTATTGTGTGTATGAACAATGTCCTTTTATAAAGAACTGAAAGCTACAATTCATTTGTTTAGTTGTCAATAGAGGAGATTACTCTTTTTTGTGTTTCATGACTGATTTTAATTTGGATAGTTTTAATTTCTGGAGCATATACATTTCTTTGCAAATAAACTTATATTTGGAAAAGTGGTCCTTTTTTAAAAGAAATGCAAATAAGCCTACGCTTTTAGTTAATTTTGCTTCATTATAAGCTTATCTGACTTATTTACTGTGAAAATAAACAAACATTAAAATAGTGAAAATGAACGCAGTTTAATGGAATTTAATTGGCATGCATCGATTTCAGATACTGTAAGTTGTAGGAAGCAATCTGATGTTAAAGAGTGTCGCATGTTGGAATCTTTTTAAAAAAAAAAATGTAAAACGAAAATAGACAAAGTGAGACCCATTCAAGGTTTCGTTTCGGGTAACCGGGGTTCGAGTTTGATAAATACGAAACACATACCTTAGTTACTTAAAGATTCATATATTAAACTAATATATAAAGTATTTTAGATCTGCTCAACATTGCTTTGACACTGCTTTGCAAAAGCAAAAGTACAAAGCAAAGTTAAATTAAAAAAAATATGGTATTTACGATTCCAGGAAAACGTCTGTTAGTTCTGTGGTAGTTCATAGAGAATTAAACATGACGCGTATATACAATGCAGGTGCCTGAAGAAGACAAGTGATAAATAGATAAATCAGGAAGAATCAACTCTCTGCAAACTCTGTAACAAAATTTACGAACTATTGTGCATATTATATTTCTTTTCTTCTCATCAGTTAACAGACACGTGCATAATTTTTTATAAATTAAAATTGTGTAACCAGATTGATGAATTTCCTATGTGTTTATTCTTGTCCGTTTTAAAAGATATACAATGTGAGTTTATGTAGTGTAAGAAAATTAAATTCATATTTACATTTAAACTCCCCATGTGTTGTTTATTTCTTAAAGTAACAAATGACTTTTCCTCTGTTTTATTATAGTTTTCACGCCATTAATCCTTAAAGTTTGCAAACCTTGCCTATACCCCTATTCAGTCCTTAGAAACCGTAATCGAAACATTTTGCGATTGATTGACTGTATATCGTTTTACGTCCCATCCGAGAATTTTTCACTCATACATGTATAGAGACGTTGAAATATTTTGAGAAAATATTCTTTGTACTTATTTAATTAACCCTAATAAGTTTTAAATCATTTGATTATTGCATGAATAATATTGTTTTACTGTGGTATAAATATTCACGTATTAGTTTAAGAAGTATTTTATTCAAAATATACAGAAATGTACACAGTGAATATGGATTGAACAGCAGGCCAACGACTTATATTAGTTCTTTCCATTGGAGATCAAGGTACAGATTACATATTTGAGTTCTACAAAGATATATATTATAAACTAATATTAAAAGAGTTAAACAGTACATCATTGAAGGAAAATTGAGGGAAAACAGTGGGTAAAGAAAACAATAAAATTTAATAAGAAATGGGAAAAAAAACAAAGAACAAAACAAACAAACAAAAAAAACCCCAAAAAAACCAAAAAGAAAAATATTATAGATACTATTAATTAGAAATTCTAAATTATTTTTAAACAATCTTTCATTTTCTGTTCAATTTTACCACACTGTAAGATTTAAGATAAATCACTGATAATTTTACATTTGGGTGGTTTACTTCCAGGATTAATAAAGTCTTTTTTTAAACATTCAAATCAAATTCCCCTATTTTTCATGCAGGTAAAAACATTTGGATACACTCTTCCCTTGAACTATTTACACAAACATGCATATGCGATTCCTATACTTCTTTGTCTATAGTACCTGAAGTATATTATTTTCAGTTATTAATAACAAGCTAAAAGTCAACCTAAAAAGCTTATTTTTTCCTACAGCTGTGTTCTGTAATTTTTTTTACTTAGTTTGATGTACATGCAAGACAGTGGGTAAATAAGGAAAAGAAATCGGAAAGCTTTTTTTTTTGTTACTACAGGTATGAAACCAAATGAATATAAATTTTAAAAAAATATTGTGCATAAAGGAATGACTTTCTATGAGAAATTCTAATCTGTTAGTGACACAGTGATATAAATTTTAATTAAATTGCCATTCATACACTGTATCAATAGTCCGAGTATTAAAAAACAAAAGCTTACTCAGTAGTTATTAACAGCTGCTGATAAATTAAAGATTTTAGTTTGAGACTTTGTATAAGTGTTTTGATCATTGTTAAGCCAACCAATAGAATTTGATGACAATAACCACTTTAGGACGGGAAACAACTGACTGTTCATGAGTTTTTACGTCTGTGTACTTGTTCAAATCTCATTGCACTGACTTTACTAAATAAAATCCCCGTCCACAATATGATTATAATGGCAAATTTCATGTTTTGCTCGGGGAGACCCGAAATAAATATTAAAAAGTAAAAGAGAAAGTGCACAATGGCATAATGTATGAAGAATCTGTGAAAGTATCACTTAATTTTATTCAGTGGTATAGAAGGAGTTGCGAATAAGAGCTGGATACCCTTCAATATTAGAAAAAGAATGGTTGTGTCCATGTCTCGCTATGGGAAACCCAAAATAAATGTCAGATGAAAAAGTAAAATAGGAAGTGCACAATGGCACTATTTAACAAAGATTCTGAGAAAGTCTCAATAAATTTAAGTGGTATAAAAAGACTTGCTGATAAAGAGATAGGTACCCTAAAGCGTAACAGATGCACAGACGGACGGACATCCCGATCACGATATACCCTCCCACTGTTCAAGCGGGGTCATAAAAATTAAGAAGCAATATGGTTGGCGATAAACTTAGCCACTACAATTGATCGCTTTATGTAGCATATTTTGCGGCTAAAAGGTCAGATTCATACAAAATACTTCGAAATCATTGAAAGGGAAGAATATGTACTTACGTTTATAAAGCAATTAAAATCAGCAATACGAGTCTAACTTTTTAAAACTTTATTGACTGGACTTGAGTGATGTTTGATTATTGATACATGTTCATTAATATATCGCAAATAAGCAAAAGATTATGCTTTGTAATGTTAGCTAATACAACCCTATCAAAGTTAAAAAGGAAGAAATCTCGTCTTGTCGGCTTCAAGTAAAAATTAATGCATTTTAGACTTTTGTGAAAAAGGATCATTTTTAGGTCTGCTCAAGGAAATCGATAAAAGTTATAGAAGATAACCATTTAAGAATTTTCGTGCAGAAAATAGCATCCAATATCCTGAGCTGAAATTGAAATCATGGTCGGTCACATCATACATGTAATAAATAGCAAACCGTTATAAATTTTCAGACTTTTTAGAGATTTGAGCTGAAAACAATGAAGATTGTATGTCAAAAAGAAATGAAAATAAAAATTAATCACACTTACACCACTGAAGTCCGCATGTGCTGGTCTAGCATCTAGCAGACCCGCACAAAACGTGATCCAATATCAAAACATTATTTTTTATAACAATCTAAATCAGTATCTAAAGTTAGATAACTGATATAAACAGTATTACATGTATTTCTCATTGCGATTTAAATTTCTTTCACCTGTGATAAAGTACGAAGTGGTCTATTTCAATGATACATTTTACGAACTTCCAGGCTTGTTTTTTTGTTTTTCTTTTTGTTTTTGTATATGTAGTATAAGAAATTATTGAAATGGAAGAATATGAACAAGTTTAATAGAGTGATTCAATTAAATGAGAAAATGGTAGGACTGAACGAAGACAAAAATAAATTAAATAAATTTAAGTTTTTAAATTATCGAGATCAATAAGTATCTTTCTTCAATGTGAAAGTCTGAAGTATTGTATAGCAATGTATTATACATGTAATGGGTACATATATTTGTTATGATTATTTAACTTGTTCACTGCGTCACAATAGCACCCTGCGATAAGCGTTACTTAAAAGATGTATTATAAGATGATTAACTCTGTATTTTTCATAAGTACATACTTAATTGTTAGCATAGGAAGGAGCATTTCAAAACAGCGTCTAGAATAAGTAATTATCAAGTAAAACAGTCTCAAGTAATTATCAAGTAAAGCAGTCTCAGAATACAGCATTTTTATGCAAAATAACCTCGAAACTAGAGCAAAGCTCGTTGCAAAGCAACGAGTAGGTCTTCCGTCCTGTTTTGACCGGAAGTGACGTCAACAAAAGAAAACAATGAGCTAAGTCGTCTCCAGTCACTTTATAATTTCAATTTTGCATCAAAACCTTAAATATAAGCTATTTTTGGCTATTTCCGGTTTGACCGGAAGTGATGTCGACGGACGGAAAATTTAGTTTTATGCTTCCAGTGACATATGTTACCCAAAAACTTGTCAAGAACGGCAAAAATATGCATTTTCACACGACTTCCAATTTGACCGGAAGTGACGTCACTGGACGCATTTTGACGACTTCAATAGATTAAGCTTGACATTTTGAACAACTTTGCTTCTTGGACGTATTATAAATTCTAAGTACTTTTTGAGATATCTGGAAAAAAAATTTGGCCCCTCTAGATCCCTTAATTTAGGGGTCAGTCCTTTTTTCGAGATATCATTCGAAAGATCTTAGAATTCTGCACAAATTTTGTTCTATATGTTTTAACAAAATATTTTTAGTTTAGAAGATAAAAAGCAAAATATGTGTAAATTTTCGTTCTTTTAGGCGTTCTAATTTTTGACCCCTATATAGCACCGTTTTGAATAGAGGAATCGAAAAACAAAAACCGCTATGCACAACTTCAATCCTTCTATTATGTAAAATCAGTAAAATTTCTGCTCCAGCTTTTGCCATCTCCGAGCCTTTGTCTGGAAATGAAAGCCTATAAATTTTCGTTTAAAGGGAACTCAAAACCGGAAGTGAATTTTTGGAATACTAGACAAAATTCTGATAGAGTTTAGTAACGTCTATAAACTCTGAAAATTTGAGCAAAATCCATTGAGAAATGAGTGAAATATGAAGCCTCAAAGTTGGCGTCTAGGAAAAGGGAAAAAAAAAGAATAATAAGAAGGATCTTAATCATCAGAATCAGTAGAAGGTCTTCCGTTGGAAACGGAAGACCTTAATAACGTTTAACAATAAACAGGCAAACGTGTACCATCGTTTGCAGCTGGAAATAGCAGAGTAATATCCGAAAGCGTCTAACGTTAGAGATTATTTGGGATATTCTATAGATTTTGCTCTTGAGAGGTGATTGACATGCCCCTCTGAATATTGAAGTACATAATATATAACCGTGAAATATAATTCATTCCGAATTACTTTCACTGCTGCCCACCGAGAAGTAGCACAAAAAGTTACGCAGAGACAGTTCTCAATTAGATTTATGGGAAAACAAAAAACAGTAAATATCTAAACATAATTAAGCTTCATAATTACATGGAGTGTATAGCCAGGCATGAAGAGCGGAGAGGTTTGTTAAGTAAATCACGCCAGACGTGTAGTTAGGGAACTCATTTCATAACAATAGCCGCGAGGGAAGCTCCTTAGGTGCCGTAAGAGAAGGCTCATTCAATTAGATACCGCCGCCGAAAGGCGATACAATTTGTCAAAAATCGTTATAGTCTGGTACTTAAACAGCTAAATAATGAAAAAAGCCGAAATCATAAATCATATTGCAAGTATCAATTTGTTGCCGTAATTGTTCATGTGTGTTGCTTTTTAGCTTCATTTGCTCGATGTTTGCAAAACCCTCACTTCATTACATATAAATACCCATTCCTTTCCAAATCATCCAATATTCATAAATAGCATTATATATTGGAAAATACAAAATCACATTTTCCTTTCTACAAAAATCTAGTGTCATTACAGAGGGAATCTAACATTGATATTACAAATATTATCCTATTATCGCTCCAATTCGTTCTTTTCTGTAATAGAACATGCACTACTCTCTTGATAGTCACAATGGTTCACCATTCCTCAAGTCACAGTAACTAGGGTTCCAGGCCATCAGTAGTCATAGGGCACCGTTTTTTTTTTAATAGATAATGATATGGGATACACTCTCGAAATCACAGTGTACCACTTTCATCGTAGTGTACTATTCTCTAATCATATAAGACGGTATTTATTTGTGGGATTCAATCTGTCACCATCTACACGCACCATTACAGTACCATTCTTATCAGACACAATAAAGTAATCATTCTGACCACATACAATAAAGATACCATTCTTATCAGACACAGTGAAAGTATCATTATTATCAGACACAATAAAGATACCATTCTTATCAGACACAGTGGAAGTATCATTATTATCAGACACAGTAAAGTTATCATTATCAACAGACATTGTAATTGGGTAGCATTCTTATCAGCCACAATAATGTACCATTCATATCAGACACAGTAAGGCTACCATTTTAATCAGACACAGTAAGATACCATTCTTATTAGACACAGTAAGGCTACCATTCTTATCAGACACATTAAGATACCATTCGTAACAGACACAGTAAGGCTACCATTCTTATCAGACACAGTAATGTACCATTCTTATCAGACACATTAAGGCTTCCATTCTAATAAGACACAGTAAGGCTACCATTCTTATCAGACACATTAAGATACCATTCTTATCAGACACAATAAGATACCATTCTTATCAGATACATTAAGACTACCATTCTTATCAGACACATTAAGATACCATTCTTATCAGACACAGTAAGATACCATTCTTATCAGACACATTAAGATACCATTCTTGTCAGACACAATAAGATACCATTCTTATCAGACACAGTAAGATACCATTCTTATCAGACACAGTAAGGCTACCATTCTTATCAGACACAATTAAAGTACCATTCTTATCAGACACATTAAGGCTACTATTCTTATCAGACACATTAAGGCTACCATTCTTATCAGACACAGTAAGATACCATTCTTATCAAACACATTAAGACTACCATTCTTCTCAGACACAGTAAGGCTACCATTCTTCTCAGACACAGTTAGGCTACCATTCTTATCAGACACAGTAAGGCTACCATTCTTATCAGACACATTAAGATACAATTCTTATCAGACACAATAAGATACCATTCTTATCAGATACATTAAGGCTATCATTCTAATCAGACAAAGTAAGATACCATTCTTATCAGACACAGTAAGATACCATTCTTATCAGACACAATAAGATTCAATTCTTATCAGACACAATAAGATACCATGCTTATAAGATACATTAAGGCTATCATTCTTATCAGACACAGTAAGATACCATTCTTATTAGACACAGTAATGCTACCATTCTTATCAGACACATTAAGATACCATTCGTAACAGACACAGTAAGATACCATTCTTATCAGACACAGTAATGTACCATTCTTATCAGACACATTAAGGCTACCATTCTCATTAGACACAGTAAGGCTACCATTCTTATCAGACACAGTAAGATACCATTCTTATCAGACACATTAAGACTACCATTCTTATCAGACACATTAAGACTACCCTTCTTCTTAGACACAGTAAGGCTACCATTCTTATCAGACACAGTAAGGTTACCATTCTTATCAGACACAGTAAGGCTGCCATTCTCATCAGACACAGTAAGGCTACCATTCTTATCAGACACAATAAGATACCATTCTTATCAGATACATTAAGACTACCATTCTTATCTGGCACATTAAGGCTACCATTGTTATCAGACACAGTAAGGCTACCATTCTTATCAGACACATTAAGATACCATTCTTATCAGACACAGTAAGGATATCATTCTTATCAGACAGAATAAGGGTAACATTCTCATCAGACGCAATAAGGCTACCATTCTTATCAGACACAGTAAGGTACCATTCTTATCAGACACAAAAAGGCTTCCCTTTATATCAGACAAAATAAGGCTACCATTCTCACCATACACAATAAGACTACCATTCTTATCAGACACAGTAAAGGTACCATTCTTATAAGACACAGTAAAGATACCATTCTTATCAGACACAGTTAAGGTACCACTCTTATCAGACACAGTAAAGGTACCATTCTTATCAGACACAGTAAAGGTACCATTCTTATTAGACACAGTAAGGCTACCATTCATATTAGACATAGTAAAGGTACCATTCCTAATACACAGTAAATGTAGGTACCGTTATTAACAGACACCGATAAGAGCAATGCAATGACTGTAAACTCGTATGATGTGCCCTGTATTAATTTTAAAATAATTAATTGAGTATTAGGTGAGCTTCATAACGAGTTATTCATGAGTATCAACAAAGTTCGTTGTAATTAGTCCCATCTTACTAAACAGTTTTCTGTTAAATTTGAATAATTGGCATTTAAGTGAAGGCAGTATAAAGCTTTGTTGTGGTATCTTCAAAGACCGGCTGTCTGCACTTCCTTCTTTTTAATCAGGAAACCTGGGAATAAATGGTAAAAAATTCTTTTCCAAAAGAAATGAATATGTCATTGCTACTTTCATCTTCCAAATTGCATTATATATATTTGTCTACAATCGAGTGTAAATAAAACGTTCAGACAATTTTTCGATTTACGGTGTCTTCCCCCATTTATTTAATCGTCGGTTTGATTAGATGTGAATGTAGATGATGTATGAAGATGAAAGTGAGAAACAATCCAATTTCAAATATAGTTCTAGTTTGGTTATAAACGCCGTTTTAGATACATAAATTGCTTATTCTTAACAAATGTATATTGAGCGATGAAAAATTAATGCATCTCGAAAGATTTACACACGTCTTTGTGCAATATCGGTTATTTTTATTTGTCGGAATGTATATGTCTAGAAGAAATTCACAGTTGTTGAAAAAAAATAATATTCCAAGGAATCAATTTGGTGAAATAAGACTATAGTATAATCTGATTTCTTTCATATAATTATCAAATGTGTTTGTGAATCAATGATGCCCAGTTAGGCAACTTATCGTGAAGGTTTCTCAAATACAAGTCAAACTCCAAGGTCAAAATTGTTGGTATTAATAGGAAGGTGTGTATTGAATACACTTTTGAAATATGAAAGCCCTGGTAATAATCGTTCAAATGTCATGCCAAAGGTTAAAGTTTTTCACAAAGTGGGTCAAACTCTTAGGGTAAAGTGGCAGACATGCAGACAGATGGACAAGGCAAAAACTAAAATATTCCCCCGAATCTTCGATAACGGGGGCATAAAATGATTAAAACTGCAGTGTCACTCCCATTTTATAATTTAAATCTGTGTGCCTTACTTTAGACAAGAATACGAAACGACAACGTTTTTCTTTCAAGATGTCGTTCACAAATTTGTCGACGCTGATAAATTGGTTTTCCGCTTTCTATTTGGTCAATGAGCAATATTTTGTGTTCATTAGCATCAAGGGATGGAAATGCGCACAAGATATTGCCACTTCCATTGCATTACTATTCTGACATTTCCAGGGAACGAGGTGTCACGTTCATCGACTTCTTATTAGTAGCAAATGACGACCCACTGGTGTAAATATTTTTGTAAACTACATTTTCCCCCTGCATTCTGGTGGCCGTGCAAATATTTGGTTTATGGTAAAAACATTTCTACGCATAATCGCTCGCGCAGCAGGAAGCTGTGAGAGGTGCTTGGCATTGACGCCATTTTTAATCGCATTTATTCTTTGATATTTTACCTATTCCATGATATAAAAGAGACATGTAATGCATATAGCCATTTATAAAATCACTATTTCAGACGATGAAAACCCTCTAATATCTTTGCCATTTCACTTGAAAAAAAATATCAAATACAAAAATGAGGACTCGTCCCTTGATGCGACTTTTAATTGGCGATGGTCGATTAAAGATTGAGAAAAGCAATCCCAATCGTTTTCTTTTATTATAACTTCTGATACTGTTAAAGATTAACAGAAGATCATTTGAAAGGAACTAATCAGCCAACAATTCTAGACCACCACTAAGTCGGCGAGATAATTTAATTATCTGCGCTGTGCACATTGTGTCAAATTTTCAACAATTGCAGTTTATACATTGAACAATATCTGAATTGAACCTTTGAGTTGATCTTTTTGTATTGGTTTTGTAAACTAATTTGTGATAATTTCCCTGAATTGAATATGTCCTACGTGCTCATTAATTGGATATGTTACATCATTTTGTTAATGCATGCGTGCTGTAATTGATCATTAGAGCTTTTAAAATGGTTTCAAATATTTTAATTCCGTCTATCATGAAACATGAATTATGGTATCTTATGAACGAAAGAGATGCTGAGTATTTAAAAAAAGGTTTAAGGACAAATACGATTTTCCATGTCAGTATATATTACTGATAGTATCTTTTGATGATAATTCTCACCGAGTATACATGCACTGTCGGGAGAAAAGTGCTCACATCATTTGTGTTTGACCGATAGTCTTCTAAAATACTTTGCGCTACAGTGTACATGTTAGCCACTAAAAGGCGATCTAAATATCCATTACGTATTGGTGCGTGGGCTCTTGTGCTTATCAAGTGACAAGGGTATTGAATAAAACTTCTAAGAAAAAACTAAGAGAAAATCAAACCTCGTTGACTAACTTATTTACACACCTTCATTAGCACTGGGTGCCCTGTGGAAAACCATGAAACAAATGTTCCTTGTTTATAAATTCTCACACTAGTTTGGTAAACTTGATTGAAAGAACTCACTATTTAATCAGAGTGATGAATAAATATATTCTAAACAAATCAAACAATATTTTACTTAAAATTTAAATAAGAAAACATGAACTTGGTACAAAAAAAGGAATTTGGCAGCGTCTAGGCCAAGAACATATGTATTTGATTTTTTCTTTGTTTCTTTTTTCTCTCCCTGATTCTCTCTCCCTTTCCCCACCCCCTCGCTCACTCTCTCACCCCTCCCTCACTCTCTCCCTCCCTTTCCCAACCTCCAACCCCCCCCCGCCCTCTCTCTCTCCCAACTATAGAAAAACATCGAACATGCTTCTATTCTTCCACAATAAATTATTTAAAGCATAAGGTATAGTTTCAGAACTTGTAAAGGTATTAAATGCCTATCTGTAGAGACCAAGAGACTGGGCTCAAAGATAATCATAATGTAGCTGTAAACTGTAAAATCCAATATCCAGCCTTTTTTTAATTTCCTGTCCCTGATATGAAGCCCCTGTAATAAATATCAGGGGAGTTTTAACATTGTATGAATTGGCCTCAGACATTCTGTGTAGCGTGATGGATGATTTTTGGGCTCTTAACATCATTTTCTCATTGAATGAACCGGACTGCTTCATCTTTTAATTGCTAAGTCCAAGGCAATGCCGGGCTGATGGATTCCGCTATACCAGCTTTATACCTCTATTACACAGACATGCCCCATAAACTCGTGACAATTCAACTAAGTATGATTGTCCAAAGTGATTATTTGTAACGGTTTTTTTTTTCTTTGTTGATTATCAGTCACAACAGACGTTACCTTCGCAAGGCTAACGAGAATGATTGCTTTTAAAACACATTTATCGACTGATCTCTTAAAGAGATCTGACTGGAGGGGAATTATTATTGGTATCTGTAAATTTTGCATACGTGTTTTAAAGAAAAAACACGTTAGAGAGATTAATTATGGTAGAGAGAAAAAATAATGATTTGAAAAAATAATCAAAGAGCGATATATGGTAAGTGTCTCAATTGGCCCCTTAAAATGAATATCTTAATTTTACTTTATATATAGCTTTAATTTGTATAGCTATTATTATATGCCACCTTTATTGCTCATTTTCATTTCGATCAAAATGCCGTTATTTTTTAAATATGACATCATAAAAATAACGTTTTCCCGCCATTTTAGCATATTTTGCATAAAACTGCCTATTTTCAAGCAGATTTTCTTACAGAAAATATAGAGCGCAGCCTAGAACATCCTTTATATATTTACCAAAGATGTATCTATCCAATACTAATTAGTGACAGAAAAATTATGTATGTTCTGCACTGCGCTCTATGTTTCCCATAAGAAAAAAACATCAAGAAAAAGGCATATTTTTGGCTTTTTTTTGCTAGATAGCAAAAATAGCATTATCTATAATGTCATTTACAGCTAGTGAGTGCATATAAATGTGAAAAATATATTGGAAATATTTTTTATATAATCTCTTCCACAAAATAAATATCAATTAAACATATCTGAATATCATTCTAAAATGTTGATTTTTAGGGGGCCAAAACTGGTTCTTATCATATATACTCCTTTGGTCGTATTGTTTTAACATTTCTTTAATAATGTCATCTTTTATTATGTGTAGTATCAGTGTCATATAAAGTAACAAAAGCGATAATTGAAGTACTGCATTTAGATTTACTTCGGCGTTGAAGATCACATGCCTGTAAACGAATCTTGGATGTTTGTATATGATTACGGCTATATATTAAGAAATTTTTTTGAATTCATTAGATTACATGATTATTATTTAGATTCTCAGGCAGTATCAATAAAATTTGATGTATTCGAAATAAAAATCAAACAGCTTCTATGAATCCTTTGACGTTTCTACTCGCTACATGTAATCCGATCATTTGATAAGTGTTTATTGTGTTCAAACGTCAGCTAGACTGAAACACCTTTTGTCTAAATTATGATAAGAAATTGTCAGATTATTTTTTTTTATTTCACTAATCTTGTCTACATTTCAAATGAATGTATAGAAACAAGCTTACAACATTTTAGATCTACATGTAATTCAGAATTGTTTTGTTTTGAACCTATTTTACTGGTTTTATTCAAAAGGATTGGAAACAAGTTCTGTACAACTTCCTCTTCTTATATATTTATTTACAATTTGTATAGGAATTCTGAATCGAATCATTGTTTTCAATCGAATTCCTGTTTGAACGCTTTAGAAGTCCAGTTTTTCAAAGAAGTCGGTTGAAATAATAAAATGAAAATAATTTTTAAAAGATACATCGTGTACAACATTACATGAAGCACTTTGATACCTTCACTTCACTTGACGAACACATTCTCTAGTACATTGTATATACCGTAATGACTGTTGGCATTATATAAGCTTATAGCTAACGTGTTTTAATTGTCACAATTATTATAAACTTTCATAGAAACATTATTTGACATTTTGTTGGCCACTTTTCGATAAGAACTCGTCCGATAACAGAGTCCCTTATCATTCGAAGAAGGATAACTCTAATTTCAACTCTTACAGGTTAACTCGCTTTGCTCTTTGAATTAATACTAGTACATTATCAAGGCATGAAATAAAAATTGATAATTTTTTTTTATAGCTGAATATGAAGGTCTATTCTGAATATAACTTTTGGGCAATACAGCCATCAATTTACAAAAGTTTACAAAAAAATAACAAATAACATATATAACAAAAATTATGACTCTCGATTAGCCTAAATTGGGGGATGAAACTCCTGCCCAAATATTGAATAATATATTGTGCCAAAAAGAATTCTTGTGGTTTTTCCATTTAAGCTAAAAGGAATTATATATACACGAGATTAAGGTTATTTTGTAGCAATAAATGTTGCAATAAAAGACGTGCCATTTGTTTATATATATTTATATATATATGAATAAATGAATAGATATTATAGAATCCGGTAGTATATTAATGCAGACCTTTCTTTCCATGTGCCTAGTATGTAGCTAAAATAACATCTGGTTTAATATGATACAATTTTACCTGATATTTTTTAATAAAACAATTTTTTTGTTTGACAACCACGTCAAACAAAATGACTGTTCAAAGTTAGAGAATTTGATACTACGTAAAGGATACTTTGTTGATTATTATGAAACTTATGTTGTTGCTTTTAATTTAATAAATTAAGTTTATGTAAATGTCTGTGAATCGGAGATATTCATGCATGAATAATATATATGTATTATGAAAAAACAATTAAAAATCATTACAGGGTTCTTTTCTAAATAGTCTTCTTGAATAGTATCCAAAATGACAAGACAGAGATTATGAAACAATTTTAGCCTTACTTATTCCGCTTCATTGCTGAAATCTCATATTTCTTTGCTAAAAGTGTCCTATACATTGAAAGAAAAACTTAATGAATTTAACTAGTGTGTTTTGTAAAGCGTTGGTCGTGATTAGTAAACTTTCAGTTTACTGTTTACGATAGTGAGTTGTGGAGCAGGGGTCGTGTAGATATTTAGATACCTAGTGAAAGTTACTCATCAATTCTAAATTTACTAGTCTTATCTAGTAAATATACCAATATCTGGTAAAACTACTATTAAGGCAGTGATTGTATGGACAGTGAACATACTAGTTTTCTTCGTGACATTAACTAGTTATTTTTTTTTCCCAGCTATTTCTGAAGTGAGACAAAAAATTCGAACACGTTTAATTTCATTTTAGCTCACCTGTTCTAAATATTCGTTTAATTTTCAAATTGTTGAAGTGGATGTGTTATTCACCGGTTTTACTCTCTATAAGTCGGATATCTATGATTCTTTTTCAAATTTCCACCTCGGATGTAAAAGAAATCTTAGTCATCATATGAAGTATCATTTCTCAGTCCAAAGGGAAATAATCCATATATCGTTGAAAGAGTTGTGGGCAATCAATAATCTTTTAAAGCAGTATGTAGGAATATATTTACTTAGGAAAAACTTCTGGAAATAAACAGGGACTTAATTTGTTAAATTAATATTCAAGCATTCCCTTGATGTAAACACAGTACGTTATACGTGCATTGGGTCTTATTTTTAGTTTTAATAAAAACTACCCCCTATTAAAATGTGATGCACGCACAGAATGCACTTTTGAATAATTAAATAACGAAGTCGGACTATAATAATAAACATTTGGGAATCCCAACCCACCCTCTCCCCTAACTATCAAATTTAGTTTTCGGCAGTTCGACATATTTTTTTAGGATCACGCCCCTAAGAGATTTCATTATCACGTTCTTCGAGAAAAATGTAGTGTGAGTTGAGTGCTATGATCTGTTTTCCAAAAGCTGCCCTTTAAGTACACCAATGATATTTTGAATTGACTGAATGACCTTCAATACGTGTACTGTTGCGATTGTTATAATTGAATTACTTTCGAAGTTTTCGCCTTTTCGTTCTAGGCGAACAAAAATGCTATGGTGTAATTAAACACTTTTCGTAATTTATTCCGAGCTTCTGGGAGTAAAAAAATGGATTGGGAGACAAAAATACAGTTGAACATCAATAGAACAGACACCTTTCCTTCAGAATAGCTCCGAGATTGGATTGTGCTTATGTTTGACGAATTGGTATGTCAAGAGACGAAATGAATTGAAATTAAAAACTAGCACATTTGTTTTCGGAGTCATATTAATAAAATTGTGTAAATTATAAATGGTTAGGAACAGTTACATGTAATATTAAAATCTAATATTTTCACACATTATACTATTTAAATACAATTTAAATTCTTTAAAGTTCCACACCAATTGTAGTTTGAAAATAGCTTAATAAAAGCATGTAGTTAAAATGAATTATTCCCCACGCTTGATTTTCATGTAGTGATCAGGATATCCGTATGCCCGTCTGTCAGAAAACAAAGTAAATGTAGATAAATAATGAGCAGGGTCAATGTTTACTGATAGTTCATCGAAAATGCATTATTCCTTTGAAAATCTTCTTTTCTGATCCTGGGTAATTAGCATCTGCTCTAAGTGATGCATGTAGTTACAATGAACAAGGTATCTCTTCAAATTGAACTTCATGGCCTCGATGCAGGACCAGGTGTTCTGGTTTCCTGCAGCGTTCTATTGATTGTGGAAAAAAAACTTCATTTTTCGAGGTCCCGTGTCGCAATAGGTGCTGGCACGAAAAAGATCCCTCACTGCTCAATGGCTCTGAGTACTGAGTATAGGACAAAATTTGCAGCTCTCCACCGGCAAGGGATTGCGTCTCCATATGAGTGAAAAATTCTCGAGAGGGAGTCCCGGACGTTAAACAACATATAATCAATCAATATCTGCTTCTGCGTATTCAACAAGTCAACGAGGTGCATGGTTACAGCAAGGGCACCTCTTTCAAAAATATGAGGCCGGGGATTTTGGTGTAGGACATTACTTTTTAGATCAGATATTGAAAATACATATATATTCTTTAAACCCTGAATACTTGGAGAAAACTTATTGCATGATTATGATAAGCCCGCAATTCTCTTTTAAAAAGTTCCTGCTCGGAGATTTTGGTATAAGAGTGGGGTTCTGTTGAATTCATGAAAATGATTAAATTGATTCTTAGAAAATCTTCCTTTCTGCATACTTACGTATATATATAGGGTATATAGTATACACACTCAGCATGCGTCTGTGAACAAGGTTGTCTTAACCAAAATTGTGAAGGGAATCTGGCTGTGAATGGAACTCAATTGATTATTTTGTAAAAAAAAAATGTTCGATCTTTAGTAAAATGCATTATTCTTGAAAATCCTTCTTATCCTCTCCTGGCCACTTAGCTATTAGAGGCAAACTGGAACAAAATTGTTATAAATCATAACCAAGGGTAATTTTACACGATTTTTGAAATTCTGGACCATTTTGACAAGTATTTTAGTGCTGGGGAAGTCTCTTTTTAGCTCACCTGAGCCGAAGGCTCAAGTGAGCTTTTCTGATCACATTTTGTCCGTCGTCCTTCCGTCCGTCCGTCTGTCTGTAAACTTTTCACATTTTCGACTTCTTCTCAAGAACCACTGGGCCAATTTTGACCAAACTTGGCACAAAGCATCCTTGGGTAAAGGGAAATTTAAATTGTTAAAATAAAGGGCCAAGTCCCCTCACAAGGGGAGATAATCAAGAAAAGACAAAAATAGGGTGAGGTCATTAAAAAATCTTCTTCTCAAGAACCACTGGGTCAGAAAAGCTGAAACTTATGTGGAAGCATCCTGGGGTAGTGTATATTCTAAATTGTTCAAATCATGACCCCCGGGGGAAGGGCGGGGCCACAATGGGGAATCAAAGTTTAACATAGAAATATATAGGAAAAATCTTTGAAAATCTTCTTCTCAAGAACCACTTGGCCAGAAAAGCTGAAACGTATGTGGAAGCATCCTGGGATAGTGTAGATTCTAAATTTTTCAAATCATAACCCCCTGGGATTGGGCAGGGCCACAATGGGGAATCAAAGTTTAACATAGAAATATATAGGAAAAATCTTTGAAAATCTTCTTCTCAAGAAGCACTGGGCCAGAAAAGCTGAAACTTATGTGGAAGCATCCTGGTATAATGTAGATTCTAAATTGTTCAAATCATGACCCCCGGCGGAAGGGCGGGGCCACAATGGGGAATCAAAGTTTAACATAGAAATATATAGGAAAAATCTTTGAAAATCTTCTTCTCAAGAACCACTGGGTCAGAAAAGCTGAAACTTATGTGGAAGCATCCTTGTATAGTGTAGATTCTAAATTGTTCAAATCATGACCCCCGGGGGAAGGCGGGGCCACAATGGGGAATCAAAGTTTAACATAGAAATATATAGGAAAAATCTTTGAAAATCTTCTTCTCAAGAACCACTGGGTCAGAAAAGCTGAAACTTATGTGGAAGCATCCTGGTATAGTGTAGATTCTAAATTGTTAAAATCATGACCTCCGGGGTAAGGGCGGGGCCACAATGGGGAATCAAAGTTTAACATAGAAATATATAGGAAAAATCTTTGAAAATCTTCTTCTCAAGAACCACTGGGCCAGAAAAGCTGAAACTTATGTGGAAGCATCCTGGCATAGTGTAGATTCTAAATTTTTCAAATCATGACCCCCGGCGGAAGGGCGGGGCCACAATGGGGAATCAAAGTTTAACATAGAAATATATAGGAAAAATCTTTGAAAATCTTCTTCTCAAGAAGCACTGGGCCAGAAAAGCTGAAACTTATGTGGAAGCATCCTGGTATAGTGTAGATTCTAAATTTTTCAAATCATGACCTCCGGGGTAAGGGCGGGGCCACAATGGGGAATCAAAGTTTTAAATTGAAATATATAGGAAAAATCTTTGAAAATCTTCTTCTCAAGAACCACTGGGCCAGAAAAGCTGAAACTTATGTGGAAGTATCCTTGGGTAGTGTAGATTCTAAATTATTCAAATCATGACCCCCGGGGGAAGGGCAGGGCCACAATTAGTAATCAAAGTTTTGCATAGAAAATAAGAGGAAAAATCTTTGAAAATCTTCTCCTCAAGAACTACTGGGCCAGAAAAGCTGAAACTTATGTCTACATGGAAGGAATATGGGGTAGTGTAGATTTCAAAATGTCTAAATTATGATCAGTAGGGTAGGGTGGGGATGCATTATGTATTACAAGGGGGAAACCTGGTAAAGAACAGAATGATCAAAGCTTCTCAGGTGAGCGATGTGGCCCATGGGCCTCTTGATTAGCTCTACTAGTCAGAGACCAGAAGAGATTATGCGATAGTAATGCGTACGGCGTTCATCCGTCTTTCTGAAAACAATTTTTTCAAATGTTACTTCTACCGTTTTATTCTGATTTCAATATAACTTGGCAAACAAGTAGACTTTCTGTGAAATACACTTAAAATGCTACTCCTCGTACAGTTTTGGTCTGATTTCAATATAACTTGGCAAACAAGTAGACTACACTGAGATACATAATTCATAATATCGGTTTTTGATTTCGATGAACGGTGTTGCTGTGGTTACTAGAAATAGAAATTTCTCTGAAATACTTTTAAAATGCTACTCCTCCTGGTCTGATTTCAATGTAACTTGGCACACAAGTAGACTACAACGATGAACGGTGTTGCCGTAGTTACTGAAAATAGAATTTTCTGTGAAATACTTTCAAAATGCTACTCCAAATACAGTTTTAGTCTGATTATAATATAATTTGGCATCCAATTAGACTACACTGAGATACATATTAATTATCAGTTTTGTGTTTTTGATTTTGATGATTGATATTGCCATGGTAGCTAAAATTGAAAATTCTGTGAAATTCATTTTAAGCTACTCCTACAGTTGTAGTCTCATTGCAATCTTGCCAACTGCTACTTTTCGCTTCCTTCATTATGAGTACAAACCAGTAGAGCTTCAGTCTCGACAGAGACTTTTGGTTATATGTAGTCTACTGAGAGAAGCAGTTCTTCTTTTCTAGTCATCTGAGATAATTGATCACTGTAAGTAATGAAATGAAAGGTCACAGAGACAAAAAATACTTTATCTGTGTACTGTACATGTATATTAAATGTCCCTCAAAGAACAACACAAGTTGGTATGAAAGGAATGAGATTAGTTGTCTAAAAATGTACAAGCAAGATTTAGTTAGGACACAATGGTGATGGTGACAAATTGGAGCAAGTTCAGGCACATAATTAGGTCTCCCGATACAATAAGTCTTACCGAGTAGGGATTACTAGAATGGTTATTTTCTTGATCCATGATTAAACAATTCCTCTTCCTTTTCGACAACATACTGGAAATTCCCAATTAAATGCGAGGAATTTATTATCGCGTAATTTCGCGAAAAGCATCACTCGCGATATAAAAATACTCGCTTTTATGTTTATGGTGCTGAAATGCATGTGATGTAATTTCTCTTGATCAACTGTCAGCTTGCGATTTGACGTTGAAGAGTCATTTCGCAATAATATAAAATACTCGCGAAAAATAAGGAATCTACAGTACATTGTATCTTCATATATCAGTTTTCTGTACTTTTATAGTTCTATGGATATTTTACAATGTTAAACTCATGATCAGGCGATTGTTAAGACCCTTTGGCCTCTTATTTGTTATTTTTAAAGATACAAGCATCAAACTCTTAAAATGTATTTGCCTTTTACGCATTAATTACATTTAATTAAATTCTACATCTTCTGGAAAACAATTACCATGCCTCGTCATGATAAATGTTCAAATCCTTTAAATTAAACTTATAATAAACACCATGATGTGAGACTTAGTCATAGGTGATTAAATTCTGTCCTCTTTCCTATTCCCAAAAATAAGCATAAAAGTGTTTAAAAGCATACTAAAATTGCAATCCAATGTCTTGATCATCAACATCAAAAACAAAGCCAAACAAACAAGCAATCAAAAACAAAAATTAAAAGAATTTTAAAAAATTATATACATTGTACATGCAAATATACATGTACATATATTGACGTAAATTCGCGTGTTCGATCCAGCACCGCCCACTTCTCTCTATCTCCCGCCCCTCACGTGTACGATATTTTTTAACCGCATCTATCGATGAACCAATAACGATTCTGAAAATAATCAAGTTTTTATCATTTGTATTTTTATCTCGTATATCAAATATATAAATTATGATATATAAATATTGCACAAAGTACATTTTAGGGTTCATATTTTTGTAGTGTCATATTAGAAATTTTGAATTTAATAGTGGCATTTTTATTTCCTGACACCCGGTAAATAAGAAACAATTACAACATTAAAGTAAATTTCAAAGCTTAAACATTTTAAAGTTTAAAGGGTGTAGGTATTGTTAACCATATCATCATTGTAATAACATATTAATTATTCAATAGAAATTACAGTGTTTTGCAAACACACTAAAATGTACATCATTAACTTAATATGTAATTTATAAACAACAGTCAACCTGTCTGTCGAAATCATTGGACAGGTCTGTTTTAAAAAGTCATTGCTTTTATTTAATATTTATTTATTTTGTTATTTTCCTCAAGGAATCCTCTATTTTATTAGCACCTTCCCTACCGCTTTTATTTGTGAAATAAAAAAAGGATGCATTTAAAAACTAGTTTAAAATAAGATCAATATATATAGCCAAGCAATTAATATTTAAACTGTCTTTGATTTCAATTAAGTCAAAGAAGAAAGTGCTTTTTAAAAATGAACAAACATTTACATTTTCAGAGTCGATCAGTCTGAATTTAAAAAATGTTTGATATGAAAGATTCATTTTCACATAAAGTTAAGAATTTGAATTGCTAATCCCAAATTTTCTACGAAACATCACGCATGTTTATTGATTGGCAACAAAATCCAAATATTTTGGCGAATAATTTATCGGAAGCCAAAGAATGTATATTGCCACAAGGATAATGATGTTGTGATTTTTTCCTTCGAGATGTTTGCTGAATATTGGGTGGTCTTGTTGCTTTGATTTAAAGCAGTCACTCTACAGGTTTGAACCATTTTATGTCAAAAGTTCCATACATATTGAATATCCAACATGTGCAATAAAGGTTTTCACAATGCTCTGTTTTTATGCAAAAACGAATAAGGCGGGTATAAAATTTCGCGGTAGTACATTGACTTCCATAGCTGTAACATATGTTGGACATGTTAATCCTTCTGGAAGAGACCTAGCTTAATGTTGTCGGTGAGTTGTATGTTTCCTGTAACATGCACTTCCTGCCATGAGGCAGACATTTTACAAGTCGCAACAACTTCATATCACAAGTAGTCTGTCTAATCTAATCAAATCCCCCAAGTATTATGAATTGCACTACCCGGGCTCTATGATATCATCAAGCACTTTTTTTTCTATTTAACATGTTCTCTTGCAAGAGAAACGTGTATTCTAAACAAACGGGGGAAACATGTAGCAAACATTTGAAATACCCCGTTTTTGATCTCAGTTTCCTATATGTCTCGAATTGAAACAATCTTTGATTATTCATAAATGAAATTATTGATTTAAAAAAACAGTAAAGTACCGGTATTAATAATCAATAAATCAGTTTATTTTTTTTAAGCTTTCGCTTTAACCAGCGAATTTAATAGTTTTTTGCTTCACATTATGGACACAAATTCATGCATTATTCACCCGAAAGCTTGTCTATGACAATTTTCTAAATTGACCCAAACCAAAATCACAAGACGTTCTTATTACTGTTCCTTATTATTAAAAAATCCAAATGAATATTCTTAATTATTCCTTTAAAAAGTTTTTTTAAGCGAGGGCAAAACAGATTTTTATCTCAAGTGAGTAGTAATTTTAACGATATTATGTTGCAGAGAAAGATTACGGTAGCCTCTAATAATGAGGAATATATCTCAACACCCTAGCTCAAAATACCAATTGGAAAATTAATTCCGCGCTAAAATTTCTGCTGAGACGGTAATATAATGTTAAGTTACTGTAATTGCATTTTATTGGCGAGAATTTCTTTCAGTATTGATTTCTTACATTTGGAAACACCTATTTCTCACAATACATGCCATTTTCTGGGTCTATGTTAATGTTAAAGGCATTATCGTCACTTATTTATACCAATAAATTATTTCGCAAATTATCACAGAATTGTAAAATTGGAAGTTGGTAATGATCACAAATTACATGTATGAGAAGTTCACAGGAAAAAGCTTTTGGAAGCGCGAAATCCCTCAATTTCTATTATATTAAACCACCTATAGAATTTTAAACATGAAAATGAAGATGAATATAAAAAACTAGATGCTGTCATGAGACAGTAATACCCGCACTATGGTGTTTGCCTCTAAATACACACTCCTTCATATTGTACTTTCCAAGGAAGAAGTCAAAATAATTCTATAATTATCACCGTACATGTATTCGTCAAATTGAACATAAAATTTTCAGGTGACCATATGATCTATGAGCCTCACATATGTATTTTGAATACTTAATTCATTACCAGTCTGAAATAACAGAATTTAATTAATGATTGAAGTAAATTACTTAATTAGATTCAGATAAATATTTTGCCCTTAATCTGGAACTTTTTAAATTTACTTTCTCAACGACATAAAATATTATTTTAGTGCAAAGCGTTTTTGATGAATTTATCAAAATGTGCAAACTGATTTTAGTACTTGGTCGGGAAAAAACCCATTGAAAATACAACCCGATTAATTTGTCAATGCCTATCTCTCTCTCTCTCTCTCCCCCCCCCCCCCACACACACTCTCTCACTCTCACATTTTTTTAAAAATAGACCTAGATGGCAAAGTTATGTTAAAACATAGTTTATTATGATAGTTTGAAATTTGTTCTTGTACTAAACAGTTTTACGTGTGAACATCTTATTTTCTACATTCACATTGGGTTTGCGTCACCCATTGTCATATTTATAGATATCACCTCTCGGCACACCTCGGCCGATTCATACTGGCAACGGAATCAGCAAAGGTTTGTCGAATGAGATTATTTAGCACATGTATGCTGACGATGCAGTGTGGTCAGTTAAAATCATTTGTGTTTTAATTGGATTATATGGATTATATTTCATGAATTCGTTGTCACGACCTATGACATTCGGTAAGTACAAGATTTAGTATAGATTGCATAAAAATAAATAAATGCAAATGGTTAGGTTGAAGTTCAAAAAGGGTCAAAGATCATCGCATGCCACAGTCGACAAATTTCACATTGTCAAGTTATCTCCCGTTGCGGACATTCAGTATATACAGGCGCAGATCCAGAATTTTTTTTTTCAGAAAGGGGGGGGGTGTAACACCTCAGTCAAAAAAAATCAGCCCTAGATAAAAAATAATAATAACCAGAAGTCTCTGTGGAGACTGAAGCTCTACTGGTTTGTACTTCAGGAAAGGAAGAGAAAAGTTGGGAACTGAAACTTTACCACAGCAATAAAAAGAATAATGATCCTTGATTAAGTCTCTTTATGTTCTTAGTGTAGTCTACTTGCATGCCACATTATATTATAATCAGACTTAAACTGTATTTGGAGTAGAATTTTGAGTGTTTTTAACAGAAATTTCTATTTTTAGTAACAACGGCAACACCTATCATCAAAATCTAAAACCGATACACAGAATTATGTATTTTAGTGTAGTCTACTTGTGTGCCAATTTATATTGAAATCAGACCAAAACTGTAGGATGATTAGCATTTTGAAAGAATTTCACATAAATTTCTATTTTTAGTAACAACGGCAACACCGTTCATCGAAATCAAAAACCGATACACAGAATTATGTATCCTAGTGTAGTGTACTTGTGTGCCAAGTTATATTGAAATCAGGCGAAAGCTGTAGGAGGAGTAGCATTTTGAAAGAATTTCACAGAAATTTCTATTTTTAGTAACAACAGCAACACCGTTCATGGAAATCAAAAACCGATACACAGAATTATGTATCTTAGTGTAGTCTACTTGTGTGCCAAGTTATATTGAAATCAGACCATAACTGTAGGAGGAGTAGCATTTTGAAAGAATTTCACAGAAATTTCTATTTTTAGTAACAACGGCAACACCGTTCATCGAAATCAAAAACCGATACACAGAATTATGTATCTTAGTTGTGTGCCAAGTTATATTGAAATCAGACCAAAACTGTAGGAGGAGTAGCATTTTGAAAAATTGTTTACAGACAGACAGACAGACGGACAGACAGACGGACGGACGACGGACGCATTACTATCGCATAAGCTCTTCTGGTCTCTGACCAGTAGAGCTAAAAACAATGATGGTAGAGTCCCTGTTTTCTAAGGGGGAGGATGTCCAAAGTCATTTTTATTCTCTACAGTACATAGTCTTATTTAAATAACTGCTAATTCCAGGGGGGGGGGTCTGATCTCCCTAGCCACTGACTCCCTGTACCTGAAATGACAATTGATCTTATGACTCCATAATAGTAGAAAATTTTTTCATTTGACTATATATACATATTTTGTTTCCTATGTTTATGTATGTTTGTCTGTCCACAGAAACTTTAACCTTGCCCATAAGTTTTAAGTGGATTGGGCTATAAACATGGTTTCAATATTTCATAGGTAAATTTCTTTTGGCAAAACCTTTTAATGGGTACCACCAATTTTGACCTCTTGACCTTGGAGTTTGACCAACTTTTACAAGAAAAATACCTTAAACTTGGCTTAAGTTTTGAACAGGTGGTGCTAGGACTTTTATGCTCTAACATGTGTAATCATTGTGAACTTTCAACAGGTATAATTATTTTTGACCTAGACCTTAGAGTTGAACCCAATTTAACTTTAACCTTGGCAATAACTTTTGAACAGGTGAGGAAGTTCTAGGGATTTCTCTCTTTTTTCACATGTGTATTCCTTGTGACAAGACTTTCCCTTTGATACCAACAATTTTGACCCTTTGACCTTGACCTTGGAGTTTGACTTACATTTGAGAAACTTCAACCTTTGCCAAAAGCTAGCGCTGCCATAACAGTTGCTGTCACAACAAACAAACAAATTACTAAAAAAAACAGAGTATACATGTACATATTTTATATTCAACAGATATACATCTGGACATATCTCTAGTTCTCCCTTGAATGAGACATGGTGATATAAATTTTAAAAAATAATTATGATAAGAGTTGAAAAGGTTGTGCATATTGAAATATACTAAGCTCTGCGGATGAATTAGATATACCAGTTTAGCTTTATTTTGCTACCCAAAGCATCTTGATTAACTATTTATAAGCATAATGTTTTCTGAAATGTACTGATTTCTGTTGTCCATCTGTTTGTCTGCAAACTTTTCACATTAACTTCTTAAGAACCACTGGGCCAATTTCAACCAATTTACATTTAAATATGCAGGGGACTTTTTCCAACATAAATCTTCTTCTCAAGAACAGCAAAGACATTTTTTGTCCCCCATTTTCGCTAAAGGTAGGGTACATTAAATCTCATTTGTTTGTCAATCTGCCCATCTGTCAGAATAAATTTAACCTTGGTCATCATGGTCGTATATTTTGAATGAGAAGAGACAGGATATATTAAACATGTGTATTAGTATTAAATGGGACAATACCATTCTAAATACACTATGATTTTTATTACCCATGACCTTGAAGTTTGACCTAATTTCATAAACAAATTAATTGCTTTAAATTGATCATTTTGAAAGATAAATGAAAGGGCATTCATATTACCTGTGATAAGACCTTTCCAAATGTATCATGACTTTTCGACTCTGTGACCTTGACGTTGAAGTTTAACTTAGTTTTCATTAATGTTGTATTTCCTTTTCATTGAGAAGAGATTCGACTTTCACATTTCAAGTGAACATTACCCATAACAAGATGTTTCCCAACATGCTATGATTTTTTACCCCTTGACCTTGATGTTTTAACAGAATTTCAAAAGAGTGAACTCTCCCAAAAGAGGATAAGACCACTGTTTAAAACGAAGAAGGAGTTTAGGGAAGACTGGGCTTTTTCCATGAAAAACGTCATTTTTCGACCCTCATTTGACCCCCTGGGCAAAATCAAAATTCCGAAACCTAACTGCACATCTACATGACCCCACCAACCATCTCCCAAAAGATGATAGGGCTGCTGAATAAAATGTAAGAGGAGTTCAGTAAGATGGGGCTTTTAGCATAAAAAACGTCATTTTTCGACCCCCATTTGACCCCCTGGGGCAAAATCAAAATTCAGAAACCTTACTACACATCTACATGACCCCACCAACCATCTCCCAAAAGATGATTAGGCTGCTGAGTAAAATGTAAGAGGATTTCAGGGAAGAAGGGTCTTTTTGCATTAAAAAAGTCATTTTTCAACACCCATTTGACCCCCCAGGGCAAAATCAAAATTCCGAAACCTTACTGCACATCTACATGACGCCACCAACCATCTCCCAAAAGATGATTAGGCTCCTGAGTAAAATGTAAGAGGAGTTCAGGGAAGACGGGGCTTTTTGCATAAAAAACATCATTTTTCGACCCCCATTTGACCCCCCGGGGCAAAATCAAAATTCCAAAACCTTACTGCACATCTACATGACCCCACCAACCATCTTCCAAAAGATGATTAGGCTGCTGAATAAAATGTAAGAGGAGTTCAGGGAAGACGGAGCTTTTTGCATAAAAAACATCATTTTTCGACCCCCATTTGACCCCCTGGGGCAAAATCAAAATTCCGAAAGCTTACTGCACATCTACATGACCCAACAAACCATCTCCCAAAAGATGATTAAGCTACTGTGTAAAATGTAGGAGGAGTTCAGGGAAGAAAAGTGTGACAGACGGACGGACGGACGGACAGACGAGACGGACGGACATGAGTAACAACAATATACCCGAACTTTCTTTAGAAAGTGCGGGTATAACAAATCAATATTGCACTACAAAATCCTATATGTAAGCAATTATCTATTTTTGGACTTTGCCTACATCCCTTCGACGCCATCAATTGGTAGTTGGGGGGCTTCAAATTAAAACCTGTACTTATAGCCGACCTTTTCCGTGCCATTCGGTTTATATGGTCTCGTCCGAATCATTGGTATCTACGTCTTGCCAACAGATTCGCCCACGATTAAGGGTCAACTCTAGAAAAAAAGCTCTGTGACTCTTGTATAATGATAAATCTTGGAATGTTTTAAAGTGCGTGTTCGAATTCAGAAAATTATATTGAACACAACGAGAGTACACTTAGTACAAAATGACATACTAAGTAACATGAATTGTACACAACATGCCACATGTATTCTTTCTAAATTGTGTTTCAAAGCAATGACATTTTAACCATGCATTCAGAAAGCGATGATAAATATAGATATTCAACACTTAACGAATTCTTCCCTATATGCATGTGGTCGTGAACAATAACGTATATGTAAAAAAGCTCTGTGACTCTTGTATTATGATAAATCTTGGAATGTTTTAAAGTGCGTGTTCGAATTCAGAAAATTATATTGAACACAATGAGAGTACATTTAGTACAAAATGACATAACATGAATTGTACACAACATGCCACATGTATTCTCTCTAAATTGTGTTTCAAAGCAATGATGTTTTAACCATGCATTCAGAAAGCGATGATAAATATAGATATTCAACACTTAACGAATTCTTCCCTATATGAATGTGGTCGTGAACAATAACGTATATGTAAAGAGACAGGGCGATGTCTGGCCTTTTGTTCTTGCTTTCATTGGTTTATCAGG
Source organism: Saccostrea cuccullata (assembly GCF_032062105.1). Classification (NCBI taxonomy): domain Eukaryota; kingdom Metazoa; phylum Mollusca; class Bivalvia; order Ostreida; family Ostreidae; genus Saccostrea; species Saccostrea cuccullata. The sequence continues at coordinate 131,801 of NW_026930623.1, forward strand.
TTTTAGTATTTGCTGTCTGATTTTTTTCCCCAATCTCTAATGAATAAATTACTCTTTATCTACCCCTGTGGTTAGTTCGGATTTGAAAGTTATGCATACGTTCTGCTCTTTAATTAGCACTTACTGCTGAAACAGTGATGATTTGTAAAAAAAAAAAAAAAAAGAAATATTCAGCACAAACTCAATACTGGTCAGGGCAAAAATAGAATAATACAACGGTTTTTTCCTTTCGTTTGTATCGTGTATTGCCATTTCCCAATACTATGATGGCTTCAAATAAGAGAAAAGGGGGAAATGCGTGAAGAGAGCGCATGATTTTATAGGAGCTGCTTCGAGTTTAGCGGAAACAATACATCTCATTGTGTCTGTCGTAATAACGCAGTGTTCGTGAGCGGAAGCTCTTCACCGGACCAAGAAAGAAATACATGGTGCATACATCGTCACCGCAATAACGCTGCCACCATTGCTTAAAACAAAAGGAAACGGTTATGGCTGTGGAAAACATGGGCGTTGTTCCATTATGAATATCATTTTTTTTAAATATTGGCAAGCAGTATAGTTTAAAGATACATACCACAAATGCATTTTCTTACCTCCATACAGAAGAGTTAGTTATATTGTAAAATTTAAATAATAGAAGATGTAAAATGTTTCTCCTACTTTACAATAACAAACTTTAATAAATTTTTAAAAACTAAGAAAATTTAATATAATCACTTCAACTGGAATCTTGCACTTCCCCACCAAATTATGTACAATCATGTAGCTAGGTCAAACATAAAGTAGCAATACACATATTACTTCTTTAGTGGGAGATGAGTCTACTTAGGCAGAGATATTGAAATTTTGGAACAAAAAATGTGTTTGTGTTAGTCATACTTAATTGAATATTATATCTTGTATAATTTATCCTTAATTGAATATTGTAGAAGCTTTCTTCTCTTTGATGAATTCCAGATATTGTGAAGAACTGAAATGTAATATTTTCAGTTTTAAATATATTTCAGTTAAAGCGCTAGAAGGAAAAATAATTTGAATTTTTTTTAAAGAAGATTTAGGAGAGATAAATACAAATTTAATTTATATAAGTTTGTTTTTTAAATCAGTAACTACATATGTAGCTTAATGTAGATAGAAAAATCGACTGAGTAGTAGAAACGTTTTCTTTGGCAATAAATTACGTGTTTATATCTAAAAAGTGAGTACATATTTAAAAAGATCTTAAAAATAAACATTTGATGATGGAAACTTCTGATATAAAAAATGCCAATATCTCCTGAAGTATGACATGAATTATATCGTGTTCAGAACAGAAACCGAAATGATAAATGTAAAGATAACAGTTCTTTTGTGAAACTCATTTAACAAACTATATATAATTTCTTATCTTGATGAAACATCATAAGCCAAAGGTCGTGTTACGGAACGTTTTAATTGGAATGTCTTTCGGGTTTGATGAGAATAAAACAAAATGATAAGTAAGCAATATTCACCGCATATGCCAAACCCGATCTTATTGTCTGTCGTCAGGAAATAACATGTCAATATCGCCGTGTCTTGGACCGATTTCAACGACTTTCTTACTACCCTACTGTATGTTTTGGACTTTTCTTATATAGACTTCCCTGCGCTTAGTTAATTTGTGATGCTCCTCAGCTTTTTTTTTTGCTGGGATAAAATGGAATCTATAACCGACAACAATTTGCAGACATCATATAACTTTCGCTGGCACCTTCTGTATCGATTTAAGAAAATTTGACGACAAAATTCCAGGAACCCGTATCTGTAACATAGGATTGATATTTCAGGGAAAAACAATACACATTTAAAACAAATTTGAAAAGCAACCATTAGTCTCTGATTTTGAATTAAATTATCAACGTGAAGCATTTTAAGGGATATGCATGAAAAATCAAGTAGAATTATTTATTCAGACCTTTGTGGTAACCTTAGTATGTATATACTCCCATTAAAAGCAAAAAGTACTAGGACATCAATAAAATGATTTTTCTCCAAATATCGACCTACTTCAGCTTTATTACTCTTCACTGAAGCAATTTCTTATTCAAGAGAACAGCAATCGTTTAATGCACTACAATACATCTAATCAAAGCGCTGTGTAAGTTACGTATACGAACGTCCGATGGATGGACTGTCATGAGGCGTCAATCGAGATACGACACGTCAGAGGCGCGAGGAAAGAATATAACTTGATCACTTCTGCGTTTTTACCAACACCCGCCAGAACTGTGTGACTTGGAACTGGCTCTTTTTGAAATCATTAAACATTTCGGTTTTTAAAAATATGAGCACCAATACTTTAATCACTATTCTCCGGTAAAAAAAGTAAAAAGCATACACAGGATTTGGACTGAGGGGAGTTTACGTTCTTGTCTCTTTTTTTCAGAAGATATATTGCTAGCGTGGTTGTTTCGTTTCTCGGCCTTGTTTGTTGAATGTCTCTCTTTCTCTCTCAATGAGATAGAAAGATTTTCTGCATGATAGCTTCTTCCGTCTGTGAGTAGCACGCGGTTATGATGAGCTGGGATCGACTTTCAATTTGCCAAGAACATCAAATCTTACAATACCAGATTTTGCCCGAACATTGGGTTATTTGCCAGTGAAATGAAAAGGTACACCTAAAAAATCTGTGAGAAAACCAATATATGTTCACTCTATGAGAAACCTATCATTCTGGAGCTCGTTTTTTACTCGGAGAAACAGAATTGGTGGAATTAACATTCATCAGACCATGTGTTTTCTAAGACGCGTCTCTGAGTGCAATTATGAGTTTAACAAACGTATTTAGTGTTAAAACATATTGTGTGGGCATGTATTGCATCTCATAATTGTTGCCAAAGGATTTATTTTATTTAGTAGCTACTCGGTTTATTTTTTCTCATATACAGATACGCTGTATTGATGTCAATATTCACTGAAAGCTTTAAATCTTTGATTTCCGCAAATCAGATTGATTAAACCATGCGGTGTGCTATGGTATGATGGCATGGAATGTGCTTATGTGTTTCTCGTGGGTAGTTTTAGTGGACACTGTTCGTTATGGGAATTTTGTCAGTAATAAGTTGGGGCAGACTGTCGTAAGTACACCACAAGGAAAAATACGGGGATTAGAAATAGAGTTTGCCGAGTATACTGGGCTGGGGAAAACGGAAGTTTTTCGGGGAATTGAGTATCATTTCACTTCTCCGGGTCTTCGGTTCATGCCTCCGATTGGATCTTATCAAATATGGGATCGCACGGACAACCGGGTAGATTATTCGGCTCCTTGTTCTCAGCGACGCTTGCATCCAATGCAGAACACTTACCTGGCAGATTTCCTAAGGGAACGTTTAAACCACTTGAATGCATACTTTCTGAAAAACCAGAGAGAAGATTGTCTTTCACTCAATGTGCATGTTCCTGTGAAAGGTAAGCGGGTACCAAATGAAATGTCACTGAATTCTCCATTTTCAGAAATAAAATGGAGTTTTTAATAATTAAATATACAAGTTTTCCTCAGAAATACTTTTCTCACAAGTATACAGACTTGAATGAATTATAGTTTGTCTTAAAATCATGATTATCTTGCACGTAATAAAAATTATATCAAGATGATGTTGGTGACAATAAACACAGTTAATTTTTCTTTTAATTTCAAAATGATATCTAATGATATTTAATAATAATATTTTTATATCAAAGTATATCATGATTTGGAATACAAAGGTTAAACCAATGATTTTAAGTATAATGATTACATAACATTGTATTGAATGTACAGATAGTGACATATAGGTATACATGCATAGAGAGAGAGGAAGAGAGAGAGATTCGTGTAAAAAGTTTTCATAATGTTGAATACTTTGCATATCTTTATGAGCGCAGATGTTTAATTTATGAATTAATTTCCAAAAGAAAATATTTTGTTTGCTTAAATATTAAAGATGAAAGAAGTATTTTTAAAACGTTCAACCTCACTTGATAAGGGATAAGTCACAAAATAACATAAGATTAACCTTGTTTTTCTTTAAAACAGAAATGCCTTCGATCTTTTCATGGAACTTTTGATTAATACGCTGTACAAGGATAAGTTTTTGTTACTCTAGAAAACAAAACTATCTTGCTGGTGTCAGTAGTCTGCAAAAAATTAATTTGCTGATGAATGTGATGTCTTTAGTGACATCAGTATTGTAAATCGAGCTACCAGATTTGCTCATGTAAAATGCCAAGTATCAAATTCCATACCATACAACCGAACAATTTCACAAATGGATCTCTTTGCAGTTGTTTTGGCTATCTTTGATGCTTCATCATTAGTATTTTTCACTGCATATGTGAAAATGCATACATATTATAGCGGTATCATTCAAATTCATCAAAATTTCTAAAATTTCATTTCTTCCTGGTTAGCAGTCGTTTGCATTGTTCTTCGAGTATGTTACATTACTCTGTTGAAGCGTGGAGCAGTGTGAAGTTTGAAACATTAATCATTTAATGTAAAACAGTTCTGCTTTCTGATTTTTTCGATTTCTTTCTCTGTGAAGTTCAGTGTTTTGTTCTATGCGTTGACATGTTCTTTTACTTTCAACACCATCGTTAACCTCACTTGATTAAAAGCAAAATGAAACCTTACATAAAATTCCTAATAGCGTTTAGCATTCCACTCTCAGAACATAGAGACAATCCTTTGATATGATGGTAGTAAAATAAAAATAATGCCATTGAACTGGGTGAAAGAGCATCCATTTCGATGAACTTTAAGGGCCGAGTCCTTTTGCAAGAAAGCTCGGATGAAGTAGTAATTGTGAAAGTATCACGAATCACTATTCACGCCTCATTGCCAAATCAAATGAAGCGTGAAATTAAAAGGAAACGGTTCACCGTGCTTCATATAAAATGTTTAGAAAATATAAATTCTTTGGATACTTGAAGTTTATAGCTGGTAACAGCTCTTGTATCATTTTTCAGTTTTAAAATTATAACAATTACACTTTTGGAGGAAGGTGGGTGATGGAACAAAAAAAAATTAGTAAAGAATCTGATCTATTAAATTTTTCGATGTGTAACCATTGCACAACCATTTCATCGTCATCGAATCACCTTGTCATCGTCTTTGCAGTACTGCTTTATCTTCATCTTATGGAGCCTAACATCGACGATGTGATCATATTGAACTGCATGGCCCTATCAGGATTCCAAAATACACTCATATACATGTAGTAACTGAAGATTTTTTAAACTGGAAAAATAACAACTGCAACGAAGAGAAAATTTAAGGTATAACGACATATTCCTCAAATATCCTTTTTCTGTCTTTCGGTGTGATACCGATAACTTTTGTGTCTCTTTCGTGTTGGATCAAATTTTTTTCATTATTGTCATTCTCTTGTAACTTCTAAATTCCCTAAAATTATAGAAAGGATTATAAAGGAAACGCTAGCCCCTTGTATCTTTCCCGAATACTCGGTAGGGTATACGTATCTCATTTTTTTTTGCAAGGAAACTATTTAGGATAGCAATACTTAAAAGACAAAAAATATGCTTAAATGACAAATTATTAGAGAAAATTGTACATTATTGAGGAAAGTGTTCGTCTGATCTTAAGATGTGTCAGTTAAGTTAGAGTAAAATTAAGGCGAATATCTTGGTGGACATGTAGTATCGTGAAGGGAAAAGGGGGGGGGGGGCTCTCCCAACCAACTTTCTAAAGACATACCTATAAATTCAGTATGAAAATGTTCACTGAAAGGACACCCCCCGGCCCCCACCCCTGCAGTTTAGCCGAATTCTGTCATGTTCGTGTATGCCCCCAATAAATAGGATCTTTAAGTCTGGACAAACCCCTCACCCTTTTTATAGGTCAAGATCTTTTGAAGTCGTCATGCATACCGGTAGTTATTTTTTGCCTTTCAGTTCAGAAGCGATAATACATGTATTTAAGGTATTTCACCCTTTTCAAAGGGGTTCTTTCATTAAAATTATTATTTCTTTGTTCTTTTGTTTGGAAAAAACTCCCTTGGGTCTCGTATAAGAAATCTTTAGCCATCATTGTTGTTTGAATTAAGTTTGATACGTAATGTGTTTTAGTATGAATGTGTATAAGAGAAACAAGAAAACCTATAATATTTCATTTTGTTTACCCCCAAACGATTAATATTCTTGAATGTCACATTTTTCCTTCTTCGGGCATTAAAATTTTTTAATCAGCGTTTCTTAAGATTTTATGGCCATCTTGTGACGAGAAAAAAAATGAACTCGTGTATACAGTTTTTAAAAGATCACTAAAATTTAATTTACAGATCCTGTTTATTCTAGAAATAAACATGCGAGTTTTTAAATCGTTTAAACATCAGAACTGATGCCGACATGTACAAAAATTCTACAAAAATTTTGACCTTATCTTTTTATAGGTATTTAAAATTTACACAACACTACTATAAATCAAATTTGTTTGCCCCTGTAATATGTTGGTGTCATGCTATTATGAATAATTTAATTTTATCATTGGTTGATTTAAACATCAGACAACTGATAATCATCATATCCATGCAATCCCCTCATGTATGGAAAAAAAATAAATGTTTCAACTTTAATCAATTACTCGTTCTTTCATGTAAACAAACATCATTTATATGTATCAGTCGCTTCAAAATTTACACAACACGGTAAATTTGAACTTATAAAAAGCAACACAATTTTACATCAAAAGTTGTTTAATTACTTTAAAATTAAATTTTGTTTGCTTTTTTATAATCCGCTTCGCGGATTAATATGTTGGTGTCATGCTATTATGATTGGAAAATGCTCTGGGGAGCAATAAATAAACGTAACATCCATCATTCTTTATTAATGTTTAAAATGTTAGTATTGTCTTGGAGCAGAGTGAGATTTATGTCTTCCAAATACTGTATCAAATCTGTTAATAATTCATAAAATGAAAGTAATGATAAATTGCCCCTTTGAAGAATTTTTTATTTGAAACTTTCATCAGCATTTATGAAATTAATTCTTACTTTAAAATTATCAATTGCCATGGTTAAAGCTATTTTATCTTGTTGAAATGCATAAGTTGAATTTGATATTGATCGATGGATGAATACGAAGAAAATTGCTAACTTTGGATGAGAATACTTTATTTAATGTAAAAATGGAATAATGACCAAAGTCGTTAACTACAGCGGCATTAAAAATCTGGTGTAAGGATAGAAATTATTTGCAAAAGACTTCTTTTAGAGTACATCAAGCAAAGTAAAGGAAAATCGGCTTTTATTGAAAAATCAGGAGGACGATTACTACAAAACAGGAGTAAGATAGCCCTGTGGAGAAATCATAAAGCTTTCAAACTGGTTGAATAAAGACGGGAAGAAATGGTCTAGCAATAAATCCGCTTGATTGCGTTTCTTGTAATAGTGATGCATTCAGACAGCTTAATTGTATGGATAAGCTCAGATATCTTAAACACTAGAATATTATTTTTGATGTACTACAGCTAAATTGATGGTAGATGGTAAACAATTTTACGAATCGACATCAACGGCAGATATGTCGTATAATTTTCTTCTATGGATGTTGAAACTTCTGATCATGTACACTGACTAAACCCCCTAGTCGCTAGATTCTGACGATCATATGTACTGACTAACTCCAGTGGTTCATCTACGGACCATGCGCGCTTACTTAACTACAGTGGGTCATTTCCTGATCATGCGCACTGTCTAAAGTCTCATAGAGTATAAACCGAGGGTCAGTGGCGCTTTAAAAGTGCTGGCATGAAAAAGATCGCTCACTTTCCAAAGACTCTACAATGTGCCGAGTATAGGTCTTAATTTGCGGCGTTCATCGTCAAGTGGCGACGTCTCAATATGAATGAAAACGTTAAACAAAAACACCCAAAAAGTAATATAAAATTTATCACTACATTTGTAAATCATAAGCACACTACGCTAATATACACATATGTCATGAACCATGTTTGAAACAGAAACAAAAGAGCTGAATCCCGGAGTGTTAAGTGTTAGAACGCATGCAATACATTTCATCTTCAGATCCTTTGCATTGTTAAGTTCGAAGGAGTTGCGTGTGAAGTAAAACAATGCTTATAAAGAAGATGTTTGTAAACATGCAAATGTGTAATTTGAAGAATTTCTACATCTGATAAAGGTGTTTTCCGTTCCTAAATGGGGAGAGCAAATTCCGTGTACCTCTAAGCATTGTAAAGATGCTAACATAATAGCTTGTCTGATCTAATTAGACGATTTTTGGGAAGGCTTTTTCACCATTAATACAGACGGTGTTGGAAAATTTCAATGTTCTTTTGACGTGTAAACACGTACACATTATTTCAAGTTGCAATTTAATGAAGGAATGATTAATTATTAAACGAACAAAAAAAATTCAAAGGACAAGTGTACCGAGTATTTGAAGAAAGAAAAAAAAAAAAAAAGATATTGCGAAGATTTTCCTGAAATTAAATACCGGGTATCTGGAATTCGATTTCAGCAATAAGCGCAGTATGATATATTAATTTTCGTAACCAAAAAATACTGTTTTCCTCGATAAACTTAAAAAAGTAGAGCAATTGCACGAACATACTTGTAGAAACATCGTGTCTTACTTTTAATAGACAGTTTTGAATTCTAAACTTTGATTTGAATCAATGTCCCTCTTTACAACTACATTCACAAACCTTGAAATTCTAGCTTTCTGACATTTCAAACGTACTTGAATCAAGAGAGATGAGCATGCTATCGTATTCTCCATCTCGTATTTTTGAAGCGTTTTGCATATTGGTTTTAACTTAGCAATAACGTTACAATGCACGAATTACTCTCTGTAATATTCCGAAGGCTTCACATGGATTACATGATCAGTACGTACTGGTCCCTGCTGACAAAGCAGGTTAAAACATTGTCTTCGTTTCTAACTCTCATTATATAAATTGTATTTTAAAAGACTTTCGATTTAATTCTAGAAGAGGTAATCCAACGTACACTCATTTTTCCCTTTCTAAGGGAAGAAATTCTTGTTTCCGAAACTTCATAAAAATCCTTACAAATAAAGATACATAGCGGGTTTCAGTAAATGTTTAACCAATCCTCTTTCTTTATTTCTCATTATATATTAACAGTAGTAAAGAAGAAACTTCAAGAGAACTGTGCAACAATATATTCGAGAAGTGGTGTAAGTCACATGTGGATGCCTAGAAATTCCAAGGAACTTTTGGAAAAATTGAAATCATAAAATTTTACCAAAATCAACAGCTTTAAAACTAAGACTTTTCCCACGATAAATTAAAGTCCAGACTTTTTGATATGATTGACAGCAGCTTTTTCAATAAAAATGGATCTCGTAAATTTACTTACATTGTCATTGGTCTTTTGCAAAATTCTTTTGTTAAAAAACATTCTGATTGTACACACAAGTACTCAGATATTTAAAAGAATGTGTAATTCCAAATTTTTTTTTTTGGTATATCGTCAATTACTTTGTATGCAAGCATCTCGCGGAAGACTCCCTATTGTTTCATAAAGAGTAACAAGTTTATGATTCTTATCGAACATCATTTAACAAGGTATAAAGCTTTAAAATTCATGTATAATTCATCAAAAGCTGCTTGACTTTGAAGGATATGCATGTAACAAGATCAAGTGATAATAGGGGACTTTTGTATACAGCTTTTTTAATGCCAGGTTTGATGTTTAATACGGTAATACAGAGGAAATCAATTACCCGTCATGATTATTCCATCACAGCTCTGGGCTGATGAGTTGATTTTGAAAAGCCAATTAATTTATACCTGCAGAAAAAGTGTTGTGGCCGCTCCATGATCAAATAGAACGGTGCGAGTTTTATGGTGCATAGAGGGAAATGTAGCATGATTTTAATGTTCAGAATAATAAAGGCAATAATTTTATAATTTCATTTGAATAATATCAGACTATCAAAACTTAGACGTCGCCTATAGCTATTTGGCGCAGTGGTTATAGCTTATAAAACGTTTGCTCGAGAGTAGGGAGAAAAGAGTTAATCCGTACGTCTCGGGGTTAAATCCTACTGTGGGAGACCGGTCCTTTGCATAAAACCATATAAACTGAGGTTGCAGTAGGTGCTGGCGTGAAAGAGATTCCTCATTGCTCACAGTCTGAAAGTAAAACAGAGTTGCAATCCCCTGTCGACAGTTGATGGCGTCTTAATATGATCGAGTGAAAAAAATCTCGAAGGGACGATAAATAAACAAACAGCCACAATAAAAAGTCAACTTATAAGTACCTTTGAGTCGAATCGGGCCTAGAGACCATAAACTGAGAACCGACTAAAGTCAAAATTTTGAATTTGAATAGCTTGTCATTTATAGAACATACGTTATCAAAATTTTGCAGATTTGTATAATATTCCAATTTAGACATGAGGTAAAAACTTTATGTTGTTGTCAAAATTATTTCAAAAGTTATATTGATTTTAAATTTTGACTTAAGTCTATTCTAAGTTTATGTGGTCTTGGGCCCGGGTGTTGCCAGAAATCTTACAAATACATGTTCAGAACAAATGGCCAAAACATATATTAAATGAAAATTAAAAAGAATACAAATTTTAATCCATTTTAAAATTTATTAACACAAAAACTGAGTATGAAATGATTCACACTAAAATTTAACGCAAAGTATCTATCATCTGATGAAGTATGTGCAAGGACAAGGAGCAAACACAATTTTCTTTTTAATGTGATCAAAGAATCTTTATTACGGGGTGCCATTGTGCTTCTCCTATTTTACTTTTTGATCTGACATATATTTTTTTTTCGGAGCAAAACGGTGCCATTTTTTCATATTTTTAATTGTGTTTATTTTTATTTATATTATCTGTATTTGCTTGAAGGTGATTACAAAATTGTATGAGGATCAAAATTAGCTCTTAGGCTCCCATTCAATTAATCTTCACAAGGATACATTTAAGGATAGCAAATTAGAAGCACGTCTTCAGTATTAGAATTTAACGTAATGAAAATTGGTATTTATTTAGATTACTCTGGAGTTTTTTTGGATTGTCTTGCACTACATTCTCTGAAAAGGTACACACAGTGTGTGATATCACAACTTTTCTGACTCGCTTGATGAAGGAGAGAAGTCCTAATTCAAAAGCCTTATTCCTTTCAGACTAGGCATGAAGGGACACCAAGTCTGAAATTATTCTGCAATCGGTTTCACATTCAATTTTGATTTACATCCAGATTTCCTTTTCCGATTACCGTCCTGCAATAATTATTTTGATATAGATCATGTCAATGATTTTTAAAGACCAATCAATAGTTGAAAAGTTCAAAATCAGATTTGTTCTGTGAACGAGAATTTAAAATTATTTTTGAAAATCGTACAGGAATATTTTGATAATGTATAAGAATTACAGGCAGGAATTTTATATGACTCTGGAAAGATGCTTTTTATTTGTTGTTTATGTAATCTTTTTCTTTTAATAATCCTTTTATAATATTTTCCTTTATATTATTTTTACGTTATGAAAGTATACACATGGGACTGATTTTATTTGCACGGAGACAACAGCATATTTTTCCGTGTGTTATGGGTCGATTGTTTATGACTAATAAAACTTCACTAAGAACCGCCATAAACCAAAGCAATTACTATTCAGGGGATTTTCGAATTGCCATATACGATAATTTAAATATATACGCATGCGCACAAAATATTTTAAGTGATGACTACTTTTCTTTAATGAGTTTCATACAAGGAAAACTGACAAAAAAGTGTGCTTCTAATCTCAGAACATTGCCACCTCGGTGCCGATAAGACGTAGCAATGTTAATTTTATTGTAAAGAAACGGCGACAATTTAAGTGGAATTGATCGAACACCCTCTGTCGTCTGCGTGGTGCTGTGCGCCTATCTGATGATACATTAAAATTGAAACCAATTTCATGGCACGGAAAAATCCGTGTTGTTCCTTATCAACACTGGATATTTATTGGCCATTATGTCACTTCGTTTCAATATAGAATATTGAACAGATTACGAATTCGATCACAGAACAAAAACAATGGTTATTTTGATTGAAACATAACCTATTAGTGGTGTATTATTTCATCAATTCTAGGAAACCTAGTTACATTTCATAGAAACATTAAGGAAAGAAAATGTTAGGATCGGGAAACGTTTTGTAAATTGAGGGTCATTTTTCTTCTTTGTTTTCGACGTAACCGAATGCGTATTTAGTACCGTCCAGTGTATCGTAAATCTTTCTCTATATCTCATATCATAGGAGTTGTTGTCAGTACACTTGATACGGATCATAAGCCGAGAAAAAAATCTGATATATTAAAATAAAATCTTTCTTTCCAAAAATTAGGTCAGATACTGTGAATCATTTAGTAATTTTCGTTGTTTTCAAGGCATGGAAGGACCAACCACAATATTAAAAATTTTCAAATGTATTACTATTTAACATTTTCCAACTACCAAATTAAGTCCCCACAAATCAATATTTTTATATTTCCTTAAACCTCGAAAATTTTGCCCTACGAATATATGTGATTTTACAGTTTCAGCTAGGATAACCTTCGTAGTCCAAGAAATGTGACATTGTACTTCCTATAAAATGAAAGACACTCTCAGAAGACATTTTCACATAAATAAATGTGTTCAATATTTACACCTACACGCAGCATCATCGGTCGATTGCATTCTTAGCAAAACAGATCAAAGCGACCATGTTATATCTATATGACACAAGCTAAAACGTTTTTCGTGTTTTGTTTTATCATGAAAAGAGATGCTTGAATAAATCGCACTCATTGCCCAACTTATCAGACTGATTTCCATCAGACTGTTGGTAACAAAAATGAGAAAAATAAGTATTTTTACAGGCTAGGGTTAAAAATGAGAGAAATAAAATGATCAAATGATATTTTTTTTCAAACTGTTAATATTATACGAAGTTCCTTTGAATTCCAGTTTACGTCATGTAATGAACATTTTAAAATTCATCATCATTTCTTGTAGAGAAGAAACTACACTTGAATTAAATCATCAAAGAAATTGGTAGCTTTCACCTGACACTTTCTGTTAAGGCACAAATTCATGAATAATTGAGCATTGTGGAAAGTTAAGCGCTTGTCACACAATACAAAAGAAAAGAATCACAATTAGAATACCTAATTTACTGAATTTAACAATTAGAATTGGAGAAATATGGTGTTGGTCATTCAATGGTTTTACAAAATCCTGAGCAGAAAACTTTTTATCATAGCAAAACCTCTAGTATCCAGACGCTGGATCAAAGTGGTAATGTTGGTTGTGTTGCTGAAACAAATCTCTATCGCTGACTCGATCGAAGGATTTCTGTTTCTTTCTTCAATAAAGATATCAGTTTGGTGGGTAATGAAGAAATATGTTCTACAATATGTAATATCTGACAGAAGGAAAGATCATTTTAACAATTACATCTTCGACCAGCGTTCTGTTTGTATCTGAAACAACACAGCTTCTCATTCAAGCTAATACAATTAGCTTAAAAGTAAGGATAAGAAAAAAAACCTCTTAGTTTCTTTATAATTACTTTTCGTAAAGAGCATTATTATGTAACACATCCATCCTAAAGAAATTAACATTGTGGAAGTAATTTGATTTACATTGTAAAATCGTTCTTATGAAAACATTACGGTAGAAGAAACTCTTTGAGTTTGATTAGATCAAGAGGAAAATGAACAAAGTAACAGAGATGGCCGCCAAAATGAATGCATGATTAAACATTACAATACTTAATAAACTTTATGAATATATCATATTATATTGTATAACTCAAAGGTTGAGGAAAGAGAAGAAATGCTCTAGATCTTAATGGGTTATAGAAGGCGTATGTTTAAAACTGGTGTTTGAATGTTTATGTTATGTAAAGAAATACAAGGACAAAGGATACTTTCATCTACTTACGATATTGCTGTATACACAAATAATCGGGGTTATAAGGTTTTTCCAACTTCTCGATTTTCCCTAGAAACTGCTATTTTAAACTAATTAGCTTGAACTCTTCTTTGATCAATACGTTTATATCACGCAGGTTTTCTGTAAAGAAATCTATTTGCTTTATTAAATTTTTGATTTTTAGTTGTTGAGAAAAAAGTTGTCTGCTTTTATTGGATATATGTAACAATTCATGTTTTAAGAGTTATACAAAACATATTGTTGATATTTCACATAATCCTGTTTTCTACTTGTTATAAAGACCATATATTGAAATCATCATAATTCAAACCTCTTCCTATCTCTGTTCAACTGCATTGATTATCTATGACAGAATAAGAAGTTTACCAAGAAATCTTGCACTCACTTCATATTGTTGGCTTTAAGTCCGGTCATGAAATTATACGGAGCTTTGAAACAAGGCGACATTGTAATGACTTTTGAACTGCCTTTCCATGGTGTCTGGCCCGGTTTATTGAGACGGTCAAATATCACTCGGGCAAGGAAAAATTGCCAATTAAGAATATGTCTACCATTGTTTTTGTCAAAGTCTGCTGTCGGGGAAATTAGTTGGTGGTGTTACCTCATTTAAAAGTTGCCTCTCTCTACCACACTACAAGTAAACTTATCTGATCATAAACCAATGGGGAAAGGGATGTTTCACTTAAGGTATTTTCTACAGGTTCTTACATCATTTTACCTGAACTAGAGTAATCATTATGAATCCATTGTTTTCTAGCAAATGATTAATCTGATGATAGCGGAATTTGAAAGTGATTTCTTAGATATAGAGGTTCAAATACATGTATATGAATGTTGATCGTGTTTCCCCTATTTAATTGCTATCGATCTCGGTTATACGTCGTACATTGGACTTTACTTTCACCAGAACAGGTTCTCTTTTTTTTCTTCTAAAAATGACTGTACATGCAATGAATGCATTTGCCTGTAATGCAGTAGAAGCATTTTCGTTTGTTATATTGGAAATTTGTTTCCATTGACGTCGATGGGAAGAGTGGAATAAATCTGACAAACACTTCACCATATCTAATTCATGAGGTCTAACGTGTAGTGGACAGTTCCCGAAACATCTCAGCTGGTCAAACAATTATTCCTGAGTGATCGAAGACAACAATAATTTGTTCATGGCTCCTGTTCATCGCGACTCCATTGAAATTGTCAGTACTTTATTTTTTGTGTTTGGCAATCAAATGAAACCGAATCGGCTAATTCCAGACCGTTTTAATAAATCGTAGGAGTTTTATACTTTGGGATGGTTAATATGATTATAGAAGAGATCCCGCATTTTGGTAAATCAAAACGAAAGAAAATGTATATTTGTGGTTATGGATACTTTTAGGTGATTGGTCTGCTTTGTGGTGATGAGACTGGGAACAAATAACTGACACAAAAACAAGGTCATATTCTAATGAAGCAATACAAAGAGTTAGGAAGAAGCGCTCAATGGTACAGAATCGGATAGTTCTGGTGGAAAATGAGAAAACCGTCTGTATACCGAAATGTTCTCTCTGTGATCTCCCATTGATGGGTTTTGTTTCAGCTTTTAACATAACATGAAATTACTCTGGGCTTTATTTTCAGTTTTAATCAAGTGTATTTTCCGTATTTCCTGTGAAGTCTTCATCCAGGAAATGGGACCAATAGTGTACACGCATTATGGTCAAATTCGAGGGAAAATCGTAGGGTTTCGTGATTCTTTCTTAATGCCAGTGGAAGCATATAGAGGATTACAATATTCGACTGTTTACGGGTCAACATTCCGGTTTATGCCTGGAACTGTTGTATCTGAAATATGGTCAGACACACGTTTAGTTCGATATCCACGTGCTCCGTGTCCGCAGAGAAAGTTTTGGGTACACAACATAAATGGGCGTTACCCGGCGGGGTCTAAAAAGAGACTTCTGAGAATAAGTCACTCGATCTTTAACACTACTGAAGACTGTTTAAGTCTCACTTTATACAAGCCTAATTCCAAAGGTAAGTGCATTGAAGGTGGATAAACGGATAAGTACAGAATCATGTAATTGTCCATTCCCCAAACCACTTCATCCTTACTGCATGAAATTGTCCCCAATAAAATACCTTGCCATTGCCTTTGTATGCTAAAGGTCATTTTAAATGAAAGCTGTTATCTGTAAAAAAAAAAAAAAAAAAAAAAAAAAAAACGTGTATAATTAAAGAAATAAAGTACTCTCTTGGTAATTTTTCATGTCACCAATTAATCAAATTATCGCGTGATTAGAGCACAGAAGGCAAAATAGAGTTCTAAGACACGATAAACATTTCCTCCTGATACAGTAAACCCCTCCCGATAAAAAGAGAAGAGAATGTAAGTATAAAGAGAAGTCCTAAAGTCTCAATACATTAATATCAATAATAATTAATATGTGGATGCCATGCATATTTCAACCAATGCGTGTACCTGTTGATTAACTAAAATAATCTGTAAAACTTCGAATTCAGTTATGTCATGCATGACAGTTCTAATGAAACAATCCTGTAAAATTGCAATTTGTTGAACGATAATTTTTTGCATCCTGACAATTAAAAGGTGTCTCGGGAGAGGATGTGGGCCCGAGTTTAAGTAGACGACTTTTTGGTGTCATTTATTAGTTCCTCATTTAACCTGTTTCATATACCATGGGGGGAATTTGATTTACTCAGATGAAATACTTTAAACACACGATCTCATATTGTACGGAGATTTGTCAATAATAGAAAATTAAACGGAAAAAAGTTTGCTTTATATCGTACACTGAATATATATCATATATATTTCTCTTACACGATTTTTGTCAAATCTCAAGTCATGTTATACAAAATGGTAAAAGAACCAATCAAATGACGTGCGTAAATTAAATTATATATATATATAAAGAAAAAGATAACACCATGTGCAATCTTAGTTAATTAAATGCGTGCAAGAAAGAGAAAAAAGAAACATTATTAAAAAACAATCGTTCTCCCATCATGTGATGATTAACAATCCTCTTAGATATGGTTTGAATTGATATTTGGGACATGGTGCATTTTTATGTGATTAAGTGCACTGCGTACTTGGAAAATATTGACAGGCCTTTGATTCTATTTTTTATGAACATTTACTTTTAAATTTCATAACGATCATGGCGTTTGTTCGGCTTGATTGTTGATAGAAAACACGACTTTTGTATATTCAGCTCCATCACGTGATATAAAGCCAAGTTGGCCATTTTATAGTGGAGTATTAATTAAGGAACTAGCTCTTAATTAAACATCCATGTTCTTTTTTAGAGGGTTACAACCTTTTCTACCATCACATTGGTACAAACATTTTGCTATCTGTATATCGATTTTATGGAATTGGACGTTGACGATCTTCAGACACAGAGATTGAATGATAATAGATTCAGTGCAACAGCGCTGAGTTAATCTTTGATCTGTGTCTTGTATCAGTGCGCTCTCAAATAAAACTAAATCGGCGATGACACATAGAGTTGCATCCCTTATGTCGTAGAAGTGTTGCCTTAATTACATTTAATTGAATTGAATATGCTAGACTACAATCAACAGTAAAAATTAATTTACATTTTTATGGAGCCTTGCGCGCACAACTCCCACTATACCAAATCAGTTTGAGGAGCACTATTTATGGTCTGTGATTAGTGTTCCGATCGTATTTTAGATATTTCAGAACAGCATAGCTGCCGTCATTTCGAAAAATTCTCAAAAAGTCTCTGACAAGACTGCAGATCTACTTGTTTAGACTTAAAATTATTCCTTATTGAAGTTCACTAGGGATGTGACCTCGTATTGTTAGCATACTCGTATAAATGGAGTGCGAGTGTGTTAAAGTAATTACTATGTTAGTATTGGTAACACTTTTCTACAAAAAAAATCACTTTAACAAAAACTGGCATATTTATTAAGTTTCAATTGTATCATAGCTTTAAAAAAGCGTAGAGAGTTTAATTTTTTACCGGCCGCCAGGAGGCGGTCGGTTATTTGATATGAAAGTTTGAAGTTGTGTTTCTGCGAAGTTAAAGCAATTTAAATAAAAATATTGAACATTCATATAATAGAATATTAAAACAGATCGAGTGTTTAAATATTTAACAAAATACGCACAATAATCATAAAATTAAAATTTTGTAAATATGGGGTAAATGTTTCATTCAATCTAATTAACAGACTCAGACATACTGTAATTGAAGTACGAAAACGTGTTGGACATAGTCTAAAGCAAAGACCACGTTATACAGTATACAGGTACATGTATAAACAATTTTACTTTCTCTATTTAAACAGGATTTGTTGAATACGAGGGTTGTCCCGTAAAATCGTGGACAAGTTGTCTCGCATAAATAATTATCATGTAAACTACATGGAGAACTGATAAATTTTCTAAAACTACTTCTTAGTACATTTTTTACATGAATAAATATAGCAAATTTCAAATAGATATATTCAAAATAACAAAATTTTGAGATTGATTTTTATCAGTATTGAAAAAGGCAAATAATAATTGTTCGGCGCACCGATAAGAATATATTAAATAGTGCCTATTTCACACACATAGGTGTCTTTTAAAAATTCTAATTATTTAATTATTTTATTTATGATTTCTCAATTTACGTGTTACATTTAATTACTCAAAAATTTTCTTCTTTTTTTCTTTTAAAAATTGATCTTTTTAATCCTCTTGAGCATGAAAAAAGTGCGTGTATATGGAACCAATCTGGCACAAATGTAAGATCTTCTAATGGATTAACAAACTGAAGACTTCACCAGATAAATATTCCAACATCATTCAACTAAAAAGATTATTCCTTCAATTTATATTACAGACGCGGTCAACATTGACAGCGTCTTTATTGCTACGCCTTTATCAATTATTTTTTCTAATAATTAGTCTTAAAATGTTTCAAAATTTATAAAAGATCATAATAACTTTACACAGAAAACTCCCATTTCATTTATATACTAAAGATTTGGCAATTTTTTGGGATTTTTTTTCTTCTGTATTCATTTAAAGTTTTATACGGCGTTATAACACAATCTAAATCATAGCGAACTGATCTCCGGTGCGCCGTAACGTCACCAAACGTCACCATTTTTCGTGTGTTGTGTTCCCCACTTTGGAATTTTAAAACATTATTAAATAATTGCTTTAATAAAAAAGAAAATAAATATATAAAAATGCAACCCGGGGAATTAAAATTAATAAATATTAAATATTTTAATTATCATAATTTTAACACCTATTCACACGTATCTATTTAAATCTTTTGTTTCAAATCAAAACTCATGTATTCTCTTATAAAACCTATGCGTTTTTTGACCGTGCGCTGATTGGTTATCCCTGTGCACATTCAAGCATTATAAAATCTATATTTTTGTGTATATTTTATCCAAAACACTATAATTAACTTAAATATGATAAACAAACATTCACTGAAAATTTCAGCTTATTACGTCCATTATTAATTGAAGTACGAAAACGTGTTGGCTTTGTCCACGATTTTACAGGTACATGACAACTTTCTCTATTTAAACAGGATTTGTTGAATATATTTTAAAATGCTGTGTATATATAAATTTCCGAAAGAAAATTTCCAAATGATTGAATGACAAGTTATTATCAGACAGAATATTAAGAGATTTTGCTCCAACAGACAAGGATAAAGCGCGTTTAACAATATGCCAAGTCTTTTCCCGCCACATCTCACACAAAAGAGGAGAAATGCAGTGGCGGATCTAGAGGGAGAGGAGTAGGGGGTTTAACATTCTCTGAGAACGAGCGAAGATCCCAACATATTTGTTGCACTTTTATTAAAGCAAAACTATATGTCTCTATGGTTAAAATAAGTTTAAACTTTAGTTCTAACCTTTAAATGTAAAAACTACTTTAAAAACAAAAACATCAAACTTCCGACAGATCGAGTTGGTTTGTAACAAACTGTGCACGGAGACGCAGAGGACTATGAGTAGTTTGCTTATACATGTATTAATGTATATGTATGATGTATTGAAAAAAAATCCTGTAAAGTCGCAAACAAATGCACAATGTCACAGGGATATGTTAATTAACAGATAAATAAAAGATATTTCAATAACAGATCAAGCATCTAGTTTCCAATTGCATCACTGAGAGGACCAATGGGTGTGCGGCCGATTTTTGACGCTTGTGTCAATATATGTTTCTTGTTATTTATTTAAAAAGATTTATATCAATGTAAACAGCGAGAATATGTCATCAAAATACAATTTATTTCTTTTTTTGTTCTCTGGCCTCTGATTGGTTAATATCCAAAAGGAACACAACATATTTCTGTATAACCTGGTTGGGTATGGGGACACAACCCCTTGACAATCAGCTGAATGATCTGTTTTCATGCAATTTCATTTCCAGTCCTTAGGATTCATGGAAAATGCTAGATTTAATAAATGTGCCTTTAACTTTAAATAGTAACTCGATCTTACATGTACCACACTTAAACAAAATGGCTGCTACATGTAGGTCTATGCATCATTTTACCTCCCTTGTTTTCCATCACTTCCGCTACTACGGAGGCATTATTGAGCGACAAATCTGAACTAATAAAAAGCAACAAAATTTAACAGTTGTTTGCCAAATTTGAAATTAATTTAAAAGGAATGACTCCAATTCTTTGGTAAAGCGGAAACTGACCAAAACCAGCTAGTTATACTCGAATAACTTGGCCAAGAATTTGAGTCATTCCTAAAATGAAATTCGATGCACAAAAATATAGAATCTGCAATGAGCGATATTTCATATTCATTATAAAACAGGGGAAGAAATATCATTTAAATGAGATCATGTGGATTCTTCTACATGTATTTTATAACATTTGCACCAGCATCTTTCTTTGACGTTTATAAAGTTAGCTTAGGTAAGAGCATGTATTTATTTATCTGTTATTCTATGTAACTGTATTGTAATTTTGACATTGGGGAGAAAATGTAGAAAGAAGCAACATTCAAAAAATCAATCATTTGGATGATATGTCTTCAAGATTTATCGGTAACAGTCTAACCTTTTACGGAGTATGCATTCTCACTGATTTAACCAGAAAGTTCATGAAAATTTTGTGTATGCCCATCTATAGTGATTGATTGATTGTATATTGTAATTATTAATGTTCACTCATATGGAGACGCCGCCACTTGTCGGTGTAGGGATGCAAATTTTGTCTTATACTCAGGTCCAATGAACAGGGAGGGATCTTTTTGTGCCAGCACCTACTGCGACACGGGACCTCAGTTTATACGGTCTCATACGCAGGGCCGGTCTCCACAATCCACAATGGGATTGAACCCGCGGCGTAAGGATCAAGCTCCTTACTTCGCGATTCTAGAGCAGATAGAGCAGACGCTTTAACCACTGCGCCACATGGGATACCTATATATAGTTAATTAAATCTCAAAGGAAAAATTAGACCCTTCACTTGGATTCAATTACATGTACCAGTTTTACTTCGCGTGCCTTGCTTAATGTCTGTTTCTGGAATAATAACCTAATATAATAAAACATTGCTTTAGAATACCTAACAAAACATTACCACGTTTTTGACTACTCAAATGAATTTCTTCAATATGGAAGGAGAATATATTCGAAAAGTTATTCATGAAAAAAGTTATTCATGTAACAAATTGCATGTTTAGCAAAAATCGGTTTGAAAAAAATAGAATGATTAATGTCTAATTTATCAGTAATATGAACCCATAAAGAATTAGAGTAATTTCATTATGGTTATGCTTTTGTCACGACCGAACGCTTCTGATGTTGATTTTAATCTTCTTTATCATTACTGCTGTAATTCACTGAGATATTCAAATAGTGGAAAGTTGCGTGTGCTTAATGAAAACTCGGAATTCCAACCTAGAAACTTGTGATGATGCTAACCTAATAGAGAAGAAAATAATTTTGGTACATTTATTTCGACATATACGCACTCAAACTGGTCTTGGTCACAAAATACATAAATATACAAATGTATTAATGACAAAAAATACACTTCCAAACGAAAAGAAAACCAAAAGAAACGAAACACAGACAACGCATTGATTCAAATTTATTTTCCTTTTTTCCAGTGAACTTATTTTAACATTTCTCCGGATTTTCTTCTTTTACTTTCAAATATAATGAGAACAATTTGCAAAAATTTTTGTTTCCACGGTGATTCCAAGTTTTCCTTAATTCTCTGTAAGATGTATTGATTTTACAATTATGAACACGTTTTAGTACTCGACTCGATTCGCTTGGGAGTTCAGAGAAGATCTTTCTTTAAAAAGATCATTTAATGAAATCCTAGCATGTTGTTGGGGAAAGAGTACATATAGCTATAGGCATTATTCGCTTTTTAACTTGACGAGCGATCAAATTGGTTCGGTTTATATTTAATTATTAAATGTAAAGTCATCAAACAATGATGGACATTACATAATGATAAAGAGACGAACTGAAAAACTGTATCTACTTTAAATTAGCAATAAATAGGAAAAGTTATGGTACTATTATGTATATTTTATGCCTGCCACTTGTTTTTAAAAAAAAATTAAATAGCAATTTACTCTGACATATGTATTCTTCCAAGAAAACTGTGTACATATTTACTCAGTGCCTTTAATTTTTTTTTATCTTATGTCTTGTATAATATTATAGATGTTCTCATACAATGGAAAGAGGTTATAAAAGATAACGAAAACGAGTGTACTTAAAAAATCCCCTCCGTGAAAAGTTTTTTCACGTTTGTATAAGAAGAAAGATTCAATATTATATTTAAGTTAATAAAAATACTTTTAAATTTAAAAAATTCGAAACAAGCTACTTTTAATTAATCAAGATGCAATTTCAATATATTTAGTTAGGATTTGAATGACGACTTAAAGTAAATTTCTTGTAGTTGTAAAAATATAAATCCTTCATATGGATCCCAAATGATATCCTTAAATGTAACAAGGAATATAAAACACAGTTTACGAAAAGAATCCGGTCTATTAAAGCTATCATGAGATCGATTTGGGGGAGAATTGGACACCTATAAACTCTAATTTACTTGTTATGCGTTCCCTTGATATTAACCTACAATCATAAACAAAAAAGGGCGAGAGTTAGAGTATCATTTAAACTTTATTTTATTTCTTCATCTTGGTGTGATCTGAATTGTTTATAAAATTAAATGCAGACGCATTTCTTTATTCACCAGGAATTAGCCATTTTACTCTACATCGAGTATTCATTAATCTTTTTTTTTTTATTACCAGATATATACCAAATATAAACTTGTTCTTTCGAAAGCACCTTTTTTATGCGAAAAAAAAATAATTGGATATCTCATCCACGTTTGGTATAAATATCTACATGTATATTGCCCTGAATGGTCGGTGCATGCTATCGTTTCAGAATGCATCTCTTAAAATGAATTACACGAAGCAAATGTTATGAACAGAAATTTCTTTCATGCAAAATGATACTTAAAATAATTTCTTGTAACGAATAGAATTTTAGTACTATCCTTTTCCTAGGACTTGGATCCAGTTGGAAAAGGAAAAACTAAATGAAAACAATCGCTATTCTGTAAAAACGCAAGGCTATAATAATAAGGCTGTAATGATAAAAGAATCGAGAAAAATATAGGGAGCTTTTTTAAAAAGCTTCCCGTCTTTAGCAACAATCTTAAACTGTAAACTGATCTACACCTTGATTTTGTATTTTTCTACATTAGCTTTTTACTGGCATTAGCCCTACCACGGTTGTCGCTCGGAAAGTAAACTTTGACTGCGAGAGCTTATCGGCAAAAGCTATAATTCAAACAAGAAAGGGGAAAAGAATAATAACAAATTGTAAAGTCTGCAAGCAATAAAAATCAAATTTTATTTATAATGAAGTTAAAGAGATCTTTTTATTTTTTTGCTATACAAAAAATCATGTTATTAGGAATTAATTACTGCTGAAATTTTTTTTAAACTGAAAAATCTGCAAAATTGTTATCAGAAAATTAGATCATCAGAAAGTTATTCTTGCCTTGAACAGCATTTCAACCAATGAAATTTTGAAAATTTTCTACATTAGCTTTTTACCAATCACAAAAGAGAGGCATTAGTCCTAAGACTGTAAAAAACTTCAACTATACAATACCGTCTTCCAAGTAAACTTTGACTTGCCGAGAGCTTTCGGCAAACCTAACGAGACGCGAAGCGTCGAGTTTGATTCCATGATTCCTTCTTTAATACAAGTTATAACTGGGGAATATATTAAAATACACCAAATTGTTTAATATTAATCCATTAAACAAAGCAATAAAAATCAAGAAAATTTTATTTTTTATAATGAAGTTAAAGAGGATCTTTTTATTTTTTTGCTATACAAAAAACCGTAACTATGTTATTAGGCGGCCGGGAATTAATTACTTTCATGTACATATATTTATAATTATTTAATGTTGACTTTTGTAAAATATTCCTTTTTTTTGCATTAAAGAAAATAAAATCTTGCCAAATTTTATTGTTGGGGGGGGGGGGGTCACTGATTCGAAAATTAGCATACATATAAATACAAAATTTAATTTTATCTCTGAAATTTGCCTTTAACAGCATTTCAACCAATAAAATAATTGAAAATTTTTTGAAAAAATGAGTTGAAATGATTTGTTAAAATCAGAAAAGAGAGGATGATGACAGTATATCATAAAACTTCTGTAAAAAACTTCAACTATGACATGCATGGTCTGATACAAGGAATGTACGGAACTCTTTAGAGTTTCAAATTTAAGTAGATAGACGGTCGAAGGGATAATAACAGGGTAAGTGAACATTTGTCAAAACAAAAGAGTTACAAAAGGCGCGAAAACATCTCAGGTGATAAAATAATTGCCGTAAATTTACAATGAACCACAACTCGCCACTTTCTGACCGTGCGGTATTTGCTTCCAAACATTCCGATTAATTCATAACATAATTATAAATACACGAAATCTAATCTATTAACTTAACAATGGCGTCAAAATATATTAAAACCCTAACGAATCACTTTTAGCAATATATCTATATAAAGTTTAATATTAATATTAAACAAAGCAATAACAGCTTAGTTCGCTTTATGTTACGGTTTGTTTAACGCGCAAGAAAATTAATTGTGCCATATTTTTGCGTACTAAGTCAAAAACTTAGCAAGCTTTATGTTACGAGCCCCAGTTTCAGAGAGTGGTGATATGGATTCAGAAAACCAGTGTGGTGATCCGGAAAGTCGGATCATGACGTCACGTGATTGCATAAAATCAACAGTAAAATGAGTGATACACATTAGGTATACAATAAATATATATTATTATAACAGTAACTTGATCCGAAGGGTCGTACCACGTCGAGTTGACAGGTGCAGATCATCAGATCTAACGAGACGCGAAGCGTCGAGTTTGATCTGATGATCCGCGCCTGTCAACGAGACGTGATACGGCTCTTCGGATCAAGTTACTGTTATAATGATAAATTTATTATATACCCCCTTGTAACTGGCTCAATATATTAAAATAATCCTTTGGAGACCAATGGTATAATATTAATCCAATAAACACAGCATTAAAGCAAAGGACTTTTTAACGCGCAAGAAAAATAACGTCATGTTTCTGCGTACTACGTCATCAGTTTCAGAGAGTGGTGATATGGATTCAGAAAACCACAGTGTGGTGATCCGGAAAGTCGGATCACGGCGTCACGTGATTGCATGAATTCAACAGTAAAATTGAGTGATACACGTTAGGTATATAATAAAGGCGATTATTGGTTGATCGTGTGTTGTTTTACATTACGATTCGAGAATATTTTTTTTTACTCATTAAGAGACGTCACAATATATAAAATAATTATAATTATAATGAATTTAAACCTTTAGTTGGCACTCAGGACCCTTAAGCACTAAAGATTTTTTGGACCTCGGATCTCGGTTTATAAGGTCTCATCCAAAAGACCCCGACTTTCACTTTAAGTGCCGAGCCGCTTGTAATGAACAGTGTTTAAGACTAGTAAACATAAAAAGTGTATACATGTACCACCATAGGCTATCGTAAATATAAATGCATTTCCTTAATGCTACATTTGTGCTTAGAGTTCCTTTGGACAGACGGGAAGGTAGACAAAAAACGCTTTGACCTTATCTTCGATTATGGGAATATAAACAACAAAAAGACTCGCCCCACCGACCGTAAAAAAATATCAGATCAAACTCATATAGCATAATCAATTGAAAGTAGAATTGAGACAAGACTTTTTTTATCGATCCTTCTTAGACTAGCAGACATACAACCAAAATTAATATAAAGGAAACAAATAGAAACCTCTAGCTTAGTTTACAAAAAAAAACACCAAGAAAAAAAAATAATTTTTATACAGATACAAATTTGCCTCAATCTTCAATAAATTGTAGATCACTATATATACCAGAATTGATGTATTTGATATATATTGTATGTTATTATTTTTGGATTCATTGTTCATGTCCTTATGATCATCCCAGAATACTCCATTGAATGTATTACATCACAGAAAAATAAAGCTCTCTGTATTGAATAAAAGTGGATTGTTATGGATATGCCGAGTTCCTTTAATACAGTGTGTAAGATACAAGGAAAATTATCTTTCTAATTGGAACTATTTTTGCTTGACCACGCGGATTTATTTCCGTCGGTGACCAATGATCCCGCCGCGGCGATCGAAGTCCAATTACTTTGCATCCTCCATAATAATGTTTGCATCTCGTCGGAGAGACCGATTCATCACCGCGTAAACAATCGTAGATTACGAATTCAGACTCACTATCATATTATTGCCGTGATTATTTCATTATTTTCGATTAATGCAGGAGATAGATCAATTTTGTACCGAATAATAGATGAAAATGATCAAGTTTGATGGGTTGTGCGAATTGCTTTTGTGTCTTCTATTGTTCGATTCTGCAGAACGAGCAGATATAAGTATTCATGATATAAGTACCATTTGCTAACACCAATGCCTGTAATGAAAACAGATTTCCCAACTGTGATGAACAAAAATATCCCTCAGGCTGTATACCGGATATTGGCAATAACATACTAAAACGAAGGAGGGACGGAATGCATGTCATCGGTTATATATCCGGTCAACTTGCATTTTTGCATTGCTTACTATATGATTAACCTAAAAAATGAATTTCTAATGTACTACAAATATTGTATCGAATCGGAAATTTGGCGGTTCTTTTAAACCCCGACTGATATGATTCAATTTTTAGCTCTTCTGAGCCAAAGGCTCAAAGAGCTAATGCTATGGCCATTTGTGCGGTGTGCGTCGTGCGGTGTGCGTTAACTTTATAGAATATGGGCCATAACTCAAGAACCCCTTGGCCAATCAGTGTCAAATTTGTCACAGGGTATCCTTGGCCCAAGGGCTACCATTTATACTAAAATAAGGGTTGGGACCCTAAAACAAGGGGAGATAATCAGGAAAACAAAACCAAAAGTACTGGTTGCTAAAAAATCTTCTTCTCCAGAACTACCAGGCAGATTTTCACCAAACTTACATACAAGGATCAGGATATGTTGAAGATTAAAAATTGTTCAAGGCATGACCCTGGGGCAAAGGGCGTGGTCTCAAGGTCACTTTAAAGTTGACCTAAATTTACAATTAATGAAAATGTTTATATTTTGCTTACTATAAGGACTAGGATCATCAAATCTTGTAAGTTGATGCATCTTAGGACTTCACATCATGTTAACTCAAAAGTAGTTTACGATGACCTACTTTTTTAATTTTGCGGGTATTTGTTTTCAAATTGATTTGAAGGCATATTTTGGACACTTTAAGGCCTATGATCATCAAACTTAGTCAGTTGATGCATCTTGGGCCCTTGAACAACGTAAACTTGAAAGTAGGTCACCATGACCTACTTTTTGAACTTTATGACCTATCCTTTTTAAACATTTTATCTCATTATTTCAGGCACTGAAAGGGTTAGAATCATCAAATTTTGTAAGTTGCTGCATCTTGGGACCTAAAAACATATTAAAGAAAAAGTAGGTTACTATGACCTACTTTTAGAATTTTACAGGCATTTGTTTTCAAATTGTTTAAAAGGCATATTTTGATTACCTTCAAACCTACGATCATCAAATTGGTCAGGCGATGCATCTTGGGACTCTGAAAAATGTCGACCAAAATGTAGGTCACGGTGACCTACTTTTGACATTTTATGGCTATATTTAAGTATCTTAGGTATTTATTGGCTTAGAATCATCAAACTTTGTGAGTTGATGCATCTTGGGTTTTTGGAGAGTGATGACCAAAAATTAGGTCACAGTGACCTACTTTCGACATTTTATGGCTATATTTAAGTATCTCTGGTACTTATTGGCTTAGAATCATCAAACTTTGTGAGTTGATGCATCTTGGGTTTTCGGAGAGTGATGACCAAAAATTAGGTCACAGTGACCTACTTTTGACATTTTATGGCTATATTTTAGTATCTCCGGTACTTATTGGCTTAGAATCATCAAATTTTGTCAGTTGATGCATCTTTGGTTTTCCGAGAATTTCGACCAAAAAGTAGGTCACAGTGACCTACTTTTGACATTTCATGGCTATATTTATGTATCTCTAGTACTAATTGGTTTAGAATCATCATACTTTGTCAGTTGATGCATCTTGGGTTTTCGGGAATTTCGTCCAAAAAGTAGGTCATGGCGACCTACTTTTGAATATCTCAGGTATTTATTGGCTTAGAATTATTACACTTGGTCAGCAGATGCATCTTGGGACTCTAAAAAATGTCAACCAAAATGTAGGTCATGATGACCTACTTTTGACATTTTATGGCTATATTTAAGTACCTGATATTTTCCGGTACTTATTGGCTTAGAATCATCAAACTTTGTCAGTTGATGCATCTTGGGTTTTTCAGAGAGTGTCGACCAAAAAGTAGGTCACGGTGACATTTTATGGCTATATTTAAGTATCTTAGGTATTTATTGGCTTAGAATTATAAAACTTTGTCAGTTGATGCATTTTGTGTTTTCCAAAAATGTAGACCAAAAAGTAGTCCTAATTGGCTAAGAATCTCCAAACTTTGTCAGGTGATGCAACCTGGGTCTTAGAATACTGAGGGTTAGAGGCTTCAAATACAATTGATAGGTTGTATAATTTATCAGAAGAGCGATTCAAGGCCCTTGGGCCTCTTGTTAAGAACAAGGGCGCTTTTGATTGGCATTCGGCAGGAATCTGGGCGTAATTGAAAAGTAAAAATTTTATCGACATGTCGCATGAAATTTTAACATTTTTTTTTATTTATCGGGTTCCTGTGCAATAGAGGAGGAAAATATTTTCCTGAAATTGAGCTTTGATTTGCTAAAAAATAACTTGAAAATTGGCCAGATCAGACATTTGGTACAAAAAGGTACATTTTCTAAAATTTTTCTCTCTCTGGGTCTTCTCTCCATAATTTTAAAACGTTATTTGTGTGTATTTTAATTCAAAGAAACGAATACACTTTTTTAGCTCTACTGGTCAGAGACCAGAAGAGCATATGCGATAGTAATGCGTCCGTCTGTCTGTCAGTCTGTAAACAATTTTTCAAAATGCTACTCCTCGTACAGTTTTGGTCTGATTTCAATATAACTTGGCACACAAGTAGAGTACACTAAGATACATAATTCTGTGTATCGGTTTTTGATTACGATGAACGGTGTTGCCATGGTTACTAAAAATAGAATTTTCTGTGAAATTCTTTCAAAATGCTACTCCTCCTACAGTTTTGGTCTGATTTGAATATAACTTGGCACACAAGTAGACTACACTAAGATACATAATTCTGTATATCGGTTTTTGATTTCGATGAACGGTGGTGCCGTGGTTACTAAAAATAGAAATTTCTGTGAAATTCTTTCAAAATGCTACTCCTCCTACAGTTTTGGTCTGATTTCAATATAACATGGCACACAAGTAGACTACACTGAGATACATAATTCTGTATATTGGTTTTTTATTTCGATGAATGGTGTTGACGTGGTTACTAAAAATAGAAATTTCTGTGAAATTCTTTCAAAATGCTACTCCTCCTACAGTTTTGGTCTGATTTCAATATAACTTGGCACACAAATAGACTACACTAAGATACATAATTCTGTATATCGATTTTTGATTTCGATGAACGGTGTTGCCGTGGTTACTAAAAATAGAAATTTCTGTGAAATTCTTTCAAAATGCTACTCCTCCTACAGTTTTGGTCTGATTTCAATATAACATGGCACACAAGTAGACTACACTAAGATACATAATTCTATGTATCAGTTTTTCACTTCAATGAACGGTGTTGCCGTGGTTACTAAAAATAGAAATTTCTGTTAAATACTCTCAAAATGCTACTCCAAATACAGTTTTAGTGTGATTATAATATAATGTGGCATGCAAGTAGACTACACTAAGAACATAAATAGACTTAATCAAGGATCATTATTCTATTTATTGCTGTAGAAAAGTTTTAATTCCCAACTGTTTAAGTACTTTTTTCTTCCTTTGCTATAAGTACAAACCAGTAGAGCTTCAGTCTCGACAGAGACTTCTGGTTTAAAAATGGAGAGAAGACCCAGAGACCACGAAAAATGAACTTTCCCCCAAAAAATCCAAATGTATGAATGTGGTGCTTTTTTGTCCTTTTAAAATTATCTGTGTATGTGTAGCGGTGATAGCTTAGTAAGTTGGGCTACCTGTTCTATGCACTCGAAGCGTAAAGTTTTTGGTTCGAGTCTGGCGTGGGGCGTTTATTTTTTTTTATGCAAACAGCCATTTATTTTGTCAGTTTCGTTTTATGTACTGATGTATTAAAATTATTTTGAATTAGATAAACTTTGGTTCAGTTTGGTTCTCGAGCGAAATAAATTCTAATCTTCTATTCAATAATGTACAGGTACAAGTATCATGCATCAATGCATTAAATATTTTAGCTTTTTATTTTCTGTGAAACATTACTATGTTATAGTACCACCTAGGAAAAACAGACATAAATGTTACAATTTCACAAGGTCTATTAAACTGAATAAATAAAACCTATGGACGTGTTTGAAAAATCTGACCAGCTACATTGTATGTTCAGCCAACCAGATCATGGACATTTAAACCATAAATGTTTCGTACTTGTCAAATGATTCCTGCAGATCACTCGCCAAATGCGCCCATCTTCTTTAAAAAAGTTAGGTATATTTGTGTTGCCGTGGATATGTTGATAACAAAGGTTTTGTCGAAGTAATTTGTGAAACCTTTCAGACCATCTTTTTGTGTACGTGTTGTAAATTTTGATTTTACCGGAAT
Source organism: Saccostrea cuccullata (assembly GCF_032062105.1). Taxonomy (NCBI): domain Eukaryota; kingdom Metazoa; phylum Mollusca; class Bivalvia; order Ostreida; family Ostreidae; genus Saccostrea; species Saccostrea cuccullata. The sequence continues at coordinate 163,128 of NW_026930623.1, forward strand.
GCAATAAATAAAAATTTGTCATGTGGTAATTTGCCATTCGGTACATCGGCCATCGATACATGTATATTTCTGTTTCTAAAGTGGTTACTATTTTTCTTCGAGTAGTCCCACAATGAACAATTTTCATAGATCGGAAAAATGCTGTTTATGTAAATGGACATCTATTTATGTAAACAATAAAATCATCTATAATCGTTTTAACAAATATCTCTCTTTTTTGCATGTGGTATGAAAATTGACGTCTCTTGGAAACCGTATAATGGAAAACGTTCAATATTGTGTCAGAAATGATCCAAGTAAAACATTAAACGTTACATTATTTTCCTTCTCGCTGTTACGGTGTCTAGCTGGTGTGATAAACGATAGTGAATTCAGCTATCTGTTATTGCCATCTGATCGATTATTTGTATATTTGTCATAAACAAAGAATGGTGAGGATGTTCATTTGTATGTTTTACGTAAAGCCCTCGAGGAGATCATTTCAACAATACTCGGCTGTGATATCTCTTGCATGAGGTAATTTTCCTAAACCGAGTACTGTATCAATACGCGTGTATCTGGGTAGGAAAAATGTAGAAATATCATTTAAAGCATTATGACTGTCTTCCGGTAACCTGTTCTATTATATATTCAAATTACTCGAGGCCTTAGGAAGCTATGATCACGTGACTCTGTGGAATATTTCCCCGTCTATCGTCTTTCGAATTAAGATAAATATCTCCTTTTTCTGCAGGGTGAAAATAGACTGTATTACCGAAAATCCCCTTTATTCATATGTTCCCCTGTGATATTCAAACGATTCATATAAACTTCCATGCCAGATCATTTATTTTTGTTTTCAATAAACTGGAAATCCTTGCAATCAATTTTCATAGTTTGGCACAAAGTTAAGCAAGATGGAATGATCAATTGGATCTTCAGTCCAATGGCTAACGTTCTACCATGAGACATTTTACGGTCACTGTCAAACATCTAGGTGTGGATAAGCAGTGCGCGCGCCTAAAAATACGTGTTGAAGAGAACGAGAAATATACATCCTTGATTCGTGAAGATCTAGTATTGATTAAATTTCACGCCAAGATTTCGCATTGTGAGTTTTGTGATCTTGTAAATGTCATGAATATACCTACCGTATGAGAAACGGCTCTCGACAAGATTCGTCGCTTACTGGCCGTCTCGGAATATGAGAGGTCTCCTATTCGTCATGATATTCGCATGTAATTTACTGGGGATTTTGGCTCCTGTGATCATTCGTCACATGACCTCCGAAATACCACTGAGACAGGGACGGGTACGGGGATCGCTGATAGAGTTCCCCATGACAGGGGAAAGGAAAATGACGCCAACGGAAGCCTTCTATGGACTGTCTTACGCTTCTCTTGGAAATGGCCAGTTAAGATTTCAAAAGCCTTTTAAATCACATGAGATTTGGCGAGGAACAAAATTTTTAAATGAATCGAAATTACCTTGTTCACAACTTCGACTTAATTTGTCAAATGCCAATGAAGTATCTTATGTGTACCCCCAAGGGAGGAGTGAGCATATTAGTAATATTGAGTTATACACAGCTCGCACTATCGAGGACTGTCTAACACTGACCCTGTATAAACCATACTGGAGAGGTAAGTCATGCTTGTAATTGAAGCCTACGGTTTGGTAATCAACAACTTCACAGTTTAGAAAGAGTAAAGGGCTCTTTTGCAATAGCTGCAATTCATTGTTGACCATGTGTTTTCTGTATAACGTTTAAAGTTAAAAAATATTTCTCGAAAGAAACACGCCTTCAGATATGAAAATATTAATAATTTTGTAGCTCATCTTAGCATAAACCTGCTAAGCAAACATGCTTCAAGATAATAATTATGCATTCTGTTGTTCACAACAGCTGAAATTAGCGCTTTTGCATTTGGTTCGCAGCTTTCATTTTTGTTAACTGGAATTAAAGTCAACTTTTATTGAGAATTAGAATGTGTAAAATTTAAAAATATAAATATTATTTTAAATAATCAGTATAATTTATACTTTGTTATTTGTGCTATGATATGTAACGTTTACAAAGAGGTAATAGACATGTTACAGAGGGTTGAACAAATCAATACAAGTACATCGAGATGACTGATGAGATTATTCCCAAAAAGGAACGAGCTGCCGTGTGTCTAATCGTTTGCCATATCATACGGTTCTTAAACAAAGTGCTAATCAATCCATTTATCCGTATTGGATACGAAACTTCGGCCAAGACAGCAAGTTTTAGCTCGGTTTCTCCTCAGATGTAACCCAGACCCTCCGAAGCAATCTACATTGCAGATAGATGCAAATAGTGATAATAAGCGAAAAAATCGAAGGCATTGTTCTCATGTTGTGACTATTGACCATTTCACAAAATATTTGGCGGATTTTCTTGCGGTGACTCTATGCCGCGATATTCATTATCTCGCGTTGACGCTTCTTCTCTATCGTTAATGCCATTCGGAACTCCCACCAACTGCGGCAATTCGGACTTCATTAGTCTCTAGATTCCTTAGTAATAAAACGAATCTCCAACGATTATCCCCGTAAGGCGCATGAAGTACAGCAAACCAAATGAACATATCTTCAGCAAACACGCTATTCAATGAATCTTGTAACAGGTTTTGTCGCCACTAAACAGTAAAAAAAAGAAACAGGAAATAGCATTTTTATAGAAAAGAATCTCGAAGCTGGTTTATTTTTAGTTAAGTTATTGAATATCAGCTGTGCAATTCTCGATCATCTTTTGTTAAACGAAAGTAAAAGTAATTGCCAGGGCCTTGGGATATCTGATTACCATAAAATGTGGCAAGATAATTTAGAATGAAAAAGAAATAAATTTTAATGTTCTCCTTAATTGATTTGAACTTTTTGGATTCATGTACATGATGTACGATTCAGAAATCTCAAGAAATCCGAAAACAGGAAATTAGACCATAAAGTATAAAATATAAAGGATAATATTTTGATAAAGTATCGATTGATTTTACTTCCTTTGGACTCTTTTTGTGAAGCTATTCTTGGCAATTAAGGTACAAGTCAAAATACTCTGTCAGAAATGGAAAGATAATGAACAAGTAAACCATTCCTAAGACTTCAATGAAACAATGCAAATTGTGGGTAGATCAAACCTTTCAAAACATTAGAGGAAAGATCAGGTGCCAGGGAGCATCCCCTATTGACTAGCCGTGCATGCGCTTAGTGTCATAAAGGAGTAAGGTAGAAATCTGCAGTCAATTCGTATCCTTAACATACCCTAACAAATCAACTCGTCGCTCTCATATGCCCTAACGACAGATGGCATTTGCAATATTAATCAAAAGTCATTGTATCAACTATCAAATTTGCGAAACGTTGATTTTTCACAAGATAGTTGATACCATTGTATCATCAACTTCTTGACAATAACCTGTCTAATTCTAGAAATAAAGTTTAATTGTTCGTTAGCCATCAGTGCTTTATCAGTATTATAAGACAGATTACTGACAAGAAGTGCAAAGCTCCTTATTGCCTTTTATGCCTTTCCAAACTGCTATGAAAAAGGACAAACATGTATGTATATTGAAGTTGTGTTTTATTGATCAAATGAAGGTTTTCAAATATTTCTTACATACATGTACATGTACAATTATAACAAACTCTATATGAACTACTGTTTGCCAAAACGCTATTGTAGAAAAGAATGGGAATATAATTTTCTTCATAAATCGCATTTAAAGGATTCAGTTTGATACATTCAATCAAAACCGAATCCGATTAAGGGTAAAATATACAGTTAATTGATCCATATTTATCAAATGAAATCAACAGTGAAAGAACTTTTCATGTAGTAGTGTCGGAAGAAATTCTGCCTCATAAGAATACAGAACAGGTCTGCTAATAATGAGACACTATATAAGTATATATTGTTACATGTATCAATGGGCATTGTTGGGAAATGCTTTCCAAAGATACATTCGTGTCAAAATTGTCGATGAGGAACTCATTTGTACGTATTAAGACGTGGTTTTTTTTGCAATTCATTCTGCATATTATAAGTTCGTTGTGGCAAAACTGCTGTGCAGTATGTTCATATATGATTGCGCCCATGTGAAAAGGGTCCTTATGGCAATTTTTATGCATTTTGAGTTTTTCACGTATTCTGATAGAGTAAGGTTAGAAGTTGTCAAATATGAATTTTTATGGTCCTACGTCTACCCTAAGTAGGTTTTTTCTTTATTTTTATCAAATATACTTTAACAGGTTAATAATGACGTCATGTTTTTCAACAACGTCAAAAACGTTTTGAGAGTGAACGTGAAATGATTTCCTTCTGTTATTTTACTACGGTGATTAATAGTTGTATAATATTTGATATTTTCCATGCACATTATATTTATCTCATTGTCTCTTTTAATTATTAATAATTATTTAATAGTTGTGTTTATTATGGATTCATCAGTGGTGTATAGTATTATGAGTGAGTGTTTGTTTTACATTTCACTTTTCTATGACACCAGGGGGAAACCTGAACAGCGGGCAACATCCATTCATTTTTTTTTTTGAAACAATTATTTTCTCAAACAAAATATTTACTGTTAATCCATGCAAGAGTCATTTGATAAGCCTGTAGAATTCATTTGAAAATTATTTTACTTTATACATTGCTCTCGATAGGTCAAGATTTCAGCATAAACGATATATCTTTAGTTACCATTTATGTGAAAATTATTTTTTTTTAAATTACAACATTACGCTACCTAAATGCTACTGCGAGGTGAAAATTTATTTGATTGTTCTTTCTTTCTAAATTTTATATAAAGACAGAAAAATTGTGAAGTGTGGTACATGTAACATGTACATTTGTAATTACGATACACAATAGACAGTAGATAACAAGGAAATTCGGTTGATTCACTGCATCTATTAGGTTGTCTGTCTGCATTGGGTCAAAAATGACACTGCTTTTTTGAAAATATAAAGAATACACGAAATATTTTTCAGTCTACCAGTAAAAATATTTTAATATTAACCAATAAAAAGGTGGAAATTTTACAAACCAATGAATGAGTTATAATCTGCAATCATTTACACAATAGGTAAACCCAGGATTAACATTTGTAGGATTATGTGTATGTTGGTGAAGGGGGGGGGGGTAAAATCTAAATGGCAGAAACTTACAATTCTTGTGAACACGAGTTAAAATAAATCAAAAATTATTTTTTTTTACTTCAAAAAATTTAGGTGCACCCTGTACCATCAACCCTACAACTTGCAGATTCACTTTTTTATTTAGGTTTGAAATAATGCTGCCTATTATTCTTCATTTTATATTTGTACCTTTAATTCTGAGCCTGGAACTGAATTGCAATGAATTCAGTATTGTTAATCATGTATATAATGATACCCTAAAATTAAAAAATCTGGTTTTATTTTATGAAATGGATGGTTTTAGAAGCACACCCATAGAATTAAATTAAAGATGCCATTTACGGTTGATATGTATAGCTTTTGTTCGGGTAGGGTGGGTTAAAGATTATAACATATGTACTGTAATTGTTTATGCCTAAATATACAGTCAGTTAAATTGAATATGACTGTATTGTATAATATATTTCCTAACAATTGTCTGTGAACTGGCTGAGCTTTGAAATGTCAGATTTTTGTAGGGATGTAAACATGACCTAATTAAAAAAAATCCCCTTCATTCTAATGTTGTTTTCTAATTCTATTCTATAAAGTGAGTTTTAAAGAGTATTCTGGTCCCGTTCCCAGGGACGTAGCAACGGGGAGGGGGGCAGGGGGGCCTGGCCCTTCACTTTTTCCCTTAACCTTACTTATACTACAGGAATTGATAATTGAAAGTCTGCCCCCCCACTATTAGTGATGTACGGAAAACGTAGTATAAAAATTGGTACTGAAAAAAGTTGGCCTCTAACCCTCCCCCCCTCCTCCCCACGAAATAGGATTTTCGATTTAATTTGTGCAACATTAACTTTTTTTTTGCTTGCCAACTTTTTCAGGGAAGTAAAAAGAAATTCTCTGGTTGCCCCCCCCCCCCCTCCCCCTTTCAAAAACGATGCTACGTGCCTGGTGCCAGAAGCTTGGATATGCTAAGCTTTGTAGAGCCTACATGTTACAGAAATATACCCCCACCCCCATCCCCTGCACTGCAGCCAAAATGAAACAAAATGCAAGCATATTGTTGCGGTTTTATGTCATGTATTTTCAGCATTTAATTTTATTTTCTGTTAGCATTTACATGTAGAAATGAAACCCGACCCTGAACTTATAAAGATTTTTTTATCAACCAAAGCAAATAAATAATTTTTGAGCATATTTGATAATATTTATTCATAATTTGATGGCAGGTTAAACAATATATTATTCCACACTGATAACTGCAATGAGATTATAAGTTCAGTGATGATTGAGTTTTTAGCATGATAATTGATCTGTTAATAGACATTCAATGCTGATCGAGCTTTTATGAAAGACAAAGTTCGGCATGGCTTAAAGAATTAATTTGCAGATACTAATGCTTAAAACATTTGAACTCACACGTAAGTACCAAAGAGTTACATGTATATTAAACTTGGAGATCTTGAAAATAAATAGCTATACATGTATATATAGTTCAGAGAACAAAAATGATATTTTCTTTCATTTATTATTTCATTTGTTTTGAAAACTCATCTTTTTCAATAGAGTTTAACATTTCTCAATATTAGATACATGTAAATAGATTCAATATATTTTTATCTACCCTACATCCTCTCTCTCTCTCTCATCAGATTTACTTGACCAGCTCTATTAAAGTTAGAACATTTTTATTTCATTCGGATGTTTTTTGCTTGTTTTAATTTCTCTATATTGAAGTGTCTTTGTGCAACAAGAATATAAGACAAAACAACAATTTTAAATTTTAATTTTTTTAGTCTAAGGTAGGCGCTTTACATGTTTATTATTTTTTAAAAACTGAAATTCGTCATGAAATTATTTCATGCAAAAAAAAAAAGCTATAGATAAGAGATCTGAAAAAAAAATTAAAGTCCGTTCAATTTTGCAGTTTTCTTTTTTTTTTTCATGTCTTTTTCCTTTTTTAACCTTATTTCCAAAGTACAACAATACATGTATTCTTATATTTAAAAATTCATAATTATGATGACGATTAAAAGTTTTGTTTTATTTGGTCATAAAATATCTCTTTTATAATCTTTTATAAAATTCATGCGAACATGCAGCTGAAATGTGAAAAAGTACGCAATTAAATTAATGAATGCCCCTGTCTGGTACCCCTGTTGCATCGATTGTTGACATCAGAGTTATCTCTCCTATTTTTATTTATAGAAAATACAAATAATCTTGACTATCGTTCTTACACATTCTTGCTAGATTTGTAAAAAACGTGGAAGATGTATATTTAGTTTCAATATTTGTACAAACAATTTAACAACAGTTTAAGCAGTATGCACCGATGAATCAATGTTTACATGTGATCGACGCGATCGCGATGTGTATAATTTGAGAGTGGTGCAGCGGATCTAAAAGAAGTAGGAAGACAATTTTTCTTTGCAATATTTTTTCGATACCCTGTCTAAGATGTATTCTAAAAATTGTTTAAATATGTAAATAAAATTTATCTAGAGTATAAAGGTTCAATATGCTATACAGAAAACACCTTGTTTACAGCTTCTATACATTTAATTACGCATGCATGTAGGAAAACTATTGGTATTATAGAGACGTATTTAATAATGTTTGTTAAGAAACCAGATCTAAATGTTTTTATTTATATCTATTAAAATCAGTGGATTAGGAGATTCAGATATTGATTAAATTAATTTATAAATGAAAATAAATTCCACATAATGAAAAAAACGATAAAAACTCGGGATGCGTCAAATGTCAAAACACGTGGTTAAAAAATAATCTGCGTCGAAGTTCACCGTCAGTCTGCAACGTCACATCTTTATGACGTTATTTCTCTGTTTTAGCAAAAATGCCATAAGGACCCTTTTGTCATGGGCGCAATCATATATGTAGGCAAAAACACAATTAATCATTATAGCGTTAATTGTTTCGATAAAATGAAATATATTTCACATGATTGGCAATAAATAGGTCAAGTACAGATTTATGTTACTCCATTTTTTAAGACTAAAATAAAGATGCCAACTTCAACAGTTTCAAAAGTACAACTGATGAATATGGATGATTACCACAACCAGTCAGCATTTCTTGTCCTATTTATGGAAAAAAGCTTTCGAAATATATGGCATTTCTGTCTTTTTTTTTCGAGGACAATGTAGTCTTAGGGCATTATTGGATTGAAAAGAGAATACAAGTCAATGCAAGTTACTAGCTAAGGCAACAAAGACATCAAATAGCGGTGCATTTATAATACATTTTCATGATAAAACTTGTTTCCTTTTTTTATTGTATTTTAAGTATCATATTTTCTAATTTCCTTTTGATTGTCAATTTTACTTTATTATTATGCATTCGAAGGTAGAAGATTTATATTAAGATGAACAATCTTTATTTGTCAAACTCGTTCGTAGATTACGGTAATACTGTAAATGGAGGTTTTACCGATTTTTTTCTTTCAGTTAATGTGAATGTAATAAAGCTGTTTTTCTCTAGTGTTTAATTCTAGATATTGACCATTATTCTAACATTCATGGTAGCCTTAATCCATTTGTATTTCGACCATAATATAGTAAGCAAGCAAGAATTCCAATATTTGCAGAAGGAGTTTAGCGTCTTATTACCCAAGTAAACCAAACATTTATCACAAAAATCAGTGCTGATGATCAACAAACTGACTTGGAACCGAAATATCGAACCAAAGAAAGTAAAAGATTTCTTCCCAGACAAAAGTAGATGAAACAGATCACGAATTGGCACAGGCAAATTCTTTAACTGTACAGTTATTACTTCTGTCTGGTGGTCTGTAATGTTATATTACAATTGTAATAGAAATCAACACAGTCAGTTCTTTGAATGTCAGTTGTTTCGTGTGATGGGAAGAGGATAGCGTGATGCCGTGTTGCAAGTCCTTGTTTGGAACCATTAATGGTCCAAGAGAAGACAGATTATACAAATAATAAGAAGCGCTGAACAATGAAAGAGTCTTTCTTTTTCTTTAATAATTAATAGATACAGATAACCGTAAGGTTGACGTTACTGTGTAATGTTCAGATTTAAGATAGTAAATTACTTTGAATACTATAGTACTTGATGCTGAAGTACTAAAATATGGTATATTTTATCTTAAGCAAGCTACACTAAACTAGCGTAATGTAGCGATGAAAGGATTGTGATCATTGTAAGGCTTCAAACTTCACTGGTTTCAATAAAAATGGATACATCTTTTTAAAAAAAAATCTTAAAATTTATATATCAAATCCAGTTAAAAAAAAAACCGAAAAGCTACAGACTTTGAATAGTATTTAGGAAAATTTGAAATTAAAATTGTCCCTTTGGATTTTAATTAAATGCCAAGTTATGAAAAATTATTCCTAAAGAAATTAAATGCAACTCTAATAAATTGGAAATATTTTTGCATCTTTCTAATTGTGTTACCTTGTGCAGTTTTGCTTTGAGCCGTGTTGATTGGATTATACAAATACAAAACCAAAAAAAAAAAGCTCTTCATTGCCGTAAGAAAAAGGAGAGCAACATCAATATTATAATAGCCATTTGTCCTCATCCCTTTATTTTTTGATATTTACAAAAACAAAACAATACGAAAGAAAAAAATCTCTTACGGGTCTGGAAATACATGTACTCTAATGTCAGTCTATTTAGATGATCGAGCCCTTGCGTTCTATCAGATCGATATTAATTTACATACTGCATGAAATCCTTTATTGCAGTGCTGTTATTCAAGCCTATAACCATAGAACAGAATAGTCGACTCAAAATATAAATCCTTCGCTTTGTAATCGAAGTAGCTGCGGCGTTCAAATTTACAGCAACTAACGGTCTTTCAGTTTTAATTTTTCTTTAATAGATGTAGGAATCAAAATGGATACAATGCACAATACCCTTGCTAACTACATGACTGTATAAGTAATAGTATTAAAACTGTATAAATTGAATATATACTTTTATGTCCTATTTTCCTAGATTGTTTATATTCTTAGCATCATTGCGAATCTCCACGTCAAAAGACTTGGATCAGGTTGAACTGTATCCGCGCGATTTGGACTACATGATGGATTAACTGTCCATACTACTAAAATCGCGAGAGACAAATAAAAATAAAATAAGATAAACTTGTTTTCATAATAGATGTAGGTATAATCGCATATCAATTTGTTTTGTACTTGACTATTATGTCAAGCACTTGAACAATTGACATTGTCTCAGTGAAGCTACAAGCTAATTATAGTTTCATCAATGTCACGTGACTATCCCCCGTCATGGACACAGAATTAACTGTCACGTCAAACTGACGTTGAGGGCTAGGGCTCCGCGTGAAGATGACACGCGTTTACTGTGTTAATTGATACCCATGGGTCAATTACTACTGTCAAAGAAATTTCATCACTTTGCTCCGCTCAGTGTTGATTGAATTCTACAATTAAGATGTCACTTTCCATAATTGAAAATCGACATCATAATCTTTAAGATTTGACAGAAAATATTGAATTTCGTCATTGTCTAATAAATCTAGGTGCATGGTGTAACCTTTTTTAATGAATATTCTATTTAGGATGTGGATCCAGAGTTTTGTTGTTTAAAGGCCAAAAACTTGGATTTATATCTCTTTAAAGATCAATATTTTTAACATACGACTTTATCAAAACTGTTTATCTTTAAAATCTGCAGCTACAGTAGATCTTGTATAGTTTTTACAATCCATGTAATAAGCCATAGGGGACCAGAATGCAAAAACTTTGACGTTTAATGCCACGAAAAGGGAAAATATTTTGATAAGCAATACTGAACATAGGATTTCAAAATTATGTTCTTAAAATACATGTGTGCAAGGAAAAATATTTTGATAAGCAATACTGAACAAAGGATTTCAAAATTTTGCTTTTAAAATATGCAACCTATAACTTTTGTAAAACAGTCACTTTAGGGAATGGTACCTAGTTGTTTACAGAGCTGGTTGTCCTGTGTCCCGTTTATTTTTTTAAGCAAGGTCTTTTAAAGTTGTCTAGTATATCTATGGATATTTTCATTTATTTACATGGCAACAGAATATTTAATTCTGATAGTTTTCATATTAGAGATACTATATAAATACTTCAATAAATCCATCTCAATAAGTAATTTTTAAGTAAAATAACCCCCATTTTGATTTACTTTGATTGTGCCGTGATTAGGCTTCATGAATTTGACTGTTCCTGTAACGATTTTGTGGATGAGAAGCATTAAAGGTCATACAAGTCAACTTTTTAAGGATTAAACTGCATTTCTTTTGTCTTGAAAAATACATTGTTGATTTTTTTGTCTTTCAGAAAAGGACAATTCTTCTCCATTCCCGGTAATGGTATTCATACACGGAGAGTCGTATGACATAGGAACCGGAAATGCCTACGAGGGGAGCGTGCTGGCTAGCTACGGCAAGGTCATTGTGATCACAGTAAATTATCGCCTAGGAGTTTTAGGTCAGTTATTTTAGTCAAATTTTTTCCCTACATACTTATATAAGCGTACTTACTGCTTCAAGCCAATGACGACATTTTCAGATTTTCTTGCTGAGTGAGAGACACAAAAGAATATTAGTAAATGGTTTATCTTTTCCGAAAAATCATTTATTTTTGAAAATTTGAAAAAAAAAATGATATTGAGTGTATCTTATTGATTGAATCTTATTGATTGACGATGGTTCTGTTGAGAGATTTGTACATTAAGATTTTGTGTTCATCATTGATTTGATTTATTTCATGATTATTCAACATAGCACATTTCATTTTCTTTTCATCATATGAACTAGTATACATTATATTATACCTAGAAAATGCAATAGCGTTTTGGCAAGGTTAGTTGCAAGTAAAAAGCGAGCTTTTTATGAGTGATTCTATAAAAAAGAGAGAAAATCATAATTACTTGAGAATGTCAAATCTGTTAAACAAAAATATATGATTAAAGCAAGAAGCTTATGCTTTAGGGGAAAACATAATCTTTTTGCAAGTAATAATGGAGAAGTGTTATGATGCACTGTTGTGGATAGGAAAAATTAACCACCATTATTCATATTGATTTCTTCTAATTGCCATCAATTACCGAAGCTGTCATTTCCTTTATCAATACTGTAAAAAAAAATAAAGCTATTTATTCTTTAAATACAACATGTACATGTACTTTACAGGATTCCTTGGGACTGGTCATCCTAATGCCAATGGCAATCAGGCTTTGCTTGACCTGTTGGCTGTCCTGACTTGGATCAAGGAGAACATTGCGTCCTTTGATGGCGACCCGAACCGAGTCACCTTGTTTGGTCATGGACATGGCGCCGCCCTGGTTAATTTCCTTCTCTTCGTGCAAACTGTCAAAAGAGGTGTGTCTCATTTGAATTTTATAATCTCAGAAACATATGTACGAAAAGCTCTGAATTATGTGTAAATCTGCACGTCATTCCATATAGAATAATACATACCCTTTTCCATAATCACATCCTGTATCAGCCCGAAACACCAATATCAGCTAGAGGGCCGAGGGCCCGAGGGCTGATACAGGATGTGTTGTGGAAAAGGGTATGCTTATTTCATACTTAGTAATAAAATATAGTACACATTAAGTTGAGAAGAAAGGTAAATAATCATGCACTTCTTGCATGCCCGGTCTATTGTCTCATATGGTTTGGGCATTTCAAATGTGCGAGATCCGTAATTTGAAAATAATCTTTTATTTGTCAATTTGATTATCCTTACATTCAAAAACTTAAAGTTTAGAGAATACATGTATGTATCCCCTAAAATATGTGTATGATCTCAAGTTCTTCTTTTGAGGTTTAATTTACTAGCTAGGGGTGTGATATTGATCTGCATCAGCCACGCAAATCCATATCAGCCCTACAGGGCATACTACAGGGGCTGATCCGGCTATTATGACGTCAGGCATATCGCATATGCAAAAATCCTGTATTTATTACTAAGTATGTAATAAAAAGAACGTTCGTTTATATCTATTTACTTTTCTACAGTTGATAAAAATATGTAAGAGAAATATCGAATAATAATAAACTTATCAAAAGTTATCACATTATAAAAAGAAAAGAGTAAAATTACTTGATGAATAGTGGTTAAACATTTAAAAAGAATGTGACACATGCAGGAAAGTAAAGTGGATTGTTTAACTCGACCTTCGACTGGAGATAACGCAAGAATCTGTTTGTTTTGGAATTCTTGGGATTTGTGAAATCATTGTATGTCTAGCTTTAAAGGGTGATTATGAGACAAAGAGCACAAATATTTTAATATGATGCGAAAAGATAAATTAAATTTTAGAAATTTACAGAAGTTAAATTTTTGTTCAAATATATTTTCAGAGGCTTTCAATGAAAAACACTGATGGTTTAAAAATTTACCGGAAAATGTATTAACAAAAAAATTATTTTCTCCTTCTTGTTTAAAGTAGTTACATGCACAACTTAAGTTTACAGGATATCAATGAGAATCTTCGTGTATTTACTAAGTTCCCACAAAGGCAATATTTTTTAACAAATGTTATAATGTAATTTTCTTAAATTTCTAAATGCGCTAGTTGAAATCCAGCGCAAGCTCGGGGGAAAATTAATTTTTTTTTTACTGCTAACAGAACTATTCAAAAAACTATCTTTCAGATTCTATTGATAGTTTATTACACAGGAATATAGAATATAGCATGACGAAATTCTTCAAAGTCCCGCAATTGGTTTAACAGAAATGGATAATTATAAGAAATACATTTCCTAATATTTTGGGATTTTTTTTTACTTCTACAAATATCATTTTCATGAAAGGCCTCTTCTTTTTAAATGTTTCTTCTTGCATGTTATAAAGCAACTTAAAGTAAATTATTGAAAAATCATATTGTACCATTTTATTTGTCTAAACAAATAACCATGACCATTAATTGACATTTATTTATAAAACATAAGCACAACTTACTAAGATATATTCACAAACTCATTGTGTTACCAATTTCTTTACATTTATTTCCATGTCCATTCATGATAAACAATCGCCGCGATTTTCTTTTAGACATCGGGTTCGATGCCACCTGACTTTCTAGAACTTTCAACAAATAGCGAGATCGGACATAAACGGAAAGGATCTGCACAATTTGTTTTTAGCTCACCTGAGCCGAAGACTCAAGTGAGCTTTTCTGATCTCATTTTGTCGGTTGTCCGTCCGTCTGTAAAGTTTTCACATTTTCAACTTCTTCTCAAGAACCACTGGGCCAATTTTAACCAAACTTGTGTGACCAAGTGAAATAATGATGGCACTGTAGGTTTCTATATTTATTCACAGAACATGTAAGGTGATTCTACAAAAACAAAATATAAGTACATGTAAATATATACAATTTATACATAGTAATGCATTACGTATGACAGTTTTGTACATATTAAACTTTATTTCTGATAATCTTATTCATTTATTTACTAAGAAAAATTGTAATTTAAAGTTATAAATATATAATAAAATACCTTGTGCGAGGTGGAAGTGTCTAATCAGGGCGCCGGATCTGCAGTGAGTTGAATTTAGACTTGGCTAGCTTATATTACAAAAGAAACGATCTGATTTGTTGGTTCATTATGATATTAGCCAATGAAAATTCGTAACCAATGGTAAATCAAAGAAAGTGTTCACCAAATCAATCCACCTGCGCACACAAACTAGCCTAACTTTACTCTCAAAGACATCGTTCAATTCGGTATTTAGAAACGTAGTTAAAAAGCAAAATTTTAATAAATATATTCAATATATATAAACCTGCCCACACTTGGTACAAAGCATCCTTGGGTAATGGGGAGTTTAAATTGTTAAAAACAGTACGACATTTAACTCTGGACACGACATAGTCCAGACTTTTTACTACATGTACCATTTCTCATTGTGATATCCAAAATATTTTCATATCACTTCATGGAATTTTTTAGCAGAATTCCAGGGTCTTATGTTGAGCTCACAAACATTTCCACTTCTAAAGATATGGAGTCCTAAAACTCAGAATCCCATGGGAGAATGATGGGATTTTCAATCCCACCAACTATCCCACCATTCTCCCATGGGAGAAAAATGTCAGATGGGATATTTTTTCCTAGTGGATTTTTTCTCCCACAAAGATGGGGGGATAAGGCGGGCGAAGTGCCCATAGTGCGACAGATAAGAAGTGAAAATTTTAATCTTAATTATATATCCAAATTTTATTTGATATTTCATCTAATATTAAAGTATTCTTTATGTAAAATTTCTACAATTTACAAAAATCTCTCAAAAACAGAAAATATTTGCTTATGAAAAAGCTTACACACACTAATTTCAATACGAGTGGGTTTTCGCTCCATTTTTTTTAAAGATGATCCTAAAAGTTTGCAATAAAATACACATTTTTTGGTTTAGAAAAACATGGAACGATGACCCACTATACCTTCAAAGTACAATTTTATGACACAACATTTGCATCTTTCCGAGAAATACTTCAAGTCCATTAAGTCGCGGGTCATATCACAAACATGATTTAAATGTCCAATATCACCATGAGTGATGTAGCATATCACAAACATGATTTAAATGTCCAATCATAATTTTAAAAAATTTCAATAATAAGAAGTTAATTGAAATACTCAATTCACATATTGAATATAATTTCTTAATATCGGACGCTATGGGCATTCTGCTCGTCTTGTTCCCCCATCTCCTTTGTTCAAATGGGATAAATCCCACGGATATTGACAATCAAACAATTTCTCCCATACATTGTAAAACATGAAATATATCCGATATAGTATGACTTTGACAAATTTTTCATCATACTATATAGAAAATATACAAACTATAACAATGTATTGAAAAAAATGAAAATATTTTGGATAACATAATTGTAAATATCCTATGTCATGCCCAGAGTTAAAATATCGTACTGTTTAAAATAAAGGGCCAAGCCCCCCTCCAAGGGAAGATAATCAAGAAAAGACAAAAAAAGGTGGGGTCATTAAAAAATCTTCTTCTCAAGAACCAGTGGACCAGAAAAGTGAAAATATCCCTAAATTGTTAAAATCATGACCACCAGGGGTTTTTTAAAACGCGGAACGGAAAACGGAATGGGCAAAACGGAAAACGGAATATATGTTTTGGATGAAATCACTTAAAATACACAAATTTTATCATAAACGATATATTTTGTACCTATTCAATCCCCCACTATTAAATACAAGTTGATTTTGTCATGAGTCTTTTATTTCGAAAATATCTTTAGAAGTGGAAATGTTTGTGAGTATTTGACAAGCAAAAACACAAAAAGAAGACAATTGTTTGATTCGGAAGATAAAATCCAACATCTTTCAGTACTATTTTTTTTAAGAACTTACTACATGTACATTTATATTTTATAATTAATTACATTCACAAAAAGTGTGAGGAAATTGAATGAACATTCCCGTAGTAAAATGGTTATGACTGGGGGGGGGGGGAGGATTTGATATCTTGATGAACCATGGAAAGAGAAATAAAATATTTAAAAAAAATTATTAAGGTTACTGTTTAGGGAAATAAAGGGCCAAACATCTCTTATACACACTGGTTGTTAAAATTTTATTCAAAATAGAGGTCGCTTTCTATAATATTTAAAGAAAACTTTCATGTGGTAGAAAAGACAAAAAAAAGTTTGTTTGGGGTCATGTGTGGGGGGGGGGTGTAAAAATCTTGATTTCTCATCTGAAAGGTCTGAGAAGTTGGAGGTCTGCCCCCTTTTTGTGTCCAAAATATCTAAGGTTTAATAAATCAATTTTTAATGTGGAAGCTGCCACTCCCCCTGGGTAGTGTAAAATATAATAAATTGTTAAACATCATGGAAAAAACCAAGAGGGGGTTGGGGGTCAGTAAAAAATTTCCAACATACAAAAAATTTCGCAAGCAAAAGAAAAGTTTTACATAGAAAAATATTTCGTGTGTGTGTGTATAGCAAAAATCTTTAAAAATCTTCCTTGAAGAACCACGGGGCCTCATAAAAGCTTGTACACCAGTTCTGAACGGAGGGCGTGTATGACTCAGGAATATATAATATTTTACAATAAAGTTTTATTAGAAATAGTGAATATTGATGATTTATATCGAAATTATTGACAAAAATCATGACCGCTTTCCGTTCCGTTTTCCGGGTAGGGCGGGGCCACAATAAGGGAAGTTTTACATAGAAATATATAGGAAAAATCTTTAAAAATCTTCTTCTGAAGAACCACTGGGTCATAAAAGCTGACACTTATGTGGTAGCATTCCGGGATAGTGTAGATTCTAAATTATTAAAATCATGACCGCCAGGGGTAGGGTAGGGTGTAAAGTTTTATATAGAAATAATGAAAATCAAGACAGGAAAGGAAACTTATGTGGAAGCATCCTAGGGTAGTGAAAATTCTAAATAATGAAGTAAATCTGTTAAAGAACTGCATCACCAAAGTTACTCAGGTGAGCGATGTGGCCCATGGGCCTCTTGTTTAATCAATGACCAAAGCTTTTTTTCTATTATATCGCTTAAATCAAGTTTTGATGGAGCAATTCATTAATGACATTTTATGAAATGAATAAGCGCTTGCTTGTTGTCAGTTTTTTTTAAAAGTGCCAGTTACTTACATGTAGATCCGCCACCACTTTTCTCTCTTCAGTGCTATTTCGAGGCTGTTAAGTAGACTTTTGATGAAATTTACTATGCGAGTGAAATCTGAATATAGTTTACGGACATCACCTTATACTTAGTGTACTCCTACAGGCTTTAGTAAGAACTCTTGTGCAGCCGTTTCAGAGTTTATTAGCAAAATTTGTTAAGTATAGAATAAAAGTATAGCTTTAAGTTAGAGCAAGAGTATTGTTCCTTACACCATTTCTCACCGAAAATACATTAGTTACGAAACAACATTAGATAAATCATAAAATAAATGAAAATTAATCAATTAAATATATGACTGTATTGATTTCCTCATGTCATTTATTTTTACTGCTACTTTGGATTTATTAATTGAAAAAGTAGTAGCAATTCAAAAAGAAACGGTGATTTTGCATTATATAAGGGCGCTCTGGATTTGATGTTGTTCAAGGTTGTTAAATGCATGTTCACACCTGCTACAAGAATTGTAATATTTATCTCACGAAATAAAAATTACGACTCCAATCCCAACAAAGAAAAAACAGACACACAAAGCAGCAAAACATCAAATGAAGTTCACACATCTGAGCATCTCTTGTGATTTATTGTTTGTAAAGTATTTCTCAGAAGATGTTCTTGACATCAGTCATCGTTTGTGTTTGATTGATAAAACACAAAAAAGCTCGAAATGTAAAACTGCAATCAGAAACGAGAAAGCACCAGGTGCGAGGTTTTCTCGTGTCTTCTGTGTTGCCTGTAATTTTGCTGTTTTATTGAATGGGTCAATAATGCGCAGAAGCTTAGGATGCGTTGCCGTATACTAATGAATAAAAGAAAAGAAAAAAATGTTAGAACCATTATGTCTTTCTAAGTATACGGTTTATATATAAGTGACTACTGTATCTCAAAGATAAATGATAAGCTAGAGAGAGAGAGAGAGAGAATTCACCTTGTAAAAGTGACATACGTTTGATTTTTTGACACTTACTTAATTCTTATTAAAGTTTCATTTAAAATGTTATATACATGTATACCTCTCTGATGTTTAGGAGGCGCTCGATCTGCTCGCATTTTATACCGTTTTATGGACTTTTGATCTTGAATACTGTTCCTTATATCTCTATGACGCAATTGTTACGTATTATGTATCTTTATGTTGTATTAGATTAAAATTTCAAAAAATACACATAGATTTTTATGATATGAAATATTTTCTTCTTTTTAGAGAAACTTTTCCACCGCGCAATCTTGATGAGTGGTTCTGCCGGAAGCTCATGGTCTCAGTCCGTTGATCCTCTCGCTTGTGCCCAAAAACTGGCAGTTAACGTTAACTGTAGCAAATATATCAATGAATCTGCTAAGCTTATACAGTGTTTCAAAAATAAAACTACAGAGGAACTCGTAAATAATGCTCCATTTCCACCGAAATACTTTTCCTGTTTTGCTCCTTCAACAGAAATCGGTACCTTCTTTAGAGGCTCATTAGAAAGTATGCTGAGAGACAAAAATTCACATGCTTTTTCACAAATCCCTGTAATGTTTGGTGTCACTAAAAACGAGGCTTATTCCTATTTAAAGCAAGAAGAACTAATTCATGGTATATCAGAATTTCGAAAGACACAAATTTTGAGGACGTATGTTCAAAATGTATATAAGTACCACAGACAGAAAATCTTTGAAATTTTGGACCATGAGTATTCCGATTGGACAAAACTGCAGGACAATAAAACGCGGAGGGATAATGTTATGGAAATGATCAGCGATGGCCAGTATGTGGCTCCGATTGTGAAAATGGCCAGAGAACATGCTGAAACAAATGCAGGTACTTACTTCTACTCGTTTGGATATTCTACAAACTCTGAAAGCAAGAACTTTCCCGAGTGGTCCAGTGGGGTCTTTGGTGATGAACTACCGTACGTCTTTGGCGCTCCTCTTGTCGACGGTATATCCCCATTTCCTTCCGAGTACACGAAAAATGAAAAACGCCTTAGTGCTTCCATCATGCGATTCTGGACAAATTTTGCCAAGTCTGGGTATGTATTGTTGTACACAGTGTAAGTAGACATTTTTAATAAGGATTTTTTTAAAATGTGTTTTTAACTTTTTAGATCTTACGAACTGTTCCATGCCGAAAATGTTACTGTCTCAAAAATTCTCAAATATTCATATCATGCACTCTTTTCCAGAAATCCTAATAAGCCTGATAAAGAGACAAAAATATTTGAGAAGGACAAATTCTCAGATATAGAGTGGCCGAAGTATGACCTTAAAACGCAGCAATACCTTCAAATAGGTAGATCTTATTTCTTACTTCATTAAAATCCTTTTATATCCTGGTTTTATTTTCCTCACTTACTGTACTTGATCATAACACTACCTTCTCTTAATCAATAACATAACAATGCAAACGAAAAATTAGAATACAAATTTTCTAAGACAGCGTTCTTTGGATTTAGCATGTGAAGAGTGCACTGCTTTTTTTATTCGGCTTAAGTTCAATTATAGAGAGAAAAATCTTTCATCTTGTAAAACCTAATGGATATAATTTGCTTTTTATGAATAGAGAGCTATTTTTCTAATGTACCCTTAATGATGTTTAGCGGCGAAATTAAATTTAAGGCATTTAGGCATTTTATTACCATTTTCCAACCACAGTAAAATACTATCAACATCTCTGAAACATTTGCTTTCGAAACAAAAGCACTGAGAATAAAAATTATGTATGTAGCTTTTAGCCTCAAATAACGTCGTCTGTTTTCTTTTTTTAATAGGTAAACGTCCTCAGGTTAAACACCATTACCGCGGGAAACAACTAGCCACATGGTTGGACCTAATTCCAAAGATAAATCGTGAAGATATCACAAATGGTGAAAAACCAGACTCAGCGGAACACAATTTGTTGGATCCCAGAAATGACTCTACCTTTGATGAGCCCCAGCGTCTGATGACCAGATTTCACCGCTTATTTCCGGCTCCTCCCCCTACTTCCCCGCCTCCACCAAAGGACACGCCCTATGAACCTAATACCTCATCTGAAAATGTGTCTGAAAATTATGAACCTAAAATATTCGTAACAGGGGGAGATAATTTGGCAACTTCCATTCTCCCACCTGTTGCTGACTCCCGTGAGGCGGAATCGTTAGCTAGGAGTTCCGTCCCTTTAAGTATAACCGTTGCTGTAGGTTGTTCACTGTTGTTTTTAAATATCTTGTTTTTTGCCGGTGTATATTATCAGAGAGACCGTATTAAGAAGCTCAAGCGTGCCAAAGGAATGTGTGAGACAGAACTAAGAACCCCCAAGAAAAACGGAAATAATGGGGCCGACACTAATCGACAGGAAACATCGAGTTTAATGACGTCACAATCGGTGCAACAACAGAATCAGTTGACACCAATAAAAACAGTGAATGAGAGACCTGAGGTTCAAGGGAACCCAATATATGCTGCCATATCAAAATCATCAGATCATTCATCAGATAAATACTCATACTCTCCTGTTCCAACAGACTCTTCCTCGCCGATGCATAGACATCGGGATCGAAATCCTCATTCTCATACAAACAATGTTCAATCTCCATATAAAGGTGTGAGTACATTTTCCTCTGGAAGACCCCCAGACAGGTCTCCAAAGGCTGACAGAAATGCGTATAAAAATAATGATAGACTCCAATCAAAGTCAAACAAAGATAACCCGTCTTCGAATTCAAGTAATGCAATTACTGTTGTTTAGCATCATTCATGTTTTGGTGTTCGATTGTTTTTGGATGCATGTGAATTGAAAAATGGGAAAAAGTGTAAATGGCGTTATTTATCAAAGTGTTATCATAATGGTTAAAAGTGCATGTTTAAAAAGTTATGTCATCAGTATCGTAACTGGTCCCTTTTTGTGGGGCGTTCTTAAGCATTATTACCGCATGTATTAAGAATATTTCAGAATAAAAATATTTATGCAGAATGCAAATACATTTTATAAAATGGCAATATTTAAAGGGAATAATTATAAAACTGATAAAAAAAAATTAAAATGACTGATATCCTTATAACTGATTAGACGATGATTTCATTTTAAAAACGTGTGTGTTTTTGTACTGTTTTTTCAGATTCTTAAGATGTTATTGTATTGTGTATGACTTCCTGTACCTTCAGAGAGTGAATTTAAAGCTTTCCTTGGTGTGAATAATTATGTTGTTATTTTGCAAGAAATTAGATTTATAGAAAATAAAATTTTCTCAGAATTCTTCATGTCCATTTACTGATTAAGGAGGTACATTAACGGACATTAATCAATAAAGGGTGACTTCTCATATCACTGGTGTTACTGTGTTCCAACTGTATGGTGATTAATACAATTTTGTGCGCTTCTCTACTCAAATGTTCATAATCCGAAGGAGTGCCTCTTAACATTGCAGATTATATTTTGTCAAGATCAGAACTTATATTGTTATTCCATATAATTGATCAAAATATTGTTTTGTTCATCATTAGAAATATTTTCATAGGTTGACTAAAAAAAAACAGTGAATAAAAAAAAATTTAAAATCATAAAATTACGAAAACAGAAATTGATGAATTCACAAGAAAAATACTACTAGTATATAATGACAAACCACTTTTGAAACTATCAACTTGCCTTTGAAAAGAGCGCACAAGTCGGTGATAAAAAGAAAATGTGTCAGATTCTTCAAACTTGGAAAAAAATTCAGATCTTGATTAGATAAGATAGTGATTTAACGTTATATGCTGTGATTATTTGACGATGAATCAAAGAACAAAGAAGTACAAGGAGTTGGGCTCATTATATCCCCCACATGAAAAGAGAGATGATGACTATTATTATTATTTTAATAGTGATCGGACTGTCCGTCCGTTCGTCTGTTAAGATTTGGGGTATCAATGTCTTATCCGCAACTAAATAAAATTTAAAGAATGACACTTTCACAAATTCTTTATTACATAATTTCATTGCGTAGTGTACCTTTTATTTTACTTTTTGATCTGACACAATCTACATATCATTTAAAAGAAGATGTACTGTGAGCAATGAGCTCACTAAATGATACCCCGCCTCCCATAAAATTATTATGGCAAAGTCCATGTTTTACTCTGGGAAACCCATGTTTATTATTAAACATAATTAAATTCCAAATCATATACATGTATATTCAACAAAAAAAATCCCCACATTAATCTGCTAATTTTATACAAACATTGACTCGCTTTTAGGAAACGGGAAAAAAAAATCGAAAATTGAAATGCAGTGTATACGACATCCCTATGGTCAAAAACGTATAAATGGATGTGCACTTTAACGTGATAATGACATGCAAGAAAGAAAAGACATAGAAGCCGATGACTATATCTTTGATACCAAATAAAAGTGAGTTGACTTGAACCTGGGGCATATTATGAACAAGGTAAAGACTATTTTATGCAAACTATTCTGAAAGTTGTGAATATTTTTGATACAAGAGTTATATATTTGTTTAATACACTACATACGAGGGGTTATCAAAAAGTTCGTGGACTGAGGCTATAAAATTAGTACTATGTAGTCTGAGCTTACAAAATTTTTATGGAGCATAAAACAACAAGAAATAAAGAAATTTTGAAAATTTTAGCTTGATACGTTCATTATTTCCCAAATTATTATAAAATGAATACATTATATCATCACCTGGCGCCGTCTCCGTTTAGTTTTATGACGTCCGACAAAGTCATTTTTTTCAATGTCTGCTTCTTCTACCTCATTCTTATTTTTATGAGGTTCCCTGGAGCTGAGGAGGACTTTAATCCGTCTTGTTTATATGACTTTACAATGCCATGAACAGCGGCTTTCAATGCATATACTATTGCAAATGGGTTTATAACATGGCAGAGATCCTCGCTTGATTGGTTGTTTTTGCTTTTTGGAGTTCAATATCTACAACACACGATCAACGTCTTTTTTTGACGTGATTGATTTTTCACACTTTGACTCAGATCGACACAAACCGTGCATTCCTTTTCTCTTTGAATCTATTTTGGCATTAAAAAACAAGTAATCTGGATGCATATTATTTCTCATTAGCCAGTTTAAACATCTCCTAGGTGTATACCAGTTTTTCCAGAGGCAAAAATTAATAGAGTGTTGGAAAAGGGAACCCCTCCCCCCGTTTGACGTCATTTTCAAGGCAACATTTGTGTGGATACTCCATGTAAAATTTACGATAAAACATTTCATAGAACTTCCAGAATAAGGTAAAAATTTAATACTTTATGGAACAATAGTGTCCCAACACATCCCTGAATTAACGGGATTTTTTGGATGTCAAATGTTCATATCACAATAGTTTTTCTTAGTTATACTTAGGTAGGAAAAAACGTCATTTTCGAGGTTGCGCCGCATGGACATACCATTGCTTACAAAAACATTACTATTTTATTCAAAAATAAAATTTATGATTTGTGATTTATTCTATAGATAGAAAAGATGATGATAACTAGATATCTTAAAATTCATTCAGTAACCAAAAGCGGTTTTAATTTTATGGCGCTAGTCCACGAACTTTTTGATAGCCCCTCGTACATTGCATGGGAGAAAGTTGAACATTAACATGAACAATAATTTTTGTTTAAATATTGTGTTTTCAGGGGGGAGGCTATTAAGAGATGCACCGAACGTACGTGTCATAATAATTTCTGATTTGTCAGCTAGCAAACACGCTGAAACACTATATTTCGAGGTCAGTGAGGAACTTGATTGATCTTTTCGCATGCATCAACATATCTACAAAATGTTTCACAAATTTAAGGACAATGTTTAAAGGACAATAGCATATATAAAACGTTTTTCTTTCCAGTAGACAAAAATGGGCTAAGAAGATTGCTGAAAAAAATATACACATTGTATAACTATATCCTTATATATAATATAAACTTACTTTTTCATCAGTTATTTGCAAAATTTTATTTAAAAAACATTTTCAGTTTACAAGCAAGTACTCTGAAGTTGATATTAAAAATATATATGCTTGAGTTTCTTATTGACAATATCTATAATGTATTTTTTTGCAGCTCAGGTCTCAAAGCGATCTGTCGGAAATATCATTGGTACAAATTGTGCCCCGGAACAGTTATTAGCAAACCTAATTTTGTACTCATATGGAGTAGGATTTATCAAAAACTACATTTGACGCCAATAATTACTAGTTTAGACCTTCAATTCGAAATTTTATTTCATGTCTCAAGACGATATATCAAAGTCAGCTTTACGAGGCCGAGTCTAATTCGTGTGCGCATGACTTTGCGCAGCTTTTTAATTCCATGCAGTCATTTGTGCGACAGTACACCTTTGCCAAATATTTTGATTTCAATACAAAAATAACATTATCTATACATAACCCCCTACTGGTCTGAAAATGTGATTTTCCGACAATAATTAGGATAACGATGTCACCATTTTTCGGATTTTGTAAGCAATGGATGACACTGAAGAAAGACGAATGACTCGCTTGCATGTTCAAGACGTCCATTATTATACTAAAAAATGATAATAGAAAATCCTAAGAAACATACTAGCAATCTAAAGATTGATATTTTTACCGAAAAAAATCATATGTGCCGATAATTCATCTGCACTGATACGTATTTATACCGTAATGTGGCAATTTTAGAAGTATTGGCTTTGAAAATTTATTCCTAAACCAACCTAGATAGATGGTTGGCAGAAATACAAAAAAAAATGGGAAAAAATGCGATAATATGGCGCTTTTCCAACAAATTCCAATAGGGTCCAATAGAAAATGTGACATAAACCTGATGGCTTCAACTTTCTAATCGTTTCGTGTTTGAATGCATTAACTTGAACCTAAACCTGCAGTGCTTGTGTCATTGGTTCATGTTGGAAATTTGACAATTGTCATTTTACACTAAAACTTCGATAACCTTTCATGGGAATTAGATGTTCTCTATTACAATTTTTATTGAATTTCAATGTGCTCGAAACTGAGAAAAGCAATTTGTTATTCTTTAGGTCGTGACAAGAAGATGTGCAACCTGATTCCATTGGATCGCAACTATTCGGCATGATCGCAAATTTTTGTTAGAAAATTTTCAAAATATTTAAAAAACAAAACAAATTTATACGAATGAAATCGAATGACAGCATGTGGATCTTTCTTATTTAATAAGCAGTTTTCATGAATAACCCACTGTTATCAGGTCAGTCGCTAATGTTCAAAATTAATGCATTTGAAAAAGAAAGCCTATAATAATATTGTAGATGTTCATTACAAAAAAAGTCAAAACTAGTACTTACTGAAACATTGAGTGCCCTTGGCTATTGATTAATTTTTACAATTGATTTACATTTTCTTATTGTTGAATTATTTTTAAGAAATGCAATGAACTCGCAAACATTACAGCCCAGGTATATTGAACAAGAGGCCAACGGGCCTTATAGGTCACCTGAGTATCATGTAACAACTTTCCAACAATTGCATTGGTTCGTGTTTTAAATCAGAGTCCATGAAATTCAAAAATTTGAAAGAGGCACTATTGGTTATCATAACTATACACTTAGCTTGCTTACTTTGGTTAGTTAATACCCAGAGGTAGATCAAAGTAACAAAGAGAAAATGCATTTCCACTTTATAACCAGTTGTGCACCCCATCCCACAGGAACCACTGACCCTGGGGCACATATTTAAATTCTGGAAATTTTATCATAAATTTTAATCATCATAAATGGTTGGTTAATACCAAAAAAGCAGAGTTCAAAGCATTAATTTATTTTCAGACTATGTAACCCCCATCCCAACCCCATGTAACCGGACCAAGGGGCCCTGAAATTAACCACTTCGGAAGAGGCACCTTTAATTGTCATTAATATGTACTTAAACATCGGCATACTACCCAAGAGCAAAGGGAAAGGTTTTTGAAGAATTCATGCATTTTCACTGTATAATCATTAGAACCCCGCCCTTACACCAAAACCCCTGACTCTGGGGTCCTGAAATTCACAAATCTGGAGGAGACATCCTTCCTCATCATAACTTTGTACATAGTTCATTGGTTTAATACTCAGGAGTAGAGGAGAAGATTTTAAAAGAATTAACGTATTTTCACTATATAATCAATAGAGCCCCACCCAACACCGGAACCCCTGACCCCTGAGGCCATGAAATTCACAATTTTGGAAGAGGCACTCTTATTCAGCATAACTATGGACTTGTTTAGTTTATTTAAAACCCTGAAGCAGAGAGGATTTTTAAAGAATTAATGTATTTTCAATACATAATCAATGGAGCCTCACCCTAACCCCATAATCCCCAACCCAGGGGGCCAAGAAATTCACAATTTTAGAAGTGACATTCTTGAACATCATAACTATGTACTTGGTTAGTTTGTTTAATACCCAGGAGAAGAGAAGAAGAATTTTCAAAGAATTTATGCATTTTCACTATATAATTCATAGAGCCCCGCTCTAACACCAGAACCCCTGACCCCGGGACCATGAAATTCACGATTTTGGAAAAGGCAGCCTTATTCAAGATGACTATGTTTTTGATTTTTTATTTATTAAATACCCAGGAGCAAAGAAGAAGATTTTCAAGAAATAATAAATTTTCACTATGTAATCTATATAGCCCCGCACTAGCACCTAACAAACCCTGACCCTGGGGCCATGAAATTCACAATTTTGAAGGAGACTGCCTTATTCAACATCACTATGTACTTATTTAGTCTATTTAATGCCCAAGAGCAGAGAAGAAGATTTTCAAAGAATCTATGCATTTTCATTATAGAATCTATTTAGCCCCACCCTAGCACTAGAACCCCCGACACAAGGGCCATGGATTTCACAATTTTGGTAGAGGACTCAATGCTGATTACAATATCATACCAAAGGTTTGACTGCTTGATGTCCAGGAGTAAAGAAGATTTTCAAAGATTGCATTAATTTTAGTGGTTTTGGCCCCAGGGGGCAGGTACCATGAAATTCACAATTTTTGTTCCCCTTTACTCATAGATGCTTATGCCAAGTTTGGTTGAAATTGGTTGAGTGGTTGCAGAGAAGAAGTTGTAAATGTTCAAATGTTAACGCAAAACGACGGACGAAAACGGATAGCAATAGGTTCCCTGAGTTACTAGTTAAATCGCATTTAACTATCAAAAAAGGGCTTGGATATTTCTACAGTACAAACAACCATACATATAAAAATGCATTTCATTTTTAGCCCTACCGGTCCTTTCCCTCTGCCAAATTCCTTTCCATTTTTAGGTCACCTGAGTTTACTCAGGTGACCTATTACTATCCGTTTTTCTTCCGTGAACATTTTTAGCTTCTTCCCTGCATCCACTCAACCAATTTTTACATATAGCATCTATGGTTAAAGGGGAACAAAAATTGTGAATTTCATGGTCCTTGGGGGGATTGGGCCAAAACCACTAAAAATAGTGCAATCTTAAAAAATCTTCCTTACTCCTGGACATCAAGCAGTCAAACTGTTGGTATGATTGTAATCAGCATTGAGTCCTCTACCAAAAGTGTGAAATTTATGGCCCCAGGGTCAGGGGTTCTAGTGCTAGGGCGGGGCTATATATAAATTATACAGTGAAAATGGATAAATTCTTTTAAATTCTTCTCTGTTCGTGGGCATTAAATTAACTAACCAAGTGCATAGTTATGTTGAATAAGGCTGCCTCTTCCAAAATTGTGAATCTCATGGCCCAAGGGTCAGGGGTTCTAGTGGCAGGGCGGGGCTATATAGATTATATATTGAAAATGCATACATTCTTTTAAATTCTTCTCTGTTCATGGCTATTAAATAAACTATTGTATAGTTATGTTGAATAAGGCTGCCTTTTCCGAAATTGTGAATTTCATGGACCCAGGGACAAGGGTTCTAGTGCTAGGGCGGGGCTGAAAAGATTATATTAGTGAAAATGAATTATTTCTTTGAAAAACTTCTCTGCTCTTGGGTATTAAATAAACTAAACAAGTACAAAGCACCTGGTTATTAAACCAATGAACTATGTACATAGTTATGAGGAGGAAGGATGCCTCTTTGAGATTTGTGAATTTCGGGACCCCTGGGTCAGGGTATACTATGTTAGAACGGGGCTCTAATCTTTATATAGTGAAAATGCATGAATTCATTGAAAATTTTTTCCTTTGGTCCTGGGTATTATGCCAATGGTCTTAGTACATAATTATGACGAAGAAAGCTTCCTCTACCAAAATGGCTAATTTCCGGGCCCCTTGTGACAGAGATACTTTGCTGGGGGGGGGGGGGGTTACATAGTTTGAATAGATAGTGCACAACTGTTTATGAAGTGGAAATGCATTTTCTCTTTGTTACTGTGATCTACCTCTGGGTATTAAGTAACTAAGTAAGCAAGCTAAGTGTATATTTATGATAACCAATCGTGCCTCTTTCAAAATTTTGAATTTAATGGCCTCTGATTTAAATTAAAGCACGAACCAATTCAGTTGTTGGAAAGTTGTAACATGATACTCAGATGACCTATAAGGGCCGTTGGCCTGAATTCTTTTTTTTTTTATTTTGCAGTACACAATACAAAAGAAGACGGTGATCAAAAATTTTTAATTTACCAGATTTAACAATATTAATCCCTTACTTACATCTAGCTACATGAAAATAGACTTCTAATCATAGCAGTAATTTTGAACTTTAGAGAGTAAATAAAATAAAATTACGTACGCAAAATACAAGATATTAGTGTCCTTATAACACAGTTTTTCTGTTTGTAGATAAACTTTGTCCTAAATCGTAGGTCTATGAATAAAATTAGTACCTGTGATCACTGTTTATCTTTCAAACGTATTCTTTAAAATGGCGTCCGTTCTGAACTTTCCAGTTTTTGTCATATTTTTCACCGGAAGTGTTTACCTTAGTTTATGCTCAAAGCGTCTTTTGATTGACAGTTCTTCCATCTGGACCCAGTTACAGGAAGAGGTCTTGCAACTGAAATCTGCCGTGACATCACTGCAAAACGAAAACAAGGCTTTAAAGAACCAAGTAGGAGGTAAAATATATTTTTCAGAAAATGAAAAATTTCACATTGCCATGACCACTTCGAAATCGAAAAAAGGGCCATTCAAAATAAATAAAATTGAAGTTTTACTTTTATATTTAGATGGTTCATCTGTTGTTGAGTAATTGCTTAATATATTTATTTTTTGATCTAGCATGACAAATCTGATTAGTAATAATTGTCCCATTCTTTCTCTGATTGCATATAAATTACATAAACTCGATCCAAATCTACACCTTTTAAATATACTTGCATAAATATTTGACAATAAAGTTTCTAAAATTATTTGTTCGATGCTTACAAATAAATCTCTTCTAAAAATGAACTAGATGTTTACAAAAAAAGTGATCGATCAAAAAAAAAAAAAAAAAAAAAAAGAAGACAAAATTTCTGACTATGGACCATACCTGAAACGGATCTTCGGATATTCTTGAGGTATGATCAGGCGTTTAGAGGGGTAATCATCCCCTTGTCGACAAGCCGTGAGCCCTGTTTATTGATCAGATGGGGCACCGACCTATAGGAGCGGGATTTGTATTTGAATTTACAATTAAAAGGGGCGAAGATAACGTACGACGATCGAACTTAAAAAATCCTTAAACAAAACTAATTTGTAAAGAGGACAAAAAACCAGTCCATGGAAATTTCAGATTTACAAACGAAGTCGGGCGACATATTGCGATTGTACGCATGTTTTTTTTTTTTTTTAATCCAGGCTGTTTCTCGGAGATGGCTGGGACAATATTCCTGAAACTTTCCTCAAAGGAGGATCACTGGTTGTAGTTGTGCCATGTGGTCATTCAGTTTCAAAATTGCTACCGTTGCCATGGAAACCTGCAAAAAGCGACGAATTTTGTCCGCGCGTGTTCTCTCTGGTCCCTTGAACATACGTCATGAAACTTTTATTTTATTGATTAGTAGTTGCAGTTGTTCGATTCGCATTTGAAATTTTGAAATAATCGATTATTGCCATGGAAACCAGAGGAAAAAGAAAATTCTTTAACTTTGATTTTTAAATCAAAGTACTGATAGGAGTTGATGGTCGTCCAAGCTTAGCTAATGGGTATTGTTACAGTGATACAAAAAAGGAATCTTGTCCGAAATTATCAATAGCTGCCATGGATATAGTGGAACAGTTCGGGGCGACATACGCTATTACTTGCAATAGCAGACTCTCTAGTTTTCTTATTAATGTTGTAAATAAATTAAAATACATATTGACTTGTACATTCTTACAAAAGATTTTCTCCTTACATTTTTACGATCTCCCTACAAAAATACAATTTAACTAGCAAAGTGATTTTATTATATTATCACGGTTAAAATTAATCTTTTCATATTCAGTCGATGTATACTTTTCTTTATCGTCGCCTGAGTTGCGCAGCGTTAGATCGTCTACTCTAGAGTCGCAGAGAAAGGAGTTGATCCTTACGTCACTGGTTCAAATCCCACAGAGGGACAGGGCGATCGGTCCATCAGATGAGATCGTATAAACCGAGGTCCCGCGTGCCGCAGCAGATGCTAGAACGAAAACGACCCATCACTGCTCAATGGCCCTAAGTGCCAAGTGTAGGTCAAAATTTGCAGTTCTTCACCGGGACTGCGGGCGTCTCCACACGAGTGAAAAAAAATAACTGGAGGACCTTAAAAAACAAACGATTATACTTTTCTTTATCGATACGTCTATGGATTGCTTGAAAGGACTTATTTGTTTATGATTGATTGGGGGATGGTCATTTATGTAAAACAAAGACAAAGAAAGGTAACACAACTAAGAATAAAAATAGGAATTACATTAACCACTTTATGCACAATTTTCTCTTTAAGAATATTCTTTTTTTTTAAAGAAAGGTGCTGACATTATGATGTAATGACGAATTAGAGCGGTAAACTCTATGTATAAAACATTTCAGGTGGTTCCACGTATGTAAGATGGGGAAAACCAAGCTGTCCTGTGGTAAATGGAACCATTCTTGTTTACACAGGTATATTTTGTTCTTAATTTTGCAATTCAATTTAAAATAAAGTAATTTTTATCCAGTTTGAAATATTAATGTGTCTTGGATAATTATAAAGGGATTAAAAATTAAACCAGAAGATACACAGTATCTATATTACATGGCTCTCTTACATTATAGGGTGTAATATACGACTATGAGGGATTTTAAAAGAAACATTCTGTTTGTACGCACAAGTGTTCTCATAGGCGTAGTCACAGGGGGGCAGCGGGGGCACTAGCCCCCCCACTTTCAGATGTGGGGGGGCAAGAGTATGTCTGTGCCCCCCACTTTTTAAAAGAAGAACAATATCACAGCTATTTTCCCCAACATTACCTTTACTATAGGAAATATTCATTGAATGGATTTCAAAGTAACTTGCCTTTGAAAAAGTTGACCTCTACCCCCCCCCCCCCCCCCCCCCTCCCCCCCACTAAATATGTATTTCTTGTTTTGGGTACTTTCTCTTTTTTTTTTTTTTTTTTTTTTTTTTTTTTTTGCTTGTCAAAGAAAGTTGAGCCCCCCCCACTTTTAAGTTTGGTTTTTTTTTTTTTTGCTTGTCAAAGAAATTCTGGAGTTGAGCCCCCCCCACTTTTAAGTTTGGTTTTTTTTTTTTTTTGCTTGTCAAAGAAATTCTGGAGTTGAGCCCCCCCACTTTTAAGTTTGGTTTTTTTTTTCAAAGAATTTCTGGAGTTGAGCCCCCCCACTTTTAAGTTTGTGACTACGCCTCTGGTTCTTAAGGTACACTGTAGGATTCTCTAGTTTCTGACTAGATGAAACATTCAAAGTATATTTGCTTATATGTCTTATATATTGAGGTGTAAGGAATTTAAAAGACCATATTTTTCTTTCCTCATCACAATTGTACAACTTTAAATAGAAATGGTAAACTGTGTTTGAAAACTAGCAGGGACTATATTTTTGGCGGAATGGTGGCGTATGAAAATATCTTCTTTTCTGCCTCTCAAAATTATAATAAAACAATGAATTTAGTTATAATTTTTACACAATTGAAGACTTGGAGAAATTTTCAAATGTAAGTTAGATTAATAAGGAGGGACTCGATTAATAAGGAGGGACTCAACTTTCAAAATATATCAAATAAATATGATTTTTCAAACAAACAAGAACTTTATTAGCTTTTAAACGCTTCCTATCAAAGTGCAGATTTGAGCCGAAACTCCAAAAAAAGTATTTTTTTTTTCTCTTAGTAAACGATCAAAAATTTTTGTTTTTGTATCATTTTGTATATTTATAAGACTACTTTATTATATGTGAAAATAAGAAAAAGTTAAATATAGGAAGCATATGAAATTAACTAATATATCTTAAAAAATTAAGAAAAACAGAGAAAATTCGGATTAGCCGATATCCAGTTAAGTTAAATTATTTAAGTAAATTTGGTAATATCATGCTATAGACCAGATATAGTAATATGTTTTTATGCAAAAAGAACAGTCATTTAACTTTTGAAATAGTAGTAGGTATCACATGATTGGAAGCAGTTATTTTTTATTCTTAATGTCAAGGAAAAAGATAATGAACTTGACCTGACCTTCAAATTCAATTTCACTGATACTATCACTTACTGATATTGTCTTCTTGTTTCTGTGAAAATTTCATTGATTTTTTAAATATTGGAAATATGAGAAGAATCCTACCTTAAGTTGAAGTTTCTGTTTACAGTATATATATATACCTTTTCGAGAGCATGATTTTCAACAATCTATTGGTTTTTTCATGGGTATCAATTGCGTGCCGATATTAGCAGACTTATTTTCGTCTTCATATTAAGTAAAATTTATTAAACAACTCTTAAGTGAGAAGAAACGCTTGCGGTGACCTTCAACTCAATATTTTCGTATATCGACAACGAGTTGTCTAATGGCAATAGTTACTTTCATACATGCAAGGATTCGATATATCCCAGTAAACCTAACCCCACCTCTTATGATTAATTTCAAACCTTGGCTCAGGTTCAGCTGTGATATCGTAAGCCTTGCAAAGAAAGATAAGCCAACCCTAGAACGGAAACCGTGACAATATTGTCTTTTTTGAATCTTTTTATTTCAGGTGTTGCCGGTGGGTCTCATCATACGACGCACGGAGGCGGTGTCAATCCAGTTTTCTGCCACACGATCCTTCGTTTTTACCTGATCATCAGCTGACTCAAGATGGTAATGGTGACGCATCGATATATG
Organism: Saccostrea cuccullata; assembly: GCF_032062105.1. Lineage (NCBI taxonomy): Eukaryota > Metazoa > Mollusca > Bivalvia > Ostreida > Ostreidae > Saccostrea > Saccostrea cuccullata. Next base: position 197,158 of record NW_026930623.1, read on the forward strand.
GTGCGGAGTATCAATTCAACTATAGGAAAGTTGCCATTGATGACGACGTGCCATGTGCAGTCTGCTATGTTCCCGCCACTGTGCTAATGATCCCCGGGAAAAATACCTGTCCCCTAGGTTGGAAAACTCAGTACAGCGGTATCCTTACAGCAGACAGCGACCAGTTTAGTCCGTCCGAATACATTTGTTTGGATGATGATCCTACCTTCATTGAGGGATCCAGAATTAATAATTTTGACGGGAAATTGTTTTATCCTGTCCACGCCCGTTGTGGGTCATTACCTTGTCCTCCATATAGAGCCGATGCTGTATTACTTTGTTGCGTCTGCTCCAAATAAAATCGTCGCCGAAATATGGCTGAAATATTGCCGACTCGGCGTTAAACAATACTTGTAACAGTCAACCAAATATAATTGAAATAACATGAATTGCATGTTGATGTAAAATATGTTTATCAAATTTTATTTACTACCCCTTGTTCATCATTCAAACTAGAAGCAATCAAGTAACCATGGTAAGAGAAATTAAAAGTATCTTAAGATTACGATTAGAGCAAACCTTTCCGGAAAGCTCATGTAAACACCTCTAATCTAACAATAGTTGTTAACTTTTTATTATAAAATAGAGTCGCTTCCGATTTATTAAAAGTCTGGTTAAAGTTGGAAAATTTTTTTTGGGTAAATTTAATGTAACATCTTTACACTCAATGAAGTTAAAGTTTATTTGTATGCGGTACATGTGTGTGTGTGGGGGGGGGGGGTTAACTCAGGTGACCTATTGCTATCTGTTTTTGTCCGTCGTCGTCCGTCGTTCATTAACATTTGAACATTTTCAGCTTCTTCACTGCAACCGCTCAACCAATTTCAACTAATTTTGGAACAAAGCATCTATGGGTGAAGGGGAACAAAATTTGTAAATTTCATGATCCCTGACCCCTGGGGCCTAAGGAGTGGGGCCAAAACCACTAAAATTAGTACAATCTTTAAAAATCTTCTTCTGAACTCCTGGACATCAAGCACTCAAACTAGATTGTAATCAGCATTGGGTCCTCTACCAAAATTGTGAAATTCATGGCCCCAGGGTCAGGGGTTCTGGTGTTAGGGCGGGGCTCTATTGATTATATAGTGGTATACTCTTTAAAAATCTTTCCCTTTGCTCCTGGGTATAATGCCAATGATATAAGTACATATTTATGATGTAGAAAGGTGCCTCTTCCAAAATGGTTAATATCAGGGCCCCTGGATTAGGGGTACTTCAGACGGGGGTTACGAAGTCTGAAAATAAAGTAATACTTTGAAATCTGCTCTTTCATATTAATCAACTATTCATGTTGAAATGAAATTTATGATAAAAATTCCAAAATTTTTAAATATATGGCCCAGGGTCAACGGTTCCTCTGGGATGGTGTGCACAACTGGTGATATAAAGTGGAAATGCATTTTCTCTTTGTTACTCTGATCTACCTGTAGGTATTAAGTAACCAAAGTAAGCATGCTAAGTGTATAGTTATGATAAACAATTGTGCCTCTTTTAAAATTGTGAATTTCAAGGCCCTTTGGTTTAAAATAGTCAAACCAAATTCAGTTGTTGGAAAGTTGTTACATGTTACTCAGATGACCGTGGGCCTCTTGTTAACATTTAAGTTTGTTTTACCGATCATCGGAAAGGTTTAAGAAGTTACAAAAGGTCCGCCCCTCCCCATTTGTGTCCAAAATATACACAAGATTTAGTAAATCATTTTTGGTGTTGCTGTTGGCCCCTACCCAGCCCCCAAACTGTCCCAATCCTTTAAAGATTCCTGGACTTGCCATTGCTTGCAAAATCTGCGTGTCAAACAGGGATGGGGTAATTGAATAAAGTAATTGTAATTGAGTGTAATTAATTACATTTTTCAAAGTAATTGGAAGTAATTTGTAAACCTTCCAGAATGTATTTACATTTGTCATGTATTTTCAATTACTTTTCAATTACATTTCAATACCAAAATGAAAGTTTATATTTAAAAAGGTTGTCTTATACTGATACATAGTTTTATACTGGTTGGTTTATATTCTTATTCCCATGTTTTATAAATCTCAGTTCTCCCTATTCCCACTTGCAAATAACAATGATTGTTTAGATAGTTAACTTGTTTTACAGCAATTAGACTACATGTAACTACATCCCCTTTTAGATTTACCTGTATTCTATTCATTTTAAGAAAGAAAATAATGAATGGAATTGTGATAGATATTACTTATTTCCTTCAAAAATATGGATTTGAGAAAGTAACAAAAAAGATCTTGCCATACACCATACTGGTTAGCACAAATCAGTAATTAATTGTCTTAAAATGTTTAATTTTTGTCACACTCATTGTAAGGTAAAGGTCTTTTTGACCAGGTGTAATAAGCTAAAGAAAAAATCTTATTTTTAAAAAAATCTTTATTTTTTTTTTTATATAAAAATAAAACTTGAAGTAATTGAAATGTATTTAATTACATTTGTCAAAGTAATTGAAAGTAATTAATTACATTTGAAAAAATCAATGCAATTGTAATTGCAAGTAATTGACAAAATCATCAATGTATTTGAAAGTAATTAATTACATTTCAAAGTAATTGACCCCAAGCCTGGTGTCAAAACCAGTTATTTTTGTCTTTACAAATATACCAGTATGTAAGTAGTCTCTTTTTTTCCTGCGGCCTATTTCAATTCACAATCTTTTTTTTTTTTTTTTTGTTTTTTTTTATAATAAGCATTGAAGAAAAAAGAATTGTACGAACGTTCAGATAGATACTCAGGGTTTGAGTGTAGTTATCATGTATTTTATAGATCATCGCATGTACACTTACCAGTTCTGAGGGTGTGCATGAGTCATGAATATATCATAGTTTCTACAATTTTTTATAGATATGATTTTTATACTTAGGAAAAAAAAACTCCTCAAAAAAGTAATACTACTTGAAAATATTACTTTTTAAGGAGTTTTTACGTCACCTGAGTCCCTTAAATGACCTATTACTATCCGTTTTCGTCCATCATCGTGCGTCGTGTGTTAACATTTTCAGCTTCTTCTCTAAAATCACTGAACCAGTTTCAACCAAATTTGGTATACAGCATCTATAAGTGAAGGGGAACGAAAAATTGTGAATTTTATGGTCCCCGCCCCCCTGTGGCCTGAGAGATAGGGCCAAAACAACTAAAATTATTGAAATCTCTAAAAAATAAAAAAAATTAAATCTTCTTTACTCCTGGACATCAAGCAGATAATAGTAGGAAAGAATGTAATATGAGCATTGAGTCCTCTATCAAAATTGTGAAATTCATGGCCCCCGTGTCAGGGGTTCTAGTACTAGGGCAGGGCTATATAGATTATATAGTGAAAATGCATGAATTCTTTTAAAATCTTCTTCTCTGCTTCTGGGTATTAAATAAACTAAGTACTAGTACATAGTTATGATAAGCAAGAGTGCCTCTTCCAAAATTTTGAATTTTATGGCCCCAGGGTCAAGGGTTCTGGTCTTAGGGCTGGTCTCTATTGATTATATAGTGAAAATGCATGAATTCTTTGAAAATCTTCTCTGCTCCTGGGTATTAAATAAACTTAACTAAGTATATAGTTATGATGAGCAAGAGTGCGTCTTCCAAAATTGTGAATTTTATGGCCCCAGTGTCAGGGGTTCTAGTGTCAGGGCACAGCTCTATTGACTATTAAATGAATATTCATTAATTCTTTGAAAACTTTCTTCTCTGCTACTGGGTAATAAATAAACTAACTAAGCCCATAGTTGTGATGAGCAAGAGTGCCTCTTCCAAAATTATGAATTTTATTATATATACACAATGAAAATGCATTTACTCTTCAAAAATTTTCTCCTCTGCTCCTGGGTATTAAATAAACTAAGTACATAGTTATGATGAGCAAGAGGGCAGCTTACAAAATTGTTCATTTTATGGCCCTAGGATCAGTGGTTCTGGTGTTAGGGTGCAGCTCTATTGATTATACATGTACATGTATAGTGAAAATGCATTAATTCTTTGAAAATGTTCTCTGCTCCTGGGTATTTAATAAACTAAGTACATAGTTCTGATGAGTAAGAGTGCCTCTTCCAAAATTGTGAATGTTATTGCCCCAGGGCCAGGGGTTCTAGTATTAGGGCGGGGCTTTGATTATATAGTGAAAATGCATTAATTCTTTGAAAATTTTCATCTCTGCTCCTGGGTATTAAATAAACTAACTTAATATATAGTTATAATTAGCAAGAGTGTCCCAACCATGGCCCCTGTGTCAGGGGTTTTGCCAATTGTTGTAAAGGGGGGGGGGGCTTTTGATATTATAGTGAAAATACATTAATTCTTTGAAAATCATTTCCTTTGCTCCTGGGTATTATGCCAATGATCAAAGTATATATATATTATGATGAAGAAAGGTGCATCTAGCAAAATGGTTAATTCTATGCCCCTTGGGTCAGGGGTATCGGGGGGGGGGGTACATAGTCTGAAAATAAATAATTAATGCTTTGAAATCTGCTCTTTGGTATTAATCAACCATTTATGATGAAATAAAATTTATGATAAAATTTCCAAAATTTTGAAATATGTGGCCCCAGGGTCAGTGGTTCCTTTAGGGTGGGGTGCATAATTGGTTACAAAGTGGAAGTGCATTTTCTTTTTCTTACTCTGATCTACCTCTGGTTATTAAGTAAATAGAGTAAGCACGCTAAGTTTATACATTGTAATTATGATAAGCAATGGTGCCTCTTTCACAATTGTGAATCTCATGGCCTCTGGTTTAAAACATGAACTAAATTAAAAACAAATTCAGTTGTTGTAAAGTTGTTACATGATACTCAGGTGACCTATAAGACCTGTTGGCCTCTTGTTTATCTAAGTATTTACTGGAAAAATTAATGAAAAACAGCAGTAATTTATCAATCAACTTTATTATCTTAAAATTGCAGATTAACAAGCATTCTGAGAGTATTGTTTAAGCAAAACAGCCGCCTTCAGATGAGACCATATAAACCGAGGTCCCGTTTCGCAGTAGATGTTGGCACGAAAAAGGTCTCTCCCTGCTCAATGGCACTGAGTGCCGAGCAAAAATTTAATTGTACTTCTTTACCTGCAAGTGGTGGCGTCTCCATATGAGTGAATAATTTTCGAAAGGGACGTTAAATAACAAACAATCAATCATAACCAAACGGGATCCCCTTTTCTCTTTAGGATGTCAATTTCATATATTCTGTACATGTATATGAATAAGTACCCCCAAATATCTCGACATTTCGGTAATTACTTGTTTATGAATGAAATGTTTTGGAATTGAGTAGATCTGCCTGACAGTGTATGGATGCTCTTTGAAATTGATCAGAACAGCTCAGTTTTTAGGGTTCAAAAACAATTTCAAACTTGATCTATGGTTTGTCACTTCGTTAGAATAATTGAAATGTGTCTCGGGACAATCTTTCACCACAGTTCGAATGCCTCCGGTTTCACCGGTACGGGACAGATTATTTTGGGGACCTCCCGGAATCCCCCCCCCCCCCAACAACCCAAATTCTTAAAAGTTACTTTTTTTTCTTTTTTTTTCTTTTTTTTTTTTAACAATTTTATAAATGGTTTTACCCTTCAACAAAATAGCTGTGTACGGCAAAGATTCCTTAAATTTAAGATTTTAGTAACTTTTCACTAAGCAAATCAAAAAGGGATGCTTATAAATAACTGTTAAGTTATTACAAAAAAGATGATGAAAAACCTTACAACAAAGAAAACAACTAAATAAAACATAAAATGTTTACTTAAGAAATAAGGTATCATTTTTTGAGTTTTATTGGGATGTAAAACGGGTTGGTCACGTGATCAAATACCATAAAGCCCGAAGGGCTTTATGGAAGAATAACAAAAAATGATACCTTATTACTTATATTTACATTTGTGACTTATTTACTTTATATTTGCCTGATTGTTACTTTTAACGTGTGAAATGCGTTTATTTTTCAAACCCAACGGCAAATGTAATCCACTAAACGACCCTTTATGACGTCACAGAGAAAACGAACGTTTATCCAAACGCACATCTATGAACCCCATACCTGTATTTACACAGTTATAAAAACGCTTGCCTCCAGTAGTGTTATATAAAGGAAAACATTTGCAAATGTAAATATAGTTTGATAAAATTCATGATTCAGTGCCAGTGAGATGAATCGTTTTTTTTGATAGAGTGCAAATTAACAAACTAAATGCCAACATTTCTGGAATTCTTAATTTAAAGCAAGGTGTCTTTTGCGGAAATATTGTTTTCTTGTCTCAAAATGATCAACATATATGTGGCGTAAAGAAAGACAACCTGCACCGTTTCTAGATATGTTTTACGCGGATTGTGTCCTGTAGATCGTATACCTATTTGTTAATATATAGGATGTATATTTTAACTGAGACAGTTATTCTAATTTCCACTTTAATCTGTTGTATATTAAGTGAAAATTATACACTGTATCAAAATTTAAAAAGTGATTGTACTGTGCTGAAACCGATAGGCGATTCATTCAGTGTTTTTGTCGTAATGATATTTTAAATTAATTCTGTCTTAATTTTAATCTATTAGAATCTGACAAAATCATTTTCCCTTTATTATTAAATCACGGTTCACTATATTTATAAAATATTTACTTCAAATTGAAATGCAGCAATCTTAATTCGCTCTAATGGATATTTTCCTCACTATCAGAGCGAGCAAGACACCCACTCAATAACTCTAGTCTAAGATCCTTTACATATCATCAACTATTAATAATAACAAGTAGAGGTTTTTAAAAAAGCTTACCGTCTTTAGCAACAACCTTAAACAGTAAACTGATCTACATCTACAGGCCGTATAATTCTTTTGAATTTCTTGAGATTTTGTATTGCTACATTAGCTTTTTACTGGCATTAGCTCAACCACGATGGTCGCTCGGTCATTTCCGTAAACTTTGACGGAGAGCTTTTGGCAAACCTCGGCTGATTCCGTTACCTTCTTCAAACAAGAAAAGGGAAAAGAATAATAACAAATTTTAAAGCCTGCAAGCAATAAACATCAAATTTATTTACAATGAAATTAAAAAGACCTTTTAAGTCATTGCTATAAAAAATTTCATGTTATTAAGAATTTAATTACTGCTGATTTTGTTGTTCGTATTGTCAATTTTTTTTTAAAGATTGAAAAATCTTGCAAAATTGTTAAGTCGTACGAAAATTAGATCATCAGAAAGTTATCTCCCTTGCCTTGAACGGCATTTCAACCAATGAAATAATTGAAAATTTTCTCATCATGCAATTTCTACCAATCACAAAAGAGAGGAAGTGCATAGTCCGAAGACTGTAAAAAACTTCAACTATATAATACCGTCTTCCAAGGAAGACGGTAATCACTGCTTCAAAAAATATGTCTAAGGGACGAAACTGTGCATGTTCTCTTTATTCTTCGTTTCATCAGTTGTAATCACTGTATACAGTTTTTTTTTACTTTGGGTATTTAAATTGATGTTAAAAATACGTGTACACTTGAAATTAAACTTGGAATCATTGTCTCTACAATCCTGTTCCTCTTGCTATAGCATACTAACTTCCGAGGACTACTCGAGTATGTCTATAATAAATAAAAATTCAAAAACTGTGATTGAATTAAGGTTCTAGGAAATAACTATGAAGTTTCAGTAATTATATCTAAAAAAGGTTAAGACTTTGACTTTAACAAGGTATGCAGGGCTTTTTCTAAATGTAAAAAAGTAGAGATAACGAACAGGGATCGATCAAAAAAATAAACAATACAAATATGCTAAAAGGGCTTAAAACTCAGATCCTTGCAAATTCAAGAGGTGGGTCAGGTGCCTAGGAGGGGGAAGCATCCCCTGTTGACAGGTACCATCCTCAGTCAGGTAGACTTTAGTAATGATTTCAGTATAACAATAAAGGTCTATAAAAAATTTGCACATTGCTGCTTTTTCAATAAAAATGGAACTCGTAAAGATTTATTTGCAAAATCTTATGCGTGAAAAAGAGCAAACACTTGCTGTGACCTTCAACTCGACATTTAGATATATCGACGACGTACATGTACTGTCAATTAACATTGGTAATTTCCATTTGTATGTCGATACGATATATCCTAGTGAGCTTGAGATGAAAGATACAACAGAGTGTGACACATCTGTTTCATATTTGAATAATGAACTTGAAAAAGACGTTACTGGTAATCTAACAACCAAGCTCTATGATAAACGTGATGACGTTAACTTTACTATCGTCACCTTCCCTTACTTACTCAGCAATATACCTTCATCACCAGGTCCTGTATACGGAGTTTATATATCTCAGTTGATAAAATACGCAAGAGCATGCTCTACGTATGAACAATTTCTAAAACGAGGTAAATTATTGACAAACAAGTTGATGAAACAAGAATTTCAGCAGTCTCGTTAAAGGAATCATTTCTATGGTCGACACAATGACCTTGTCAGCAAATACAATTTATCATGGAGTCAAATGCTGAGTTGCTGACTGACGTTTTTCATACCAATTGTTAATCCATTATTTACACTGAATTGAACGGATTTATCGGTTAATTCCCGATCATGACGATGAGCACACGGCGGGTGTGACCGGTCGGCAGGGGATGCGCACTCCTCCATCACTGATGTTTTGGAGGTCCGTGTTTGCTCTGTTCCTATTTTGTATTGTTTTTTGGACTTTTAATCTGGAATACTCGTTATCTCCATGTTTCCTGTATTAAGTTACATGTATTTAATATACGACCAAAATGATAGATTATATTTGCAAACAAATGGTCATTCATCATCATCACCATCATCATCATCGCTCTTTACACCCTGTGGTGTGTTAGGCAGCATCAAACTTTCTCCACTCTTGTCTATCCTGGGCCAGCCTCGTCAATGATCCCCAGGTCTGGTACATTGCTTTTATCTCACTCATTATTACGACCATAAAATGTACGAAATGATGCTGACTTTAATTGAGGCTGTTGAAATTCCTGTAACATCAACTTATTCAGTGAGTATTCTGTCTCACATTTAAAATTGATCGAACTTAGAGAACCTTTTCAATAGCAGATTAGTTTGAAGACACATGAAGATCATAAGCAGGTGAAAGGGAAATTACTACGTAAGTAGTACAATTCTCTTTCCACCTTGGACTTTTAGTAAGGCGTGGTATTCTCGACGTTACATACCGGTAATCAGCGTCTAAAATTTACATAGTTAAACTTACATAGAAGTTAAACTCTTGAGTAGTGTGCCGACATGCAATACAGAATCTCAAAATGTCCAATGGAAAAAAAAACAAGATATTTCATAAGACATTTGTCTCCAAACCGATGCCATTTTTTAAAGCCAGATGAAAAAATTTCCAGGACGTAAAACATACATTTACCAGAAGATTTTAGTGGACAGATTTCTAATTACTGAAATTTTGCTGCCGTTACCTGTAAAATCAAAACGCCCTGATCGGTAATTGCTCTTAGAACTCTCAGGTGCCCTGTCTTTTATGCCAAATCTTGTAGTCATTTATATACATGTACATGTATATGTATTTATCACAGACAAACAGGTTAGAACAAAGATTTGAAAGGACACATGCGTGTCAGACTTCATTGATTGTATACATGTTGTTAAACGTATTTCTCGAAAAATTTTCACTCATATGGAGACGCAACCACCTGCTGGTGGAGAACTACTGATTGTGTCGTCACTTAGGGCCATTGAGCAGTGAGGGGTCTTTTTCGTGCCAGCACTTACTGCGACAAGGAACCTCGGTTTATACGGTCTCATCCGAAGGACCGGTCTCCACATCCCACAGTGAGATTAAAACCCGCGACGGAAGGATCGACTCCTTACTTTGCGATTCTAGAGCAGACGCTCTAACCACATCGCCACGCAGGCGACTGCCAGACTTGAAGAGTTTACCTTAATATACAATTCAAAGGTCGAGGAAAATGTGGGGGTTTTTTTGGCAGACAAAGAGACAGACATGACGAGCAATTATCATAACAAGCATTCTAAGATATTGCATAAGCAGTAGTTGTCCCCTCACGGGTTCCCCCTTTTTTTTTGAGGTCACCTGAGTAAACTCAGGTGACCTATTGCCATCCGTTTTCGTCCGCCGTCGTGCGTTAACATTTGAACATTTTCAGCTTCTTCTCTGAAACCACTGAACCAATTTCAACCAAATTTGGCATATAGCATCTATGGGTAAAGGGGAACAAAAAATGGGAATTTCATGGTCCCTGGGGGTGGGGCAAAAACCACTAAAATTAGTGCAGTCTTTAAAAATCTTCTTCTTTACTCCTGGACATCAAGCAGTCAAACTGTTGGTATGATTGTAATCAGCATTAAATCTTCTATCAAAATTGTGAAATTCATGGCCCCAGGGTCAGAGGTTCTAGTGCTAGGGCGGGGCTAAATAGGTTATATAGTGAAAATTCATTATTTCTCTGAAATTCTTCTTTTCTGCTCCTGGGCATTAAATAAACTAACAAAGTGCATAGTTGAGTTGAAAATGACTGCCTCTTCCAAAATTGTGAATTTAAGGAGGCTCATTACACCACTTTTTGATGACGTACTACACAAAAAAATAAACCTCCATTGTTTCGACCGTTTCCCTCTGGGGACGATTTGTACAGGTACCTCTATAATATGACTCTGACCTTTAAAGCGCTTTAAAAATATAGATGAAACAAGCGGTGTTATAAACAGTGAAAACAAAGTAACGGATTCATTATGCATGGACCAAGAAGGATTGCGTTTAAGCAGAAACAAAAGAAATCAACATCCAAATATTCGCCAAACAAGTATTGTGCAATTTCATAGCGATGCATGCGGTGAGCTATATCAATGACATGTTTTTATGGAGGAAATTCGGGTTTAAATCTACAACCTTATTGAAATTAAAAAAGTTATTTACTTGCACTGTTTACTGTGTTGGTATTAATTTATATATTTGCTTTATTGATTTAAATATATACTCTGGCAATTTAAAGCTTTTTTCTGAATTTTAGATGTAATGTACAAACGTTCCTTAGTGTTTTGAGTCTTGGCTTATTAGGAAAGATAACTCTTGAAAGCGGACTTTTTATACCAAATATTTTTTAATTTGGCATTTTCATTTCGTGTAAACATTTTTCATTCAATTTGTAACATGTAATTCATTGAAATACATTCCTTGTCTCTTCAGAACTCATTTTCTTAATGTTTTATGCACAGATTAAAAAGATAATGATATTAATTGTTTTTTTAGGAGAAATTTATTTTTTCTAATAAAATTAATATTAGGTATTATGAGATATTTTTACTGTTTCTACCTGTCTTAAGAAGATGCCCATCATTTGACACTGAAAGTTCTGAAATTCTGGTAACAATAAACTTGAAATAAAACATTTCACTAAAATTAGACAAAAGCTAAAAAATTCTCTAAAAAAATATTTATGATATCAATACCTTGTTCTGGATATTTGACATCTACATAATAAGTGGTGCTGTAATGAAATCTAAAATAAACTGTGGATGTAATGAGCCACCTTAATGACCCCATGCCAGGGTCAGGGGTTCTAGTGCTAGGGCGGGGCTATATAGATTATTATAGTGAAAATGCAATAATTCTTTGATATTCTTCTTTTCTGTTTGCGGGCATTAAATAATCTAACCAAGTGCAAAGTTATGTTGAATAAGGCTGCCTCTTCTAAAATTGTAAAACTATTGGGCCCAGGGTCAGGGGTTCTAGTGGCAAGGCGGGGCTATATAGATTATATAGTGAAAATGCATTATGTCTTTGATATTCTTCTTTTCTGCTCGTGGGCTTTAAATAAACTAACTAAGTGCATAGTTATGTTGAATAAGGATGCCTCTTCTAAAATTGTGAATCTAATGGTCCTATGGTCAGGGGTTTTAGTGGCGGGGGGGGGGGGGAGGCTATATAGATTATATAGTGAAAATGAATTATTTCTTTGAAAATCTTCTTCTTTGCTCCTGAGTATTAAATAAACTAACCAAGTACATAGTTATGTGTTAAATAAGGCTGCCTCTTCCAAAATTGTGAATTTCATGACCCCCTGGGTTGGGTGTTCTGGTGTTAGGAACTTAGGGTGGGGCTCTATTGATTATATAGTGAAAATGCATGATTTCTTTGAAAATCTTCTTCTCTGCTACTGGGTAATAAATAAACTAATTAAGTACAAAGTTATGATGAGCAAGAGAGTTTCTACCAAAATTGTGAATTTTATGGACCCAGGGTCAGGGATTATGGTGTTAGGGCGGGGCTGTATTGATTACATAGTGGAAATGCATTATTTCTTTGAAAATACATAGTACATAGTTATGATGAGCAAGAGTGTCTCTACAAAAATTGTGAATTTTTTGGCCCCTGGGTCAGGGATTCTGGTGTAAGGGCGGGGCTCTATTGACTATATGGTGAAGATGCATTAAATCTTTGAAAATCTTCTTCTCTTGTCCTAGGAATTAAGTAAACTAACTAAGTACATAGTTCTGATGGGCAAGAGTGCCTCTACCAAAATTGTGAATTTTATGGCCCCAGGATCAGGGATTCTTGTGTTAGGGCGGGGTTCTATTGACTATATAGTGAAAATGCATTAAATCTTTCAAAATCTTCTTCTCTTGTCCTAGGTATGAAGTAAACTAACTAAGTACATAGTTCTGATGAGCAAGAGTGCTTCTACTAAATTGTGAATTTTATGACCCCATGGTTAGGGGTTATGGTGTTAGGGCGTGGCTCTATAATGATTATATAGTGATAATACATTACATCTATGAAAATCTTTTTCTCTACTCCTGGGTAATAAGCAGATGAAATATTTATATAGTTATGAAGTGCAAGGGCTCTTCTTCCAGAATTGTGAATTTCATCGCCCATGGGCCTGGGATACCAAAAGGGGGGGGGGGGGCTCTACTTATATACTGAAAATGAATTGTTTGAAATCTGCTCCTTGGTATTAATCAAACATTTGTGATAAGCAAGTGTGCCTTTTCAAAAATTTTGCAATGTGTAGACCTAGGCTCAGGGGTTCATGTGTGATAGGGGCACTCCTGATTATTGCTGAATATTACTGATTAGTTGACATGCATTTTTGTTCCCCTACCATGATATTATGGGTATTAAGTAAACAAACTAAACAATTGCTAATTGTATAGTTATGATTAGAAATGGTGCCTATTTCAAAATTGTGAATGCCATAGCTTAAAACATGAACCAAAGTCAATCATTTGAAAGTTGTTGCATGATGCTCAGGTGACCTATAAGGCCCATGGGTCTCTTGTATTTCTTTCAGCCTTGGGTTATGAATTGTTGAAATTCTATACCTCTTTATCCGACCTTTTTCTCTTCAAGTTATTTCCTAAATGCAAGATGGCCGAATCAACATAAATGATACATTATGGGAGGCTCGCTATTTTCTGATAGATATTGTATTAAATAATGAAAGACCACGGCCAAACAAAGATCAACACACTTAGAAGGTTTAAAGGCCGGAAGGTTTAAGTATAATACAAGTATTATAATACTTTTGTATTATAATATGGCAAATCTTACAAGATTGAAATTTTCTCTCTGTCAAAGTAATAAAAATGGAGGATTTTTGATTTTTATCGTGCTATGCACTGCTTGCATACAAAAAATAATTGATGTGCCATTTCATTTCATTGGTTGAAAGTGATAGGTAAGTTAAGATTTGTATTAGGAAATAGAGCATTGCTCTATTCTTAAAGGCCGGTATACACGGTAAGATTTGTATTATAGGATTTGTATTATAATACAAAATCTTATGATACACTGTATTAAGAGTGTATACACAGTAAGATTTTGTATTATAATACAAATCTTATAATACAAATCTTACCGTGTATACCGGCCTTAAGAAGCATATGGCAAACCATTGAAATTTTTCTTTATTTTTTTTATATGCATACAAAAAATAATTGATGACTTAACAACAAGAAGCAATGATTTAGTGACATATAAAAACGACGCAATATAATTTAATTTGTACACAATTTCTAACTCGTTAAAAATGCCATCATAATTTTGGTTTTCCTCAATTCTACTGCTCTCAGACATAAAACATAGATGGATAATATGATCATGATAATATGATAAATAGAAGACGTAATTGCACTCTACCAATCTGTAATCAAGTTAAAAGACAATAACATTACATCATTGTCAGACAAGCGTTATCGTATCATTTGTTGTTGTTGAATTTCGAATATTGTTCATTTTATCTTTTGATTTGGTATTATTCGCTGCATATTTGGAATTTGATATATTGCCTAGAGGAGGGTCTTTTTGTATCACGGGGGCGTCTTTTGTAAGAGTGGGTGGAACACTCGATTTATGATTTAAAACGTTCTTTTGGTTAACACCCGATGAAGCGCACGATAAAGTTGACAACGATTCGTGCGATGATTCTTGGGCAACGTCACTGGGAGTCTTACTTATCACAGAATATAAAGGATTACTTTGAATGTTAGGTTTACTATTAAGGTCAACATCTGGCTCACGGTCGGGTGGTTCCTTCATTACTGTTTCCTCTTTCTGTGTTTTGTGTCCTTCATCTGGGAAATCATCTGGATCAATGTGTTCCTGCTCTATTGCCTCTCTGTTTAATCTTTGTATCCTCCGTCTTTGGTAATAAACAGCAGAAAATAGTAATATATTTATGAATAACAGCGAACATCCAATAGCTACGGTGATACTTAAAGGTACGGAGTTACTAAGCTTCGACTCCTGGCCGGCTTGGTGTTCTGAGGGGGGCTTTGTCTGTTCCAGAGAGTCTTCTCTCTTCCTCTTCTCTTTGCTGGAATTACCAGCGTCATCATGGTGGTAATATCCCCCGTTACTGTCAAATGGGGGTGGTGAGGGAGGGATTGGTGGGTGGGGTGGGAATATTTTTTTGAAATTTGTAGTCAGCCTGTGAGGTTCATCAAAGGTCGCCATGTTGTTTTGGTCTCTAAGTTCATGTTCTCTCGGGTCAGATACTGGCTTCATCGGTTTGTTTAGTTTAGGAATCAGATCTAACCAAAGCGATAATTGTTTCCCTCTGTAATGACTCGACACTGAAGTATTTGAACCTGAAATATGCGTAAAAAACATAAAGTTGTCTGGAAACATCGTGCATGTCTCTTGCACTGATTGCTAATTATTTTTTATTTGCCTAAGTGATTACATTTACTTGTTTTCATTAAGTCATTAGATTTTAACGCTGCATACATTTTGTGGCAATATGCCCAATGACATTTAGCATTAGCGTACATGTACTCCTAAAACGAACCATAATAGTTATTTAGCTGTAGAGCCAAATATAATGCATGAATCTCTCTATAAAATTTTAACTTAATTAATTTTCAAAATAAACACGTTTGTGCGAACTGCGAATCATCATTATCAGCTAGTTTATGGTAAAAACTATTGTAAATGCAATGCTTACCAAAGTGAAGAAACATCTGCTGATTCCTGTCATACTTTGGCCAACCCGGGCTACTGCGAATTTTCTGTTCAAATGTCAACTCACCGTCATGTTTGTTAGGGTCACTGAAATAACAATACAATAGCTTTTAGTTATGGGCAGCAAAGAATCTACCTGAAAATCTTAATGGCAATCATAAAAAAAAATAAACGATTACCCTGTTTTGGCAAAGTTTGTCCAGTACGACATCATTGTCTTGCTGATTTCTTTCTCCACCTGGGTGAATTTGTCCGAGAAAGGTGTCACGCCCTCTACTAGAGGAGCTCCGAAGACGTAGGCCAGCTCATCCCCGTGGACCGCGCTTGTCCAGTTATGATACTGAGCAGTGTCCGATACTGTGGCATGTGTAAAGGCATAGAAGTAAGTATCTGTGTTCAAAGAATGCTGTTGTGTCATTCTAATCAATGGAGCAACGTATAAGCCGTCACTCAATAGCTGTAAAACGTTGTCTCTTCGCGTGAAATCATCTTGTACGGTGTCCCATGACGTATACTGATGATACAAAACTTCGTAAATTTTTTGACGATTAAAGCGGAAGTTATTCAAAACAAACGTCCGAAGTATCTCTGACTTCCTTTCTTCACTGATTCCATTAGTGAGTTCTTTTTGTTTTAGATACATATAAGCTTCGCTGCTGGTTACCCCAAAAATAACAGGAATTGTAGTAAAAGTATTGTGTGATTGTTTCATTAAATTTTCCACCGAGTCCTTGAAAATTTCACCATAAGGATTAGGAGAAGGGGCCATACATGAGTAATACTTCGGGGCTGCTGGCGAGCTGTTTACCAGGTCCTGAGCACTTCGACTTTTGAGGCACTTTGTGAGACCCTCGACGTCATTGGTGAAGCTGGAACAGTTGACATTCCGGGCTAGCCAATGAGCGCAGGAGTGAGAGTCATAAGACACCGCCCACGGACTCAGTGCTGATCCACTCTGGATAACAGCTCTTTGAAAATATTTTCCTACAAAAAGGCAAACAACATCTGTGGTAATACACAATGTCTACCGGTAATATAGTATCTTCTGTCTATATTCGCCGTATTATATTTTGTTTTTACTTACCAGATGGCAGTCAATAAATAATTTATACAATGTAACAATGCATATAGGGAATGAGCAGGAGTACCTTTTTCTGATAACGAGGAGAGCATTAAAATGTTGACGAGGGCGGCTCCGTGCCCGTGACCAAACAGCGTGACCTTTTTGGGATCTCCGTTGAATGCTGCAATATTGTCCTGGATCCACTGCAGCACGGCCAGGATGTCCATCAGAGCTTGGTTACCCTGAGCTGAGCTGTGCCCGGTGTTAAGGAAACCTGTACAGGAAAGATGATAAGCAAGATAGAGAAAACCTTAACAAGGAACAAGATAAGCAGGATAGAGCAAACCTTAACAGGAAATAAGAAGAATGATACCTAAGAGGCTAGAGCAATCAATCCCAAATTTAATTCATATATATATGAAGTTGATATTACACTGTTCATCAAAAGTTCTTTTTCTTAAGAAAAAATTAAAAAGACTAAAATTTGCGTAAGATTTCTCATTATACATTGCATATACAAGCTGATCAAAATCTTTAAAAAATAACAGCTCGATTTTGCAAATAACTTGAAATTCTGTGTTTTTTGTAATGAATATAATACCATATTCTAATAAGCCAACAAAACGAGACAAAATGTGATGAAAAGCGAAAAATAATGAACGCACTTCTTAACAAAAAAATAAATAGCAGAAACAACGAGTTATTAAGATAGAACAGGTTATTGAACTAAACCATTTTTGGATTTAAAAGGATATTCAACTTCCAACTATAGCTATATGAATATATGATGCTACCATATTAAGGAAGGGGTCGTATTGTTAGAAAACATCACAAAAGTCATATGCTTACATGGTCATGAAATTTCAACTTTGTATAACTTTATTTAAAAAATACATGAAAAACATTTTTTATTTGAAATAAAATTTTATTTTTAATTGTCTTTTACTTTTAGGAAGATAGAATAAAGAATGTCAATATAGAAATTACTAGTAATGATTATTGAATATTAATTTTATATAATTTCATATCTGAATTATTTCAGTTTCTGTCATTATGTGCACTTTTATAAATAATGTGTATAAGTGGCACAATATATATGTTATATACATGAAAATAAATTATACGGGACTAAAATAAACAATCGGGCGTGGTATACGGTTTATTATAATACAAAATCGAGTAATTTATAGTACAGCTGTTGTTATGCAAATAGGTCTTACTCCGCGCAGTGCACATTTGTTGATGTTTTCTCTCTTTGTTTTGATTGTTTATTTTCTAATTCTTCGCAACCTCTGTTGATTCAAAGTAAAAACAACATGTATGTGTGAGATTTTATTTTATAAGCTGTTTAAAATTAACAATGGATATCGCCAATTTGTCAATGTACATTAGCACTATTTTTAATAACGTGTTTTAAAGAATCAATATTGTTGAGTCCTTTGCCGCCGCAGTTTAGATGAGAAAAAATTGCCAGGTGATCGCAATGAGGCTGCATCGAAAACGATGCGCCTCAAAAATACATGTATTTTAAAATTTTATTTTTCATTTGTCTCCCCGAATACCGATCCATTTAATGTGTTAAGTTTTATAACAAATATTATCAAAGCTTGCATAATAATCTTTTAAACACGACAAAAAGAAGCGCGAGTACATCAACTGTTATTTGAAACGCGTTTTGTTTTTCTTTATTAGTGAAGTAAATTCTATCGTTAATGTTTCGAAAAAAATGTTTAAAATGAAATACTGTGCTTTTATTCATGAAAGGAAATGAAGAATAACATACAATTTCCTTAATTCGGATAGAATTTTTAATAAAAGAGATCCATTCAATTATTAGGAATTACACTCCAGAAGAAGTCAGACTGACACGTCACTATGACGACTTTGCTTTGATATATGCCAACGGCATCTAATTTGTAAAGTCAGATTCTCGTAACACAGCAATTTTACCCCAGAAAATGAATACAAAACATCGAAATAAATAAAATTGCGGTATCGGCTTAAGAAAAAAGTAAAAGAATACGGAAACTGACCCGATTCTGAATCGAATGTTTCTTCATTGTACATAACTCAGTATTAACAACTGTAGGATGACGTCAGACGTTTTGTTTTAATGTGGAACTGATTAAAGAGAATGCTGTAATACTCAACAAGAACGCCTAGTCTATAGTTAATGGTACTCACCAAGAACGCCTAGTCTATAGTTAATGGTTATGACTATCACATCGCCGTAACTCGCCAATACGCTACCATCATAGGCATTTCCGGTCCCTATTTCGTAAGATTCACCATGGACGAAAACCATTACGGCAAAAGGCGTGGTATCTGTCCATTCTGCAAAAATCGGAAAGAAACTGAAAATCAAATGAATCTTTCAATATCTGAACAATTCACTGATAAAATACCAGGGCCTGAGTCATCATTCTTCGAGACTTGTTGTAATCAATCGCTCTTCTGGATTAATACATGTTAAACAAACTTTAAGAAAAAAAGCAATATTTCTCATAGAATTAATACTAACATAATTAACTTAAATGATATTTTCCAGGTGGAGAATTTTGTAAAGATTTTGTCACAGTGTCAAAATTATGTGCAATTTTTTTTTTTTTGGGGGGGTCGATTTTTTAATGTCATGATTTATAAGCTCTAGATTTCTATGAGAGGGGATGCTCCGCTTTCCGGTGTCCATATCAGCATAATTATCTATCGAGAAATCAAATATTAAAAGAAATATTGCTCAAATGTCTAAACTTAAAAAAAAAAATAATAATAAAGTCTGGATTTGCCATTATAAAACGAAAATTGAGTTATCTTTATTTCACAAATTACTTTCAGTTGTGCTTCAGGGAATATTTACTCACGGGACTCATTATCGCGTTTTAAATCGGTCAAGTTTGCAAATGAATTATCACAGACAAAACGGCATATCTCCTCTGATTATTATTTCTCCCAAAAGATCGCGAATCGAAAACAGAAACTTGAGATGATTCAAAATGCTTTGGGTTAATTTGTTGACGATAAAAATAAAGGGAGTTCATTTAATTTCTTTTCAACAGAAAACAGAATAAAATCTATTTAAAACACGTCTATGGTCTCATCAACAAAGAGGCCGGAAAACCATTTAGCTACGTTAAACGTTATGGCCGTATGTGTATCCGTTTCGACACCATAATAGAAGTATTCTGAAGATGCACATGTTTTTATTGAATTTTCGAAAATTTTTATCGTCGAAGCAAAAAGAATACCTTTTTTTCTTATTTGCTTTATACGCTATATGATTTAGGTACCGTAATCAATGATGATTTTTTTTATAAGGATAGATATTTTTCAATTTAGCTTAAATTAAGTTATGGACTAATTGAAACTTATACAGTTCTCCTGGGTTATTTTCAAGCCAATACTTTTTCGAAAATCTGCATTAGGTTTATTTATTTTATAAAGCTATTAAGTGCAGATGCTTTGATTAAAGTTTTACATTAACCAATATTCTGACTTGCATTAATTCGCCCCGAATCTAATCCACTAATGGAAATCTTTAATGCAGCAATAAGTGTAAACACCGAAGAAGAAAACGAACCCTTTCATATTCATTTAACGAGGCCTTTCGAATACAGAATGCCGTATCAATTCATAATTTAGGACTACAGAACTTGACATAAGATGCTGATGCAGTAGCGCGGTGCGGTTTTTTCCTGCAGACGTTATCTAATCAACTATTACAAAGACCAAATTTCACAGGAAGCGAGGCTTTCTCGAACACTGCTTTGTCTCAGAGAGGGAACTTCAAAGCTAATCACGTTCCATTTCGTTTTAGCAAATGATTAAATAGAGAGCCAAAGTTATATTACTTTTTCTAATCGCTACAGCAATTTTAATGTTCAGACAGTTTGAGTCTATTTCAAGGAGGTTGAAATATCCGTTTTTTTGTATATTTGGGTAGGCTAAATACGTAACTAAAAATGAAAAACATGCAGATAAAACTCGTTAATCCGAATGCTTGAATATCAACAAAATTGTGAGAAAAATTTAAAGTAATATCTTTTTAGCTCTACTGGTCAGAGACCAGAAGAGCTTATGCGATAGTAATGCGTCCGTCGTCCGTCCGTCTGTCTGTCTGTCTCTCCGTCTGTAAACAATTTTTCAAAATGCTACTCCTCCTACAGTTTTGGTCTGATTTCAGTATAACTTGGCACACAAGTAGACTACACTAAGAATAGATACATAATAATTATTCTGTGTATCGGTTTTTGATTTCAATGCACGGTGTTGCCGTTGTTACTAAAATTAGAAATTTTTGTTAAAATCATTCAAAATGCTTCTCCTCCTACAATTAAAATCTGATTTCAATATAACTTGGCACACAAGTAGACTACACAAAGATACATAATTCTATTTGGCAGTTTTTGGTTTCGATGCACGGTGTTGCCATTGTTACTAAAAATAGAATTTAACAAAATACTTTCAAAATGCTCCTCCTCCTACAGTTTTGGTCTGATTTCAATATAACTTGGCACACAAGTAGACTACACTAAGATACATAATTCTGTATATAGGTTTTTGTTTCAATGAATGGTGTTGCTGTTGTTACTTTTTAAAAAAAGAAATTTCTTTTAAATACATTTAAAATGCTACTCCTCCTACAGTTTTGGTCTGATTTCAATATAACTTGGCACACAAGTAGACTACACCAAGATACATAATTCTGTGTATCGGTTTTTGTCAATATTCTGTTTCTTGCTTTTGTAAAGTTTTATATCCCAACTGCTACTTTTTCTTTACTATAAGTACAAACCAGTAGAGCTTCAGTCTCGACAGAGACTTCTGGTTTTAATAGTGGAAGAAAAGAAGCTGTGCCTTACAATAGTTTTTTTTTTGGGGGGGGGGGGTTAAATAAGATGTTTGCTGTTAGTAACCATGGTATCATCCTTTATCAAAATTAAATACCGACATAAAGAACAATAGAGTATAATATAGTTACAAAGTTTTCGTACATTTCTGTTCTAAGATTTCAAATCAAAAAGCATTAATAATTTGTGTGAACGGATTAGCATTTTGAAAATTGTTACGACGGATTTTTCTGTTGTTTCCCGATCATGACAATGAGCAAACGGCGGGTGTGACCAGTCAGAAGGGATGTTCAATTCTCTATAGTACCTGATCCCAACTCTGATGTTTTGGAGGTCTGTGTTTGCTCTGTTCCTATTTTGTATTTTTTATAGACTTATGAGCTTGAATACTGTTCATTATCTCTATATATTTCATTAAAAGACAAAGGAACAGCTAAGCTGTAGAGAGACAAACAGACAGGGGACACTTTTCACATAAGCTCTACGCTTAACGTAATCCAGTTAAAAGAGAAGGAAAATCAAAGGCCTGATGGCCTGAGAGGCGCATCGCAGTGAGGGTATAAAACTTTTTCTTCTTAGAAAAATTCAACGTAAATGTTAAGTGAATGAAATAAACCAGTTATAAGGATAAAAAAAAATTAAGTAAGGTTTCTTTGAGGTTCGAACAATTGAGCCATGGCATTTTTAGCCAGTCGATCAGGAGGGTGAAAAAAAATAGTCTGTTATATCAATTATGATTAATTGATATTTAATTAATTCATTATTGATTTTAATCATATTTTAATTTTTTTTTAAATTTTATTCTTTGACTATTAGCATAGTAGGAATCGGAGATGAAATAATGAATGACATTATAGAAATTACTGTGAAGTAATGATTATTGAATAATTCTACATAATTTCATATCTAAATTATTTCAGTTTCTTTCATTATGTGCACTTTTATAAATATCAAAACTTTGTTTTTAACTTCTTTTTCTCAATCAAAATGGCACAATAGTTATAAACATGAAATGGTCATAAAAATAATACAGGACTAAATAAAAACAATCCGGCTTGGTACACGGTTTATTATGAACCCCTCAATTGCGGCGATTCCCTCCAATATTTTCGATATAATTTTAGGTATGAAACCTTAGCGGTTAGGATTGAACTTTTAAAAAGTCTATGTTTATAAGGTATTAGAAACACTATAAATTGAAATTCACAGTAATTGCAGTTTTTATTAGTCAATCACCACATTTAACTGACATTTCACCAATATCCGATCATATCGCTGTTTGTGACCTCGTGGAAATATTTTCCCGATAGGTGGCGCTTGTGCAAGAATTTATTATTAATTTAAGAATTTTATGTACATCTTACTATTCGTTTACTCGAGTAAAAATAATAACATCCCCTTTATTTAAAAAAAACAACGATTCTGTTTCTATGTCTCAATTGCTAGTGATACATTTTTTAAAATAACGTTAGTGATGCTTCCTGATAGGAATACAAATAATTGCACCTTACAAAACCGAATAATTTATAGTACGAGCTGTTCTTATGCAAATAGATCTTTCTCCGCGCAGTGCACGTGCAGATAAGCTCCTTCGTTTGTTGATGTTTTCTCTCTTTGTTTTTAATTGTTTGTTTTTCGTAACCTTTATTGATTCAAAGTAAAAACAACATTTATGTGTGTGATTTTATGTTATTTGCTGTTTAAAATTAGATTATGGATATCGCCAACTTGTCAATATACATTGGCACTATTTTCAATAGCGTGATAAGAATCAATATTATTGAGTCCTTTGCCGCCGCTGTAAACAAGAAAGAAATGCTGGGTGATCGCAATGCGGCTGCATCGAAAACGATGCGCCTCAAAAAAAATACTTGTACAATGCAATATTGCGACTCAGTTGTCAATATATTCTTTTTTCTGTCCAAGTCCAAAAAAAATCTTAATATTCCAGATTATTAGCTCCAAAAATGGTTAATATATAACTATATGGTCAATCCAATTTTGCAATATAAAACGCAATTATGAAACGTTTTATTAGGTTTCAAATACATGTACTTGAGTACATTGTAGTCTCGTATACAGTCATCTGAAAAAATAAATCTGCAGCTTTTTTGTATTCAATGCCGTAATTGAGGGAGAAAATTCATTGCTAATAGGTAATATTTAAATCCAGAGGCGTAGTCACAAACTTAAAAGTGGGGGGGGGGGGCTCAAGTCCAGAAATTCTTTGACAAGGTTGGGGGGGGGGGGGGTAGTGGTCAACTTTTTTTCAAAGGCAAGTTACTTTCAATTCCAATTTTTCTACACAACTATATATTGATATTAATTCAAAATAGCTGTTATTTTGTCATTCATTAAAAAGTGGGGGGGGCACAGACATACTCTTGCCCCCCCCCCCACATCTGAAAGTGGGGGGGCTAGTGCCCCCGCTGCCCCCCCCCCCCCGTGACTACGCCTATGTTTAAATCCATCGAAAGGTCTTTTCACCATGAATATACATGCGAAGTATGAAATACCCAACTGTTCAAAACTTATGGCCATGGTTATAGTTTGGTTATATTTTTCCAAAACGTATGTCAAACTCCAACGTCAAATTTGGTGAAAGGTCTTGTCACAAGGCATACACTTGTTGAATATGAAAGCCATAGTCCCATCCACTCAAAAGTAAAAGTTAAGTGGAAGTTTAAAATTTTTGCGGACAGACAGGGCTTAAACTACATATCCCTGGATCTGAGTAAAAAAATTAACAACAAGAAAAGAGAACAAGAGATGTTTGTAAAACACTTAAGATCCCCCCCCCCTCCCTTTCCCTTAATAATGGGAATTTTTCCAAGTAACATAACTCTGTCCAAAGTCGTTTGATCGTACCTAAAACATAACTTGACCTAGATATTGTTATGAGTAATCTGTATAGCAGATTTCATCTCAATATGTGCAACCTGTGCAAAGAAAATGAACAGAAACTGCAAATAATTGGAATTTTTCTAAAAGTCCAAGGGGCATAATTCTATCCGAGATGGCTCGATCTTGCCCAAAACAGAGCTTCCCCTAGATGATATTCTTCTGATAAATCTGTATACTAAATTTCATGTCAATATGTTGAACCTCTGCAAAGAAAATGAACAAAAACTGCAAATGATTGGAATTTTTCAGAGTTCAAAGGGCATAACTCTGTCCAAAATGACCCGATCGTACCCAAAACAGAACTTGACCAAGATATTCTGATAAATCTGTATAGTATTAAATTTTATTTCCATATTTGCAACCTCTGCTAAGAAAATGAACGGAAACTAATAGTAAACCGATAGGCAGACCGACCGACAGCAGCAAAGCAATATTCCCTCTCTTCTTCGAAGGGAGACATAAAAAAAGAGTAAAAATTTACATCTAATTGAAATTCTTAAACAGAACTTTATTACGTACTGGTTATTCATTGTTGCATTAAATCAAAATGGTGTAAAGTCATCCCGGTCTTCATAAATCCTTTGAAATACTAAGTACATAATTAAATAAGAGCCTCCGTACACAATTTAAAAAGATGTTCATATTTATATGATGTTGTATAAAAATACTGGGCCGTGTAGATACTAGTCTAATTGCTCTTCTTTACACTGGTTTAAGTGTGTTTACGATTGTACTATTAGGAAACACCTTTCTCTGTCGTTTTCATTCAGAAATGACACGCGAAACTCTTCAGAAATCCTCAAAGTGATTGAAACAATGTCAGTTTATTCTCTTGAAAAGTGAGCAAAACCTACTTAACATCATTGCAACCGTAAACAAATTAGAAGGGAATCAAGCCATGTGTCAGAAATGGAGAGTGCTACACGTCAAGTGCTTAGAAATCTGTCTCAGAACAGCCCTATAGTATCTCTCTCTTTATCTGAAGCTTTATAGAAACCAGTTATCATGTATTATTAACATGTATCGCATGTAAATATGCGAGTTATTCCGGTAAAAAATAGAATCTCGCCAAGATAAATACCAGCACGCCGTTTACAAGGCATTGACCATCTATCAAGCTGTCGGTGGTATTTGTTAGTTCTAATTTCTTATTTTGTGAAACATTCATTTGTCCCAAGTTTACCCGGTATTTAATTAACTTTAAATAAATAATTAAAATCCTTTGCCTAAATAATATTAAATTTTACTTGAACTTACCATATGGTTTTACCAACTTTAATTATAACATGTTAAAAATGATGGGGTATCATCTCTCCCCAATGGTTGCTAATATCTAATTTAATTAAAAATGCTTCAAATTAATTTCTACATCACTTTTGAATTTTGTACCACTGTTAGGAAGGATAGGAAGGATGCACTTTGTCTTTCTTGTCAGATTTTATATACAATAAAAATGATTATAATTAAAGAAAGATAGTTACGTGTAAAAAAAAAAAAAGAATTGGTATATTGAAGCACAATATAATAGGTCCCCACACACCACCATCAAATAAACTTTGAACATAAAGATTTTACCACAAATTTAATATACTGAAAATGTGAAAATCTCATTTTCCAAAAACCTTGCCTTGGGATTGAAGCAAAACAAGTCTTTGACCGCCAGTATAGTATTTATCGATAGTTGATACGGCGCTCGAAAGGGAAATAATCGATGTATGATGCTCTTAAGGGAAATAAAAATCCATAGGTTGCAAATATTTGATTTCTCGCAGTAATAAACCCACAACCCTCCCAGAGAATTGGTACAATCTCTTTTCTTTGATGATGTACTATAATCAAGTTTCTTATGTAGTTATTATCAATCCTCGCTGAAACTGGAAGATGAGTCCTGGAATTGTGTCATACGGTACATACGACCCAGATCGTCTTTCCAAGAACTGGATTTCTATCTAGTATTTACTTTGTATATTTTGAATAAAATATTTGGCATTAATTGTGTGAAAACGCCTCAAACGTTCTTCATCATTACAAAATAGATCCTTGTTTTGGAGAGCATTTCACGTCAGTTCCACGCCAAATCACGTGTTCAAGTTTTGATATTTTTGCACCAAATTACGTATGATAGTCGATATGTTTATTTATAAAAACTTCAGTTTGCAGCATTTATGGCAGTTGTCACGACCATTCTTTCAATTTAAAAAGAAACACTTGCTCTTCAAATTTAATGATCAAGGGAAATTCATTGCCATTCTGTCAAAAATAATCACAAATTAACAGTACATGTGAGAAATCAAATATTTCCTGCGCGTGGAATGAGTATTCGGTTTTCACTGGACGTGCAGTTGAATTGCTTTTCAAATTTCCCTGTAATTATTTTCTTTAAAAAATTTTTTCGTTAAATTAAATTGAAACTTTAACGTGTTTTCCATCTTTCTACCCAAGGGAACGTCAAGAAATTGTGCTATCTACATGTACTCTAGTTGCGTGAACATGCGAAGCTTAATGTAAAATAGGTGAAGTCCACAGATTTAAAAAGCTACATGTGACCAAAACTGCTCGTTCAGCAATTTCAGCAAACTGATACTGACATGAATAATAAAGGATTTAGTTTATTAATTGGCGGTAAAAAGAATTATGGATTTTTTTAAATCATGTTCTCAATGTACCTATAGCTATCCAAATAAATAGCAAGTTCTGGATTACACTGCATTGCCAAATTGTGCATATAATTACAGGAAATTATAGCTTGACAATAACTGAATTTATTCTCATAAATGTACAAGCATTTAAATCCTTTGAGGGTGTAACAAATAACACAGATACGGACAGGAAACAATTGCATAAATAAACTGTGTTGAAATCCTCAAAGTCTTGATTGAAAAATAAAATGGCATTTTGTCAGGTCCGCCATTTACAACTACGTTCCATCACAAATTAAGTGTTACACAATCGTGAAATATTAATCATAATTATTAATAATTTTCCGACAGCGCAGACAGTTTTAAATTTCAGGAAAAAATACCTAACGCGCGAGCGGATTAGGGCTTGAACGTTTTTCCCCTCTGGTATTCTGTTATCAAATATAGTCTTCTAACAAACCTTTATAGAAAAACACAATAAACTGGAGTTTTCGCAAATGTTCAACATCCACATTTGGTCATTGCGCGGCTGGCGCATTTTATTTTTGGTCTGTCAATGACTGTGGGTGCTAAGAATCAGTGCAAACAAATTATCAGCTAGGAAAACCACAATGTTAGATCCATTGGTTTGGTCATTATCTGCAAAATTCCATTAACCAGACGATAAAATACTTACAAAATATTTCTTAACTTAACTTCCGGTCATAAACAGTACTAATATCAACGAAACGAAAAAAAGAAGCAAATAGAAATTAGATGAAAGACGTCTGCAAAATCAATGAGTGATCAGGCTGAGAGACTTGGCTGTCTTTGAAAAGAAATTTATGTGAAGAAATTATTGTACACATTCTCATACCGTAAGAACCAAAGCGCCAGTCTTTTAAACCAGACACCACTTTACCACACAAGAATTCGAGGGTTTTGGTTCGACGATTTTTATTATGCTTTTAAAAGTAAAGAACGGAATAATAAAAAAGAAGATATTTTATTGCTCCCGAAACGCATTCCTTGAATCTCTCTATATTTGTTTATGTTATTAGAATTTCATTATGCCAGCGACAGTCTTAGATGCATGCTTAGGTATAAGCATGCAGCAGAATTACTTAAAACGCAGTCTCCAGTCTTTGTCTGCTGTATAATTGTTTTATCAAATTTGATTTATGAAACAAAGTCATGAAATTCTTTTTCAACATTAGACAAGGGAAGACAATGAAGTATGCAATAATTACTTTAGTCCACTATATCTCGAAGAGATATTTGAGAAATAAAAACATCTTCCAACTCTGCACTTGCAATAGACTTATGCATATAGATCATAAGTAAATGATAAAAATACGACTTTACGACGCACATCATTCCTAAAAATCCTCAGATTTGTAGCATGAGCTAGTATTGATTAAGCATTATTATGCAACTTTAATGGAAATATGCATATAATTTACATGCAATGTAGAAAAAATGTACAGCGTGCGACAACCAACTAATTAATAGTTTTCCCTTTTTTCTTCTGCACGTGCATTTGCACCCAAACACAGTAGATAGAGCCAATGTGTATGCTACCTACAGTATCGAAGTGTCAGCTTTATAGCTGACTTTGGACAACATAATGGTGATAACATCAACTGAACTGATACAAGTGTGAATCGTGATCTTACCTCGAGATGGCAGAAAGACATTCAATGCCAGACAGTCGTCAGCTTGCATTTTAGTGTAATTTGACCGATGGTACAAGCGAATCACATGAAAACGTGGCAACACCTTTAAAAGCTCTCTTAAAGAATTTTCGTGGCTTATGTCTTCTTGGGGGCAAACACTCAGCCATTTATTAGCAATATGTGTTTTATTCCATTCCGGGTCATACACTTTGTGATTGCCTACAGATCCATATTTAAGTCCTCTGTACACTTCGACAGGGGTCCAATGTGAGCCCTTGAAAGTTACAAGTAGTCCTCTTATTTCTCCATAACTAAGTTGAATTACAGATTGTCCCAGCTGACGAATTTCAAAAGATATTGATGATACACCCAGAATGACAACCAATAAAACAACTAATCTCCCTATCATTTTCTCCCATTCAGATAATCCAGAAAGAATATATGCAATCTGTTTCATAGCTAAGATCTCGTTGTTTGTTTCTATTAATAGGCCTGCTGAATGATTGAGTTTGCAAGGTTTCCCTTTAACTCTTTGCTCAACGGAAATACTTCTTGACTATCGCTGAGCTTCATCTGAGTTCAAAGATAGATAATATTACCATCTGTTTAAAACAACATGTTTAACGAACACGTACATGATCAAGCCAAGTTCACGATTGGAATATTCCTCTGCAAACCTCTCTAATTAGAGGAAGGGTGCATGGAATCCATAACATAATTCTGTCGTCTGACAATCGCGTGCCAAAAAATTCAATGCGCATGCGCTCAACCTTATAACAATTCTAGGCGAAAGACACAAAATAAAAAATCCATGTAATTGTCATAACAGCTCATAAAAATGTTTTATGATACTTTTCTAATACGTCTGAAAGATAGTCAATGAACAGAACACTACTTCACACATGCCACCAGACCTCTAACTAGTCCGACTATTCGATAAAATAGCCCGCTGCGCTAGAGGAATAGAATTACCTCCCAAATTCAATTCTCCAGTTCCCGTTATGTTGTTTTATTGTAAACAATTACACCCAAATTATATTCTGAACGACTTCCAAGTTTCCCTGGAGATGTGACGGGGTGGTTTACATCATGCTCCGATTTTTTTCCTATTTCGTAGATGGTATTAAGATACACTTGGAACGAAAGTAGAAGAATGCCCTGTCTTTGGTTTGTCCTGGATCAATAAATTAGAAGCCTTGTGATTAATGATACGCCTGATGAAAGAAAACCGACATTAAGTTGGGAAAGCTTCACCAGTGCCACGTCTCATTCCAGATGAATTTGTGACTGTTACGATCCTCATAGACTTTCTCTTTGTACAGCGTGCATCAGATATAATGCTTTTATTTATCAATTTCCATTTTGATGCATTTTTATCACCGATAACCACTCGTGTGACAATCTCAATCAAAAAATTTATTGTTTTTGGCTCCGATTGATCCTTCCAGTTTTCTCTCAAAATCAAGCGTCGACCATAATATTCTGTGATCAAACAGTTGAGCATGACTAATATTCTCTAACTACCCATAAAACACGGTTACACACATAATAAAATAACAATTTAAATTTGGATATCAAATATTTATGAGGTTTACTGCAGCATCAAGCATTCCCCTTCAAACCGATGCTTTGCCGAAATATCTCGCTATAAAATTTAAAAAAGGTTTTGGCTGAATAATTTTTAATGAAAAAATTATTACTTACCATTGTAATTTTAATAAAGAAATATCAAAGTATAATTTTCTAACGTTTGTGAAAATATAAAATACGGATAGGTCACGTGATAAAATATCCTACATGTGAATCCCGAAGAAATTATGGTAAGTTTGATTATACACCCGTATTTATCTATACCGATTCACGTTTAATAGGAATTTGAAAATAAGACCAACCCATATTTATATCCCGAATAGAATTGTCAGAAATTTGATCACATGATCATCCCATGTTTATATCCAGATGAATGAAACTAAATTTAGCATTTAGTACGCTGTTTAATGATTGTAGACAACTTATTTCTTCATTGTAAAATTAAGTCGGTAGTTAAATGTACGACTTAACGTTGAATTTGTGTTCATGTGACGAAACTGTTTTATACAAATTTTAATTCACATTTCTCAGATAATTTTAATTTTTAGGGAAACATTTGCAAAATTTGATAAGTTTTGTAAAAACCTTCGCAAAAATCATTGTTTCTTCATTTGTTATGTATGGTCAGACGGCATGGTGACCTATAAAGTGCATTACTTTTCAGGAAAGTTTGTCACATTACGTGGTACAGGTGTACATGTATACATACACACATATAATGGCATGCGATATTCATTTTATATGTATTTGTATATATATACTTCCAAACTTTGCAAAGGGAACAGAAATCAAAATTTCCATCAGCCAGGTTAGCCAATTGTAATAACGACTATTTGTAGATAATTTGAGAAACATAATACAATTTTCCCTGCTGTTCTATTTGATCAGTAGTTTTGAAGCAATTGGCTGGCATCGGAATGAAAAAGCTGGAGAGCAGAAAACACAATATTAATGAAAATAAAGTAATATTAGCGCCAGATCAATAGCAAAAACACACAAAGAGAGGGGATCGAAATTCACCAGTATAACAAGAGTGGTGTTTGACTGTTGTACCAAAATTGCCGCTAAGTGTTCCTAATGACATGATCAATGGTTCCTTCTTTTGCTTGGAAATCATAGCCCAAGTTTCTGTGAGAATTTCTCCATTACAGTCTTATCAGCTTTCCCACACTAAAACAAAATCACTTATTCTAGTTGTATTTGATAATTACCAATTTGAAGCACCCTTTAAGTGTATCTGATATCTCAAGATCCATTTGTTTTTGAACGAAGTAAGAATTTTGTGTTCAATGCCATTTTAAAAAATACGTATTATTCAAATTAATATCATTCTCACAAGTTGTTTCCGTGAATTTGATCTGCACAATTTCAATGAACACCGAACCCACTAGCCACACAATTAAAATGGGAGGGAAGAAAGGCCTACACAACACAAAGATACCTTTACTAGTAGTCAAAATTAATATTTTTCAACATCAATATAGGTTTATTTCTCAGTTGCTGTTAATAAAACTTTGTCAGCATTGAAAAAAAATATACATTGCGATTCTAAACTGTTTTTGATTTATTCAAAAAAGTTTATTGGAATTTCTGACCCCACCAGCAGTCTCAAAATATACGCACTGGTAGATTTTTTTTTTATTTTGTGGAAAAATTAATATGTATATATAATTCTCTGTAATTTTTGTAATAGATTAAAACTTAATAACAGTAATCATATTTTAGCTCTCTACAGCAAGTTCTTCAGGCATCTGAAACTTGAGAATAATTTGAAATGTTGAAAATTGCACTATTGTCAGAAATTAACCATTAAACATGGCTGAAAACATCTTATGTGGCAATTAGAAAGCTTAGCAGATGGAAAAGTTGGAGAAATTAACTAGCTACATAAAATTTGCCACTTTCCTGAAATGAATAAAATACCTCAGAATTTATAGAACATGTTTTCTTTACGTCACAATATTGGCATGCAGTTGTGCGAAAAGACTTTTGGTATTGGCCTTTAAGGTTTCCAGTCACGTTTAGAAAAACATAGAATGTGGTAACAATTACATTTTACAGAAATTCTACCATTGTGTCAATTACGGCTCAGCGTGAAAAGAAAACAAGGTGGCTTAAATACGACCTGTAATGTGAAATCGAATTTGGCAGCAACCATTCAAAAGTCTGAGTAAATGATGCACTTTTTATTTTTTTGCAGTCGGAACCTGCATTGAATGCTGCTCAAGGATTTAAAGTGGTCCGGAGACACGGAGGTAAAATGTCTCAGATCGAGTGTATATTAGAAACATTCCCCATCGTACATAAGGGAAAAACAGCATCTATTTTCTTAATATTTTTAGATTCAATCTAAAAAATTTTTCTGTGATTACAATACTACACACGGTTATTCTTAAAATTACATTATTTATATAATCAAGCTCGGGGGAAATAAAGTACTTGTAAAACATGATCAAAGAAAAATCCAGGAAATGCGGTTTCAAAATAATTTTTTATAAATACATGTATATGAATTGCACAAAGATTGAAATGTGTTATCTTAAAAAACTAAATTTTTAAAATAAAAGCTCAAAAAACTGATTATTATATTATATTGCCCAGTGGTTCTTGAGAAGAAGATTTTTAAAGATTTGTTCTATATATTTTTATGTAAAACTTGGATTCCCTATTGTGGCCCCGCCCTACCCCCGGGGGTCATGATTTTAACAATTTAATATATACACTACCCAAGGAAGTTTCCACATTAGTTTCAGTTTTCCTGACCCAGTGGTTCTTGAGAAGAAGGTTTTTGAAGATTTGTTCTATATATTTCTATGTAAACTTGGATTCCCTATTGTGATGGGGGTCATGATTTTAACAATTTAATATCTACACTACAGTGGTTCTTGAGAAGAAGATTTTTAAAGATTTGTTCTATATATTTCTATGTAAAACTTGGTTTTCATATTGTGGCCCCGCCCTACCCCTGGGGGTCATGGTTTTAACAATTTAATATCTACACTACCCAAGGATGTTTACACATAAGTTTCAGCTTTCCTGGCCCAGTGGTTCTTGAGAAGAAGATTTTTTAGACCCAACCCTAAATTATCTCCCCTTGTAAGAGGACTTGGCCCTTCATTTTAACAATTTAAACTTCTCTTCTCCCAAGGATGCTTTGTACCAAGTTTGACCTTCAAAGCGAAAATGTTTACAGACGGACGGACGATGTGATTGTAAAAACTGATTATTATATTATATTGCTGTTGAATATTGATGAAAGATACTTTTGTAGACAATTTCTGACTTTGCTGTTGAATTTCGATTGATAAAAAGCGGATTTCAGTTAAAGATTTTTCAAAGGACGATCAGTCTATTTCATCAGCAAAACTCGCTTATATAGCAAACACGCATATAACGATTTGACCTTCAAAGCGGAGTGATTTTCATACCCATAACTTCAAAATATATCATTTGTAAACTTACTGGCTTTAACGAATTACGCTTCTTACAAAGCAAAATCGTCCGTCCCTTACATTTCTTCTAAGCGTGTTTTATTGTAATTTGTACATACATGAATGATGTTTTTTTTTCCTGATGCCTTGTATTAAAAAAGCTTTTGGGAGAATCCCTTTGAACGTTCATATCGGTAAGAGGTACATGTATCTCAATCGCTTATCCACAACTAACTAAATGAAACTTAATTGGAATTTCACACTTTATTACACATTGCCACTGATGATTTTACACCTATATGTATTCAAAGAATGTTTGGTTGTACGTCGTTTAACGTCCTTCTGAAGAATATTCACTCATATGGAGACACCACCACTTTCCGGTGGAGATCTGCAATTGTTTTCCTATAATCAGCACTAAAGGCCATTGAGCAGTTAAGGATGTTTTCGTGCCAGCACCTCCTGTGACACAAGACCTCGGTTAGTACGTTCTCACCTGAAGGACCCAGACTGGGATTCGAACCCGCGATGTAAGGATCAACCCGTAACTTCCCGACTCTAGAGCAGACGCTCTAACAACTGCTCTACGTGGGCGACTACTTAATAATCAGTGGAGCAGTGGAAAGAGCATTAAAATTTTGTCTTACAGTCGCTAAGTACGGAGTTGATCCTTACGTTGCGGGTTCCACTGCGTGACGTGGAGACCGGTCCTTCTAATAAGGCTGAATAGACCGAGGTAGGGTGTTGCAGTAGGCGCTGGTACGCGAAAGATCCTTCAAGTGCTGCTCAAGGACCCCGTGCACAAATTTGCAGCCCTTCACAAACACGTAGCTGCATCTCTTTATGAATGAAAAATCCTCGAGAGGGTCGTTAAACTACAAACAAACGTCGCGGGTTCGAATTCCTCTGCGGAATGAATAGACCAGTCTTTACAAGCCCACCACCAGCAAGGTCTGACGAAAATATTGAGTGAAAAGTTAAAAAATAAACTCGCTTAGATCTTATTAACGAAACAGTTACTATTCTTCTCTGTCGAAATATACAATCATGTTACTCTTCTCGCTGTCACATGGGTGCATTTTTAAAAATGATATAAAGCACCCTTTTAGGCTATATCGAATGAATATCATTAGAAAGTTAAAATGCAGAATTGACCATTAACAATCTATCCATGTTCTAAATCACTTCAAAAATAGCAAACACTGTAATTGATACAGAGATCTCGAAGATCAAGTTAATAAAATCTTTAGACTCTGTACATCCTTAAACATAAAGTTCGTACATAAACTACAGAAGGATTGATTTAGAACCCATTTTGATGTTCTGGGTTGGTATTTTATGGTGACCGTTCCCGATCTGTTTGGCTAACAGCATCAGACACTGACAATTATTTACAGAACTTGTCACATATTAATCCCAAGTTATGGCACTGTGCATTACTAACGACTTTAAGCGCCCAGTGATTACGATAAGTGATTTTTTGACCAAGTCCTCTTGTAGCATGAGTAGAATTGTATATGTTATATATTTGATGTGAAATGTATGCTTGATATATATATATGGAGAAAACGAACAACAATCAAGTTGAAAGGTTAATTGAAACAATACAAACTGGCAGCAGAGCAAACACGGACCCCTAAAGCATCAGAGGTGGGATCAGGTGCCATAAGGAGTAAGCATCCCCAACCGACCGGTCACATCCGCCATGTTCTCCTTTTCACCATGGTGAAAACGGAAAAAAATTGTAATGATGTTTAATAATCAGCATGAAAAACGTCAGTCAGTCTTCAACTTAATTATAAACTTTTTTTAAACAAAGTCATTGAATCGACCAGAGAACTTGCAAAATGATGTCCTTAAACGAGATTGTTTATAGGTTTGTTTTTTCAACTGATTTTCAGTGATTTGTCTCGTTTGAGAAATTATTCGTACGTAGAGAATGCTCTAAGACTTGTGTATCAAATCAAATAGGTGACATAACCCCATAGCAGGTGATGAAGGTATATTGGTATATAACTAAATATAGATAAAAAAAATCATCACTGCGACACATGTAGACTTTTAACAAAATTGTCGAAAACCCTGTTACATTTGTTTGTCAATAACCAGCTTTGATTGAAGAAAAATCGGCCTATTTGAACACAACCTAGATTGCAAGAGCAAATTAAGTTACATTTCAGTAACGACCATGAAGTTGAAAAAAATCAACAAGATGAATGTTTGAAATAAATACGAAATAGTTATACGGATGTCCCGGTAAGGTAGCCTATGGCGAAGGCTTAGTTTCTCAAATGCAAGTCAAACTCCAAGGTCAAGGTCAATATTTTTGGTATCAAGAGGAAGGTCTTGTCACATGTGAAATATGAAAGCCCAAGTACTGCCTGTTTAAAAGTTACTGCCAAGATTTATTTTTTTAAGTGGGTGAAACTCTAAAGGTCAAAAATATTTAAACCTGTTGAAGGTCTTGATACAATGAATACACATATGTTTAGGAAAAAAAATTAGATGTCAAATTTGCGACTTCACATATTAATTTTTTTATGAAGCTCAAAATATATTTAGCAAATGAAAATGGCACCAGAGATTTTTGACACAACTGGAAATAGTGGAATCAAATTTTTTTTAAAAAATGTTATAAAATGAAAGTCTTATTCATGCAAATGATGCCTACTATTTCTCTCTCCCCCCCCCCCCCCCTCTCTCTAAAAAACAATCGGTAAATCTGGAAAAATCATGATAAAACAGATTGTGTATTAATTAAAGAATTTAAAAGATGTTTTAATTATTTAAAGTCAGTTGAAACATGAAATATTAGTTCTAAAGACCTGCATGGATTCATTAGAAAAGAGAGAAAAAGACGACCTATTTTGTTAAAACAGACTAATGATTTATAAATTAATAAAACACGCCTTTGAAGAAGGGATGACTGAAATTGAGTTGGGTATCTTAAAAGCTTGTGGTAGGAATAAGTGCCTGTGTTTTTTAAGTCTCGTGTCCTTCGTTAAAGTAGCATCTCTCTGATCTCTGTTCTGATTATGTACAAAAGAAATAAAAAAAATATGAAATATTAAAGCCCTTGCATCACCTGTTCAAATGTTATGGCAGAGGTTAAAGTTTTTTTTAAAGTATAAGTCAAACTCTAAGATCAAGATCAAGGGTCAAAGTTGTTATCTAAAAGAAGGTATTGTCAAAAGGATTACAGATGTGAAGCATGATAGTCCTAACTCTAACCGTTCAAGCCAAGGTTGGATTTTAAAAAGTATAACAAACTCCTATTACAAGGTCAAAAGGTCTTGCCACAAGGATTATGTATTTGAAGTGTGAAAGCTCTAACACCAACTGTTCAAAAGTTATGGCCAAGGTTAAAGCTAGGTAAAATTTTGCAAAAGTGGGTCAAACTCCAATGTCAAGGTCAAATTTGATGGTACCCCCCCCCCCCCAAAAAAAAGGACAAGGAACACGCGTGTGAAAACCATTATGAACGCCCCAACCAATCAAAGTTATGGGCAAGGTTTTTGCAGACAAACAGATTAACAGACGGATGGACAGGGCAAAAGCTATATACTCCCGAATTTTCGATAACGGCTATTAACGGGGGCATAAAAAAGAAAAAAAATGACGAAATTTACAATATTTATGTACTAAAGTCACAAAAAAATATTTGGTTTTGGAAATCGCTCAAAGTCTGAACCATGGAATAAATTGGTCCTATAATTTGGACAAAACAAGCGACGTGTGAGCCTGCTAAATCAAGTTAAAGGATTCTGTAAATAATACAGAAATCAATAGAACAAAGAACATTAAACTGAATGATTTGTTTTGCAGACGCTATAGTGACTTTACATCCTTAATATTGATTTCTTGACAAATAATTAAAAGACAATGTTTAATTGAGTTAATTAGGTGAATCGTTTGCTTCCTCCATTCCAATTACATTTCTTTTAAAAAAAAATTTCTTTCAAATCTTCACTGATTTACTTTTGCCAAAATATATAAATTCCTTAAAAAATAACCGAAAGTTTAAAACAAATTTTCACTTATGTGAAACTCACAATTCATTGTTACCTATGATATTTCTAGGCATTGCTATACATAGAAATAGAGAATTGTTAACAATGAAATAAATCTCTTATGGCTTCCTTTCTCATTTCTTTACCCAATTACACTATATATCAAAAACGGTTACGTCCTTACGTATTAATCATTTGTATTATTAAGTTACACAATGCCATTTATAGCTAACACAAGACGAATATATCTGAAAATAAATATGAATTTAATTTAATGGTTTCCTTGGACACTGTGCGATTAAAGATCGGGAAGATAGAACAAGACCACGATACCCATTCCTCATTCCTGGCATTGCTGTCCTGTCAAAGACACTCTGTAATTAATGGATTTCTGGAGCACAGACTCGCGCAGACACGCATTTCCTGCACAGGAAATAGATAGCTGGCTTTACTTACCAGTAGGGATGTATAGGTTCAGGTTTAAGCATTCTTCTGAAGAATGAATAACGTGTTTGTATACCGACTTCTGACGAATAAACATCCTTCTAGGTTCATACAAGGTGAACCAGCCATCCCAAAAGCTTCTCTGGTTACAAGAATTGTCAAATCTGTCCGCTTTTCTAACAAGTTCCCAAGAAGTATAAATGTCCTTTGAAGGCATAAAACGAAACAGTCCATTGTCAACAGAACCATATTCTATTCCTCTAAAAGAATCTACATCTTGAAGAGTGAAGTTGGAGGCGTTGCGAAGGTCAACTTGAACA
This sequence comes from Saccostrea cuccullata, assembly GCF_032062105.1. Lineage (NCBI taxonomy): Eukaryota > Metazoa > Mollusca > Bivalvia > Ostreida > Ostreidae > Saccostrea > Saccostrea cuccullata. Next base: position 235,550 of record NW_026930623.1, read on the forward strand.
CCGCGATATTTGCCTAGAACAGTGTTGACAATATTTCGTCCAAATTTTGAAATGATAAATTCACTGTGAGCGCTAAAAAGCTGACAAATGAACCACAAAGCCGTTACTCGCATGACTCTTTCAATATATGTATCCTTTGTTGAATTATAACTTTATTAATAATTAAAAAACACCTGCTGTTGAGCAAAGCAATTCTTGCAGCTTTGTCTGATTGGGGTATGTATTTCCTCATACACTCCTGTGTCCAGTATGTATAACACGACAAAACAACAAATTCCAAAGCACTGCAAAGTTCATTTATAGATGAGTTATTATATAATATCAACAAAAGCAGGAATTTCTAGTCACAATTCTTCGAAACTTTACCTCAATTCATTCAATCATTGGCACTAATATTCCTTCGCCAAATTGATAATTTAACATCAGATCAAAATTCTGCATTTAAACACAAATTGCGAGAAAATTTCTGCATTATGAGCTTTGAACCCTTTGCCACCGAAATAAACGGCTAAGCTAAAGCAGGTGTTGACTTTGAGAACATATGTTGCGTAATTAAAGAAAAATAAAAGGATCCTCTTGATAAGTCTTATTTTGACATCAGAAGACCCGGGAGTTATATAAAAACAGATCAGGAACACGAAAAATATAATAAAGGCTCAATACCTGATTAGCTTAATAGAAAATACTTCGTAAGTTGAAGAAAATAAAGGGAAATCGACAGGATGTCAAGGTTTCGATGCATTATATACAGAACAGTGCTTCAGATGCAGGAAAATAACTTTTATTACGTACTTGATTGTAACGAAAACTGCTGTTGTAACGAAGCTGAAATTGTGAAAGGAAAAATTCTGATTAAAGTTAAAGAATGAATTATCGTAGATAATTGTCGGGAAAAAACTCAAGTTAATAAGCCACCAATTGTATTAAACTAGCAATGATGAAAAGCATGTTGGTAATGAATTGCGTGATAGTGAACCTTTCATCGCCACAAAAACTAATCTTCTATCTGCACAACAAATTTTCGAACATATCATTCCTTTATCAATTATTATCAACTGAAATTTCCAGATTTATAGTTAGAAGTTTTGAATCTCCGATTAAGGCTGCATTTAAGAAGGATCAATGCAAAATAGTGTAGTTCAAAATAAAAGCTACCCAAAAAATTAAAATAACGAAAGTGGATAACTACTTGAAATGCATTCATAAATATTCACTGTACGAGTTTGAAAGGTGGCAAATGAGAATATTTTGCTCGGTAAACTTAATGCCTTCTAAGAGATTACCCTGGCTTTTCCACAGGAACATACATGTTAAAATCAGATTCAAAGAAAGATAATTCAAATTCTTACAATTTAAAATTAATGTTTACTAGTATTTCTGCAAGTTTTCTCCCTTCTGTTACAACCGTGTCCCAAAGAAAGGTTTGCAAAATCTATACGTTACGTATAGATGTCTTCAAGAGAATTAATTTACAACAAGATCATGCTTTCAAAGTCGGGGTAAACGCATTATAAAGAACAATTTCTGTATGTAAAAAAGAGGATTTTTTGGCAAGAAATCAAAGTACCAAGTTATTTTAAGATGTACATTAAATGTGTTTTCGAAGATATTTTTGAATTAGTTTACAAAAACAAAAGCTAGGCTTTGTGCTACAGGTTTTTATATTGTCAGTGAAATTTTTTTTTGTCTGAAGCGTATGCATGAAAATTATTAACTTGCTAATTAAGGCACAATCATTACTATAATAAAACGTGCAGAGTACTAGTAGCATTTAACAATTTAACCAACAACAAAAATATATTAACAGTGGGTGGGCTGAAAATCGATCTTTCTTGATCAGTTAAAATGTCTTCTGAGAAAAAAAGATTTTTAAAAAATGTTACTATATGTATTCTACTAGTACATTTAAAATAAAAAATAATGATGAAAAAAGTTTCTAGGAAAATTGTTCCACAAATGTTCAACCGATTTCTCAATTCAATCGGTTGTATGTCTATTATTTAAAATATTTGATGGCCAACTTTCTTTAGAAATATGTAATATAATATATTCGTTTTTATATCTATACCAAGTAGAATAAACAACAATGATTTTCACAAAATAAAAAAAAATACAAAATGATTTATAAAAAATATTCAAAAGACAAAAGCACACATTTTGTAATTATAAAAAAACCTCTAGCTATACTTTCATCACATTCTCTTATTTCAATTTTTTTAAGTATGAAGGTGAATATTTTTGTTTTGGAGTCTCTAAATCTAGACTTTATTTTCCTTCGAGAAATGCTTCTATTTAACTGTCTAAACAGGATTTTCCTTGGGCTGTCATTTATCAACGTTTCATTTCTTCCTCGTATTGTTATAGTAGATACCATATTGAAAGGAAATCGAGTTAACTTCTCTAAAATTGATTTAATATCTCACTAGTTTCATACTGGGGAGAACATAAAAGTTTCTTCCCAAGATGGATATTAATTTTGTCCATGTCTCAATTTCCATTAAGGCAGATTGTTTACGAGGGCTTTAGAAGCCGACAAAGATCCTTTGGTTTGGTATAGCTTCTTTAACACTTCATTTCACGTAACAAGGCATCGGTTGAAGCGTAATGAGAGAGAGTAATTTTACGGTGAACGAACGTGGTTGGTAAATATTGGTAGTATGTAATTTAATTATAATATACATAAAAGCACGGAATAATAGATGTGCATTGCTTTTATTTGTAAATACAAAAAAAAAAAAATAAAAAAAAAAAATACGGAATTCAAGAGGGGCCATAGATTAATTACAGATAAATGAATAAACACGCTTTCTTTTAGCTTTGTGTGACTTGCCACACAACATCTGATTTATCCTAGAATTCATAAAAATGGTTATTACAAATGCCATGTTGTAAAATAAGCCTTTTTTACATGCAGTTATTGAAGTCACCTTTATTTATAAAAGTAGAAAAAAATCAATAATTTTTAAAACCATTAGATTTATTTTTACATTTAGACATTATTTACATCAATAAACTTGTTTTGCTTAAGAAACTTTTAATAAATCTTAAACCTGAAGACTGATTTTTACATACAAGCATTATTTACATTATATATGCATATTATGCAAAAAATAACTCATCGACGTAAAGAAAAAATAGAAAGTAGTTATTGTTAATATAAACTTTTACTATACTTAAAGGTGCATGGAAACAGATTTGAAGTTATTTTCTGTATAATATCACGACTTATATATTTTAATTGCATTTCACACAAAAATATATTAAAAATTTTATTTCATCTTAAAGTTATTGACACTTCAAATTTTAGGTGGGTTTGATTGACACATCCTTTCACTCTCACAAATGTTACTTTTATTTTTAAAGTAAAAAGTGGCTATCTTGTTGTGTATTAATATTAAGACAGGTACATGTAATATTTCCTAAGAAGGCCTTTTTTTTTTTTTTTTTTTTACCAAATGATGACTTTAAACGAAACTGTTTATATCCTTATTTTCATCCCCTTGATTATGCATAGCTTGCCTCGCTTAAGAAATTGTCCATATGTAAAGCATGCTCTTGCGTATCAAAAGTTGCCGATATAAAAATTTAAGTCATCACGTTTATAATAAAGTTTGGATGTTACATTACTATATACATCTTTTTCTAGAAAAATATCCAAACATAAAAGGGATGTGTCGAACTCTGTGGTATCATATTTCAAACACACTGAGATACATCGAGTCGACATTTGAATGGGAGTAACTATTGTTAATTGATAATACGTCGTCGGTATATTACAGTAATATCATGTATTATTGATCTAAGATGAAATAAATCATTTTTAAACTTGTTTCAAAAAAGATAAAAATGACTGAAAAAGTAGTGATAATACGTTCCAGGAAAAATACAAATTGTGACCAAAAATCCATAAAAAGTATTTTTTTTCTCTAAGTAAACGTCAACTTTTAGGTACATGTTTGTAAGGTGAAAGATGAGAAAGTAAATAAAAGCATATGAAAATATCTCAATATATCTAAAAAGTTACAAACTAATACGTGGTTAAACTGGTATAAATCAATCATAGTCCTAAAAATGCAGGTGAAAGTCGAAATGTAAGTCGAAAATATACATATATAGGCTGTATTTACAAACAATGCCATTATAAATTTACAGATATAAAAGAAGAGTCTACGAGGGTTGTTCTAAAAGTTCGTGGACTTCTGTCATATCTTTTTTATTTTACGTCATATGTTATCCAAATTTGGTAGAATTATTTTAACAATAAATTAAAATGACTTGTATTAATTTTTTTTTAAATATTAAGATTTATTCGAAACTTATCCAGATTTAAAAAAAAGAAAAAAATCCAGAATTTCAAACTAAGAATTGATACATCAACTCTTATTCCAAATTATGCTTGATATTTTGCTTCGTTGAAAAGAAATCAACTTTAGAATAAAGTTTGGTGTTACATTGAAAACGAAGGATATAGATATCTAGAAAAATATCAAAGATCATAAAACTATACAAAATAGGAGCAGAACAAACACGGACCTCCGAAACATCAAAGGTGAGATCAGGTGCCATGGAGGAGTGAGCATCCCCTGCTGACCGGTTACACTCGCCGTGTGTTCCTTGTCATGATCGGGATATAACGGAAAAAATCATTTTTCAATTCAGTGTCAAAAAAGCTAAAAACGCACTGAAAAAGTCACATGGTTTTTCGCACAAAAATACACATTGTTGTAAATTACCATTTTCGAACTGCAGTACAATGACCATTACCCTACGTTATATTACATATATATAATGTTCAAGCACAGCTGTCTTTTAAAATTATTATCTTAAGTTTCCAAAGTGAATGTTTTTAAGGGGAATTTATTTATAAATGGTAAATGTTTCAGGTGAAAGTCGAAATACGAAAATATACATATATAGGTTTTTACAAACAACTGTATATAAATTGATACCATGTATATAAATTTTACAATTTTCTTCTTAAAGGTGAGTAGTTTTTAAAAGTTCTTTGTTCATTGTTCATTAACCATCTCCTCTTTGTTTTTCGAAATGTATCCAAATTTGGAATAGCATTATTTTAACAATAAATTAAAATGTAGTATTGTTTATTTTTTTAAATATTAAATTTTATGAAAAGGAAACTTATCCAGATTTTTTAAAAAACTAAAACAATCCAGAATTTCAAGTTGAATTGAAACAGCAACATTTTATTAACATACAAAGCAGTTATGAAAAATATATTTGCTGAAGAGTCAAAGTGAAAAGAAAATCAAGTTACAATAGATATTGTGGTCTACATTTCTGCAAAGAGCTATTGGATAAGAAGATAAAAAGACAGTATTGCAATATCAAAATTCACAAAAATTCAAATGGGAGTAGTTGTTATTTTTCAGCCATGAAAGTTCTACCAATTGATATGTGTAATTATATTTTAGTAAATGAAATACCCCCGGTAAAACTCAAATAATGTAAATTAAATTTAAAAAATGTATTTTGATCATGATACGGGATATACATCATAAAATGCCTTAATTTGTGCGAAAAAATTCTTAAAAAGTGTACAGCTGTATAAATAATTGACTATGAATTAGTCTGAAAAACGTCAGTCAGCATTTGATTCAATGATAAATTGTATTTGCTGACACAAAAACGATGACGTTTTAGAACGTCACGGAGCAGCAGATAACGATGCAATTTTGTGTTTTACTCAGAAAAAAAATCCTGAATAAACTCTAAAAATGTTGGAGGAGTAAAAAAATATGTCAAGCGAGTTGTGCATGCGTGGTTAAACAATACAGGCAGTTTTTGAATGACAGAGACTGTATCGGATAAGGACAATCTGTGATTAAACGGTTTAACTGTAAAAATTTGAACATAAACTTTTAAAAGTTTGAACGTCAAGGAAAGACGTAGGCGCTTCAATGCTGCTTATCCTGTGGAAGCAGAATTAAGCAATAAAAGAAATTAAAACCTTAACAAAGAAAATTATACATCAAAAACAATTCTTAAAAAATAAACGTCAAGCATTAAAAAAAATGTTTTTAATGAGTGGGAAGTGGATAACACTGTTTGAAATGTAGGGATAGTATTTTTATGCCCCCCTTCGAAGAAGGGAGGACATAAAATTATTGCTTTGCTGCTGTCTGTCTGTCGGTCGGTCTGTCTGTCGGTCCACTTAGTTTCCGTTCATTTTCTTCGCAACCGTTGCACATACTGAAATGAAATTTGGTATACAGATATATCACATGAATATCTAGGTCAAGTTCTATTTTGGGTACGATCGCACCATTTTTACAGAGTTATCCCCCTTGGACTTAGAAAAATTTCAATTATTTGCAGTTTCCGTTCATTTTCTTTGCAACCGTTGCACATACTGAAATGAAATTTGGTTTACAGATATAACACATTAATATCTAGGCAAACTTCTGTTTTGGGTACGATCGCACAATTTTTGACAGAGTTACATGTATGCCTCTTGGACTTAGAAAAAAATTAATAATTTGCTGTTTCCTTTCATTTTCTTTGCAACTTGTACATACCGAGATGAAATTTGGTATGCAGATTTATCAGATGAATATCTAGGTCAAGTTTTGTTTTGGGTACAATCGCGCCATTTTTGACAGAGTTATGCCCCTTGGACTTAGAAAAATTTCAATTATTTGCAGTTTCCGTTCATTTTCTTCACAACTGTTGCACATACTGAGATGAAATTTAGTATACAGATTTATCAGATGACTATCTTGGTCAAGTTCTGTTTTGGGTACAATTGCGACATTTTGGACAGAGTTATGTCCCTTTTGGACTTGGAAAAATTCCAATTTGGGGGGTGGGGGCATAAGTGTTTTACAATCATATCTTGGTTTTGTTTTAGAAATTCTTGATGCTATGTTTTGACGTTACATTGCCGTTAAGTGTGCTCCGCGGGTACAAAACATGTTGATTTAAAATGAAGTAAATTGATTTCTGTTAAATCGAATGGAACGAAACTTCACACATCAAAAAAACAAAATATTTTACATATCATATTGTGCTTATTTTAATTTTTTATAGAGTATTATAACGAAGATTGATATCGTCCACGTAATTTTCGAACAACCCTGGTAATTATGTTCGAATCCCGTTTCACCCATCTTTTAACGACCAAACAATACAATTTACACAATGCATCAATACTACTGATCTCCAAGAATTAGCTTAAGATGAAGTCAAGGTCGAGGGGGGATAAGGTGCCATAGCATTCCTGCTGAGTGCTCCTAGACATGATCGGGAAATAAGGGGAAAATCCTCAGACAATTCAGTGAGTATAAATAATGGTCTAATATAATTTAATTCAGCATTTGACTTCTTTTTGCAAACAAGGTCTTTGTAACGACAATAGAACATACAGTATGAAATGATGACTTTAAACAAGAATTTTGACATTTTTGTTTCAACTATTTGTTTGTTAATAATTTACCTCGTTTTTGAAAATGTTCATACGTAGAACATGTCCTTGCGTATCGAATCAACTAAAAGATAAGGCATATAAACCCCGTATGCAGGTGATAAAGGTATATTGCTGCATAAGGAAGGGAAGTATTGCAATCAAAGTCTTCATGTTTATCATAAGGCTTGGTTGTTATAGATTACCATTAACGCCTTTTTCAAAGAAAATGTCTAAAAATTAAACAAATGTGTCAGACCCTGTTATCTCTCCAAGCTCACAAAGAAATGTCGTACTGATTGATTCGTATAAGAAAGGAAATAGCGATTGTTAATTGACAATACGTCGATGATATATCTAAATACAAGTGTATGGAGTTGAAGGCCACAGCAAGTATTTTATTCTTTTCAGGTTTAAGAAAAAAAAATCTTCAATATCATATGGCAGTTTTAAACATTCCCAACATCCAACATGAATTTGAAGTAACCATATCTATTACAAAAGTTCATAAAAATCTATATAAGCAAACTTAATATACGTAGCGAGTTCCCATTAAAGTTGATTTGAACATATTTTATTGATATATAATTACAAAGGGATTGAGCGCAAGTTCTGAAAATTTATAACGCCCTCTCCCTATACATTTAAATTACACATTTATATTGTCACAGTTAAACATGCTATATAAAGTATTCAGTATTTGCAAAAGTAAACAAATTGATGCATTTTACATATATGTATAATTGTACAAGAGGCCCATGGGCCACATCGCTCACCTGAGCATTGTGGCTGGGAAAAGAATAAATGGGTTCATTATTGAAAAGTTTAAATCCAAAAGCAGTCCCATGACCAATCATGGCTTTGCCATTCTTGAGAAGATGATTTTGTAAAGAATTTTCCTATATACTTGGATTGGCCATTTTGGCCCTGCCCTTCCCCCGGGGGTCATGATTTGAACTATCTTAAATCTACACTACCTGAGGATGCTTCCATATAAATATGAGCAATTAAGGCTTTGCTATTCTTGAGAAGAAGATTTTCAAAGAATTTTTCTATATATTTCTATGTAAAACTTGATCGGCCATTTTGTCTCCGCCCTATATATTTGAACAAACTTTCTAAAAATGCTTCCATGTAAATATGAGCAATTATGGCTTTGCTATTCTTGAGAAGAAGATTTTTAAAGAATTTTCCTATATATTTCAATCGGCCATTGTGGAAACCCCCCCCCCCCCCCCGGGGGGAATGAAACAAACTTGAATCTACACTACCTGAGGATGCTTCCATATAAATATGAGCAATTATAACTTTGTTATTCTTGAGAAGAAGATTTTTAAAGAATTTTCCTATATATTATGTAAAATGTTGTCGGCCATTGTGTGATATGAACAAACTTGAATCTACACTACCTGAGGATGCTTCCATATAGATATGAGCAATTATGGCTTTGTGATTCTTGAGAAGAAGATTTTTAAAGAATTTTCCTATATATTTCAATGTAAACTTTGGTCGGCCATTTTGGCCCCGCCCTACCCCTGGGGGTCATGATTTGAACAAACTTGAATGTATACTATGAGGATGCTTCCATATAAATATGAGCAATTATGGCTTTGTTATTCCTGAGAAGAAGATTTTTAAAGAATTTTCCTATATATTTCTATGTAAAACTTTAATCGGCCATTTCAACCCCCTTCAGGGGTCATGATTTGAACAATTGAACCTACACTACCTGAGGATGTTTCACCATAAGTTTCATCTTTCCTTGCACAGGGGTTCTTGAGAAGAAGATTTTTAAAACATGCCACCGAATTTTCACTAATTCCCAATTATCTCCCCTTGAATGAGGGCACGGCCCTTCACTTGAACAAACTTGAATCCTCTTCTCTCAATGATACTTTGTGGCAAGTTTGGTTGAAATTGGCCCAGTGGTTCTTGAGAAGAAGTCGAAAATGTGAAAAGTTTACAGGCAGACAGACAGACAGACGGACGCCGGACAAAATGTGATCAGAAAAGCTCACTTGAGCCTTTGGCTCAGGTGAGCTAATAAAAAGTTGAACAAATTCATATATCAATATTGGTACAGTATTTAACAAGGAAAAGTTCTTTCAAGCCTCTTTCTTTACTCCTCAATAAAATACCGGGGTATTAACAGTTGCGAAGGATAATATTCAGGAGTACTGTGCAACAATATATTTAACAAGAGGCCTACGGGCCTTATAGGTCACCTGAGTATCGTGTAACAACTTTCAAACAAATAACTTTGGTTTGTGTTTAAAACAAGAGGCCATGAAACTTACAATTCATAATTTTGATTGATTGATTGTATATTGAAAGAGGCACCTTTGCTTATCATAATTATAAACTTAGCATGCTTACTCTATTAATTAATACCCATAGGTTGATCAGAGTAACAAAGAGAAAATGCACTTCCACTTTATAACCAGTTTTGCATCTCACCCCAAAGGAACCACGAACCATGGTTCCATATATTTCAAAATTTTGCATATTTTATCATAAAATGGTTGATTAATACCAAAGAGCAGGTTTCAAAGCATTAATTTATTTTCAGACTATATACCCCCCCCTACCCCGACCCAGTGGGGGGGGGGGGGGGGTAAAAAAAATAACCATTTTGCTAGATGCACCTTTCTTCATCATAAATATACATGTATATACTTGGATCATTGGCATAAAACCCAGGAGCAAAGGAAAAGATTTTCAAAGAATTAATGTATTTTCACTATATAATCTATATAGCCTCTCCCTAGCACTAGAACCCCTGATCCCGGGGCCATAAAATTCACAATTTTGGAAGAGGCACTCTTGCTCATCATAACTATGTGCTTAGTTAGTTAATTTAATACCCAGAAGCGGAGAAGAAGATTTTCAAAGAATAAATGCATTTTCACTATATAATCAATAGAGCCCCACCCTAACACCAGAACCCCTGACCCTGGGATCATAAAATTACAATATTGGAAGAGGCACTCTTGCTCATCATAACTATGTACTTAGTTAGTTTATTTAATACCCAGGAGCAGAGAAGATTTTCAAAGAATAAATGCATTTTCACAATATAAACAATAGAGCCCCGCCCAAATACCAGAACCCCTGACCCTGGGGCCATAAACTTCACAGTTTTGGAAGAGGCACTCTTGCTCATCATAACTATGTACTTAGTTTATTTAAGACCCAGGAGCAGAGAAGAAGATTTTTAAAGAAATAATGCATTTTTACTACATAATCTATATAGCCCCGCCCTAGGACTAGAACCCCGATCCTGGGGCCATGAATTTCACAATTTTGGTAGAGGACTCAATGCTCAGTACATTCATGTCAACAGTTTGCCTGCTTGATGTCCAGGAGTAAAGGAGAAGATTTTTAAAGATTGCAATAATTTTAGTGGTTTTGGCCCCACTCCCCAGGCCCCAGGAGGCAGGGACCATGAAATTCACAATCTATGTTCCCCTTCACCCATAGATGCTGTATACGAAATTTGGTTGAAATTGGTTCAGTGGTTTCAGAGAAGAAGCTGAAAATGTTCAAATGTTAACACACGACGGACGACGACGGACAAAAACAGATAGCAATAGGTCACCTGAGTTACTCAGGTGACCTAAAAAGCAGAGTATCATGTGCGGGTACTTGAAAATTCCAAATACGAGAAAAGAAGAAAAAACTTCAACTCCATATTTAGATATATTGACGGCGTATTGTCACTTAACAATGGTTATTTCTATTCTTATGTCGATGTGATATGCTGAGCTTGAAATAAAAGATATCATTCTAGATTTTGACACATCTGTTTCATTTTTGGATCTATTACTTGAAAAAGATGTTAATGGTATTCTAACAACCAACAAACGAGATAACTAACTTTTCAATCGTCAACTTCTCTTACTTATGCAACCATTTACCTTCATCGCCTGCATACACTGAAGACGAATTTCATTTTGTTTTAATTTGTCCCCTATACAAGGACTTGAGAATTCATTATATAAACTATGCGCTGTTTCTTAATGTATAGAAGAGCCATACCAAGCCAATCTTTAAGCAATTAAAGAATAATAGTATATACAGGGGTTATATCTCACAGTTGATTCGATACGCAAGATAATGCAAATTCTAAAACGAAGTAAATCTTTGATAAACAAGTTGATGAAACAAGAATATCAGCAGTCCTGTTTAAAGTAATCATTTATTAAGTTCTATGGTCGATACAATGAACTTGTTAGCGAATACAATTGATCACTAAGTCAAATGCCGACTGACATTTTTTATACTTATTGTTAGGTTAATATTGACACACTGACGACGGATTTTTCCATTATTTCCCGATCAAACACTGCGGGTGTGACCAGTCGGCATGGGATGCTCACTCCTCCATGGTACCTGATCCCACCTCTGATTTTTTGGAGGTCCCTATTTGCTCTTCTCCAAAATTGTAATGTTAAATGGACTTATGAGCTTAAGTACTACAAGATATCTCCTTATATTTCACCAAAGCTGTTTGACACAGTTACCCTTATCTAATGGTGACAGTTTGGCGAAATACTTGTATTTTTCATCAGTGCATCGAATACAAAGCATATGCGATCTTGCTATTGTTCAATCAATAATCTCTGGTATTTCTTTAAAAAAATGGTTGATAGTTTAAGTGAAGACAACCCCAAGAGTCAAATAAGGAGAAAGGCGAGGAACAATCAATATACTACAGTTTTAAAGCCCTTAAGATAGAAAGACAGTGGTGTTGTAATTTTAATCAAACTTTTATTAACTCACAACCAATTCTAAAGGGAATATCAGATATTTCATTGTCAGGTCCATCTCTACTAATTGGCTCGGAATGTAACCTCATAATTTATACTTGACTCTTGATAAATCCCCTCATATATGCCAGTTAACACACTTTAAGATTTACTTCCAGAAACGATGTGTATGTACATGTATGTTAAGAAATACAATTTAAAGGACGTTACTAACTTTGCTGAGAATTATCACGTGTACAATGAAACATATGTAGATAACGAACAATATTCAAGATCAAAAGTCGATGAAACAATACAAAATAGAAGCAGATCAAACACGGAAGTCCAAAACATCAGAGGTGGGATCAGGTGCGAAGGAGGAGCGGCATCCCCTGCCGACCGGTCAAACCCGCCGTGTGCGAGCCTTCCTTGTCATGATCGGGAAATAACGGTAAAATCTGTCGTCAATTAAGTGTATAAAAATGGACTGACAATTACTTTGAAAAACGTCAGTCATCATTTGACTCAATGATAAATTGTATTTGCTGACTAGGTTATGTATCGACCTTAGAATTTACGAATTGATGATTTTAAACGAGACTACTGATATTTTTGTTTCATCAGCTTGTTTAACAGTAATTTACCTCGTTTAAGAAATTTGCTCTTGCGTATAAAATTAACTGAGGTATATAACCTCCATATGCAGGTGATGAAGGTAAATTGCTGCATAAGGGAAGTTGACCGTAAATTTAAAGTCATCATGTTTATCATAGAGTTTGGTTGTTAGATAGCCATTAACGTCTTTTCAAGTAAAATATCCAAATTAGAAACAGATGTGCCAGACTCTGTGGCATCTTTTATCTCAAGCTCATCGGGATAAATCATATCGACATTAGAAGGAAATTACTTGTTAAATGACAATACGTCCGCGAAATATCTAAATGTCGAGTTGAAGGCACCTGCAATTGTTTTCTGTTCACATATAAAATTTTGGACAAATTTTGCTTCATTTGAATACACAAATAGGTCTGCTAATAATAGGGCGCAATTGGTACCCATAGGAATATCAATAGATTGTTGGAAGTATATAAGTATTTCCAGTAATTATTATAAAAGTTTTTTTATTAAAGATTTATATCAATGTATCATTCCTTCAAACATTTTTCAGCAAATCATTATCAATAGGTTAAGCTGATAGATATTGCGGGAGTATATAACACATTTGAAATCATCACTGTCATTCAAGAACGTAAAGGTATAGAAGAAAGTAATTGAAAGGGAGGGTCTTAGCATGTAAGCAATCGTTACGAAACATTACAACTCCAAATACAAGTCATTAAAACGTGAAACTATTCAGTAATCTTTTTATTCTAATTGATCTCTGTAATTTTTTAAAAGTTTATACCAAAGAATTTTAATTGTTCTTCAGAAGAAGTTGGAAATACTACGTACAGATGTATAAACATAAAACAGCATCAATTGAAATGCAGTTGAATGAGACTTTTTCTATTTTTTTTTCCATTTCTATGTCAAAACTAGAGGTACTATGAGCACTGAGCTCACTAGATGATACCCCCGCCTCCAAAGTGTTTATAATGGCAAAGTCAATGCTTTGCTTTGGGAAACCCAAAATAAGTGTCAGATCAAAAAGTAAAACAGAAGGTGCACAATGGCAATATGTAACAAAGATGAGTCTCATCAAATTTCATTCAGTGGTATGAGAGGAGTTGCGGATAAGAGATATGTACCCCTAAGCGTAACAGACGGACGGACGTACACCTTTTCAAGCAGGGGCTAGAAAAAGATACCCATAAACTGAATTACGGAAATCACTTTATAGCTAGTAATAATATGAGTGAGTATTTAATAACTGTTCTCTACAACTTATTATTAATCTCGATGTTATTTGCATTGCCTCCTTATAGTGTTTGTAATACTTTTATATCAATATGTTACCATTTGCAACAACCTTGTTGGACACACATGCATGCACGTAGATTTTTTTTCTAGAACGCGTTCTTAAAACTATTGTACAGTCATGTACCTATAATACAGATTCTAGGCATTTATGCTTACCTTGGATAGGTGTATAAACATTTAAATACAAACAATCTTCTTTTAGCTCTTGACTGGCCAATAAAAATCCTTTTCTACTATCTTTGCTGTATATGTTCTCCGACTTCCGGTTGTCCTGAGGACAAGGCAATCTGAGGTGAAAGCTATCCATGATATTCCAGTGTTTGGACAACCGTTGAGAATAGGAGAAACGGCCACTACTATTGATGAATGTACCATAATGGATGCCAATATATGCGTCTAAATTTCTGAGAGAAGAATGTGTTGGGAAATCTACAATCATTCCCCTGTACTTTCCGAGGTCAGTAGTAATTATTCTCGGGCTCAGCTTTCGCTGAAATGTTGACTCCATCCTAATTTGTGACACACACAGGAAATAAAGTAAAACACCACTCCAAGCTAAATGTTTCTTCACTTGCATTTGATACAGTAGATGGAACACGATGTTCTTCATGATATAAAAAGAAATTCCACGATTGCTGGTCATAAATATGTTAGTTGCACGCTCATATTGTTCGTATTTAAGATAATTTTGAACAGATCCATAGATTCTGAGAAACCATTTATTACAAACAGCAGAATCATTACAACACTTGTATTCCGACGTGTATTCTTCAGATTTTGTTTACAACTTCAAATATTTCATCGTATATCTTCCAAACTTCCGAGTTTTTGTCTTGCTGGGTTAACGAATCGCCCGCAAGGGAAACTTTCGTCTATTTTTCGATCGACCTCCTCCATTTGACGTTTTGCGTCAATATTTTGACATCTTATCGTTTATTTGGAATTGTGCAGTTAATGCTTGTTCGCTTTCCCTTCGGAAAACATCTGCTGCTTTCCGTGATTTAATTATTCCTGTGCAAAAAACCTGCTAAAAAGCCAAGGGAAGTTGCTATCTTACTCTACATATCAATATCTTTTCTGACCGCCTCTTTGAAGAGTGGTCATAGTGTTTTAATTTCTTATAGATTTCCTGTGCATTTATCCTCAGAATTGTAATGTCTTCAGATGGCAAAGCACTTAATGAAGTTAGATCTTCCTCGCGATATGAAGCATCAATACCGAAATCACGTTGTTTAGTAGCCTAAATGGCCACACATGGATTACCTCTCTCCGGTGACGGATAAGTGAGGGAATTCAGTTCATTTATTAGATAAAAGACTCGTTATGATTTTTCAGGGAAATTAAGCTCATCATCAAAGGCTCTCATTCCAGTGATGAAGAATCGCTTTCAGCCTTAGATAATCATTACTTCGGATGACACTATACAGTAACCACCATTTACTACATTAGCAGTAGTGATGTGGTGTGTATAAAATGTATGGAGCGGAAATGAAAATGTTCAAATTTTTTTTAGAACACGCCAGTTCTTCTCTTTCGTGTTTTTGAAGGATAAAAATATCAATTTGCTAGACTTTTTTTTGGTTATATTAGGCATTGTTTCCAGAGTAACCATGCCTCTGATGATATTATTTAAAAAGATATTATAATTAAAATGCACATAATATACAATTTAACTTGTAAAGTTATACAACCATAATCAGGTAGCTTCATTCCATTAAGTATTAAATCAAAATCACTTTCATTCCTTGTAATTATGTAGGACAAAACCTTTATTGTTTCCGAAGCATACATTTTACGTCTAGTTATCAGAAAATCACCCCCTGATGGAAGACCTTATCGAATTTTCGGCCATTTTTGTATCTATCATATTGACTATCAAATCTACATAAAACGGGACGTCGTTATGCCTACTGTTGAAGGCAATTATGACTAACAAGAATCGGCTCCCAAAGAAAGGCTGGAGACTGATTTTTATTGAGTCGTGATGTACAATGTCCGACCCAAAGGCTGCCAATTTTTGGCCATAAAGTTAAATTAAACCACTAGAACAGATTGAAGAGATCAGTTCTTTGTTCACTCTTTGATCTTGATGAGGAATAAGTATTTTGTGTTTCAATGCGATATATCGAATTTATATACATTTTTTTCTTATACGTTTGATCCAAATGCACTTAATTTATATCTGTTAGTATTGATAGAAGTAAAACTCCGTATGCATTCGTAATTTATAGAAAAGAAAGGAGAAATGATATAACTACTGATAAGGACTCAACATTTCAAAAATTCAATTCTATTTAACGAAAAATAAATATTTATATTATTTACTAATTTAAAAAATGAGAACTTAATTACGGTATGCTCCCTTAGTATGTATAAGCGTATTGTTATACATGCTTTTTTCAGCTATTCCATTAATTATTACAATTTAGTGAATTGTTTATTCTTAGTATACAGTGTTGTGAAATTAGAAATCACTAGCGTTTGAAGGCTGTAATTGATAGCGACAGTACGCCTGCTAATCTGACAGTTCTGATTTCAACAACATAAACAGCTGATTCCGAGCAGCTCCTGGAAGTTACGCTGCCGTTTGAGGGGCGTTCACCTTAACAACAGCAATAATTAAATTTTACATTGTTTACATTCGCTATGTCCTACTGTACCAAGAAAACATAAAACTTACAGATGCTTGGAAAAGGTATTATCTATGATTTATTTTGTTGTATTTTGTTAACTTCATGGGTAAAAAAAAAAGTATTTCAATTAATTTCCACAACTCAATAAATCCTAAAATGTGAAGCATAAAATAAAGTTCTTATAGATATATATAATATATAAACGTTTGTTTGATTTTAGCAGAACTGCACATACTGGCAAAAATCTAAAAATGCATTTGAATGATAATGCACTTTGTAGAATAAATTAACTCACCTTGATAAGGAATGTATAAGTTTACATTATGACAATCTTCCCTTTTGTAAACCAGTCTATACACAAGATTCTCATAGAATCTTGGCTTAGCGTCCTTGACAACCCCGATATTTTCTATTCCAATCTGCGTACAAGCAAAATCAAAATTCGTGGACTCTTTGATTGTATTTATCCCATCAGGACAGCTTTGTTTTTTTATGATCATTGGAAAGGCACGATGCTGAGAAAAACGGTCACTCTCTTTGTAGGAGACTCCAAGGACAGCCTCGATGTCGGGAAGAATGCTCGAGGGCCGGAAGTGCACCACCACCCCTCTAAGGTTACAGCTATCAATTCTATATACCCTCTTGCCTCTCTTCAACTTTTCCATTATTAGAGCATACGATGACATCAATAGTAAACCTATTATAATTTGTCCAAGTAAACAGCTGAACAGAGTCATTTTCTCAACAGATCGACCACATGGAAGAAGGAATATGCAAGTAGACTTCTAGGATAACTTGTAAAGCGGTTGCGACTTTTACAAGCCTGGTGTATACTTAACTGCTAGCAAATGGGTTTTGCTGTCAACACTTGTACCCATGATGTCCGTTAATGTCAGACATCACGCTCACAAAATTTGTAACTTTCCCATTGTATAGTTGATCTATTCTTAGCTAGTGTTAACCATTCTAACAAGTAAATAACTATTACCACTTCCGCTAATACGCAATCAGTGTGCCTTAAAATTACGATAGTTCAGCGAACTGGTTATGATCGAGATTTAGTAGATTCATATTGTGCTCACATGTGCTCAGTCAATCAAACATGTAGGCCTATTTATTTGAAACTTATTTTATTGATCTCATTCGCACTGCTTGTTGTGTTTATTTACAAGAAATATATGTGATGTTTGCAAACATTGCAATTCAATGCTCAATTCTATACAAATTGTTCCCACACCATTTTTAAAAGATAATAAGTTGAAAGGTCAACTTAATTCAAAGGGAAATAACGCTTAATTCTCATACTATATGATGCATAAAAAGTGTGTTCTTTCTTCTATTTTACAAGTTTTTCTTGTTTTGTGTTTTTATTAATGTGACTTTTATAATTCTGAAGTAACCCGTTGGTTCATTAAATTTCATTTTCAAGCAAAGAAATACTTGACATAGTGATTCAAAAAAGATTTTAGTCACAAAAAGATCAAGGCTTGCATTCCACCACACTTTAAGTTGGAGTTCTCATCCTGTGTTTACATGATTTATTCTAATGCATTAAAAAAATTAATAATTAAATAACCATTACCTTTCTGCTAAGGCGCAATCGTTGTGACTTAAAATTACGATTCAGGTAACCGGTAATGATAGATCTTTAGTTGATTAATTCATTGATATTCTGCTCACATGTTCAGTCACTAAGACATGTGTCTTATAGAAATCCAGATCTTCCAACAATCTGACAGAATTACGATGAGTTTCAATGGTGTCCACTTGATCATGAAATACATGGAGATAAAGAACAGTATTCAAGCTCAAAAGTGCATGAAACAATACAAAGTAGGAGCAAAGCAAACAGGGACCTCCAAAATATCTAGAGAGAGGATCAGGTGTCACGGGGGAGTGAGCATCCCCTGTTGACCGGTCATTATATCATTCGGTCCATCTTGAAGTAAAAGTTATTTAAATTTAACATGTTATATTGAAACACAAAAGAAACGCAACAAGCAGTTTTCTACAAATATATGGCCTTTTTAACTAAAAAATTGATTTTTAATAATGAATACAATTAAGCTTCAGAGTTTTGATAAAAAATGTTTAAAGAAAGTAACGGAGTGCAAGACAGCCATGCACAACAATTGAAGCTTGATTTTCATGACGCAGTAGGTTCATCAATCTCCAGAACTGAGCGAAAGAAATATTTTCTGCCATTTTTAAATGTCTGTTTTTTAGACGATGAAGTCGATTTTTTTCTAACCTAGCGCAGTGAAGTAACACTTAGACTTCCGGAATTTACATAGCGAAACATCACTGCATGGCGTATGATGAACAGATACAAACCCTCTAAACCCCATATTTTGGTCAAATGTTAATGTTAAACATGCTATTTTTTATCTCTGTTAACCGGGCTATAACTTATGACATGACAATCATTCAGCCTTAAATTATTGTTACTTGCAAAGTTGAAATATACGTACTCTTTAGATATAAAATTATATCCTTTATATTATTTCCCCCTCTTTTTGCTTTTCGGTTTATTTAATATGAAGTTTTATCCCTCAACAATATTTTATTAGATTTTGAATTCTTTCATACTGAACTTGAAAAAATTAAAAAGCACTGTAGATTCCAGTAAATCTGACTTTGAATGTTTTATTAAGGAGAGACAGCAATGGCAATTTAACACCTTTTATGGTGAACGTATTGATTACAATATTTCTTTCGACAAGGCTCTTTGATTATTAAAAAATATGGCCTTATCACATTTGATTGATTGATTGATTGTATACTGTTTAAAGTCCCTCTCCAGAATATTTCACTGATATGGAGACGTCACCATTGCCGGTGAAGGGCTGCAAATTTAGACCTATGCTCGGCAGTTACGGCCTTTGAGCAGGGAGGGATCTTTATCGTGCCACACCTGCTGTGACACGGGGCCTCAGTTTATACGGTCTCATCCGAAGGACCGCCCCATTTAGTCGCCTTTTACGACAAGCAAGGGGTACTGAGGACCTATTCTAACCCGAATCCCCACCGGGCTTATCACATTTGATTTCATACGCAAGAGCGTAATCTGCATACGGATAATTTCTACATACCGGGTACGTTTGTATGAATGTATCTTACAGTCATTAGAATTTATTCAAGATGGACTCCCCAGCTGATTCGATACGCATGAAAATGTTCGTTATTTTTTAAACGAGGCAAACAATTTGATGAAACAAAGATATTAGCATTCTCGTTTAAAGCCAAAATTTCGAAATGATTTTCGAAACAAAGGCCTTGTGAGAAAACAAATTCTATCATTAACTTGAACTCTGGCTAATGTTTTTCATAAAAAAATGTTAGACCATTAGTTATTTACACATTTACATGTGTATTTGAACTTATTTCCCCGTTTACAAGGTCATGACACGAAACACTCGTCAGGTGTGACCGGTCAACATGGCAAACTTACTCCTACTTGGCACCTTATCAACCTTCTAATGCTTATGGATGTTCGTAATTGCTCTTCTATCGATTCTTTTCTGTTGTTTATATATTGTTTACGATGCCTGTTGTTCCCACCCCTACTCTATTTGATGATGCAGGGTCGAGTACTTGCAAATTCCACGATTTGGATGATAAATTGACGACGGATTTTTCCGTTATTTCCCGATCATTACAAGAAGCACACAGCGGGTGTGACCGGTCAGCAGGGGATGCTCACTCCTACATGGCACCTGAACCCACCTCTCATATTTTGGGGGTCCATGTTTGTTCTGCTCCTATTTTGTATCGTTTTATGGACTTTAGATCTTGATTACCAAGTAATATTCGTTATCTCCATATGTTTCATTAACTTATTTGGTCAGATTATTTGGGAAGCCACCTCCAACTTTTAAAACCGTTGCTACTGGTTTGTGTACCTTGTAATCGCGAACACCAATCGACACGTGTCGCGAAGACACCTGTTACAGTAACAGTATATTTTTTGCATATTATATGTGATTTGAGAGGATTTTCTAACTGAGGGGAACAATGGACTGCGGTCAAGCATGTACATACACATAGTCTCCACAAACTCAGTTGAAATTCAGACGATGATTTGATTTTTAAAAAAGAATAATTAATAAAACCTGTATATAATATTAGAAATAATAAAATAATTGTGAACTTATTGAATATATATCATGATTAAGTTGTTTAGAAAAATTCCTGTATTAAATTGTTTTTCAGTTTTATCAGAAGTTTCTCCTTAACTGCTGTTATTATTTTAAGGAGGAAGAGTAAATAAAGAGGCTTGATTAAACATTTACTAGAAAGACAAGATAATTTCAGTTTGTCAGATTTTAAAAGGATAAGAAATCCAGTAGTATGGTATATTATTCAAATTCAATTTTATATATACTGAAATGCACGTTGTATTGCGTTGACCTCGGTTGTATCAAAATTGGTGCCTGATTCGGAGTTCGAACAGCATCAAAGATTGTATTAACCAATATGCCTTTTTGTAAATCTTAATCATGAGAGAATTCAAATAATAAGTTCAAGTTAAGACCAATTTTTTTTTATTTCAGGGGGTATCAATTCATTAAATCTTAATTGCATAAAAATTAAGTTTAACGCAGTTAATTAAATCAGGTACGCACTGAAAATACTTTGATTCTGTATACCTTACGAGGCAAACCATTGATTGGCCAAAGGCTAGTTGCTACGAAAGCTTTTCATGACAGCAGCAGGAGTTTCCTCGCTTTATCAACGAGTCAGTTGAAGTGCATTAACTTTGTGCAGTAGTTGATGTTAAAGCCTTAATAAGGTTCATATTAAACTTTCTTCAATTAGTCGAATATTTGGCTCATGTACTCTGGACCCAAATGTTAGTTATTTACATTACGTTTCCTTAAAATTTAATTACAGTGCAAATAATCATGCAGCTTGCATTGATTGTTTTAATATATCTTGATTGTGTTACAATAATGACTAAGCTAGGGTGTTTTGAATAATAATAATAGATGCTAGTACTGTTAAATGTGTTTTTAAAACTAAAAAAATCGTTTCAGCAGCGAAATGGCACATTTTCACAACGAAATTGGTACTGTGAAGTCTATTTACCTCATTTTGAGAGAGACAAGCTTTGAAAGTACTGCATGTTGATTTTGAAATAAAACAAATACTTAGTTTGGATTAATTTAATGAAAATGTACGTTATTTCATTTCCCTTGCAGTAATTGTTTACTCAAAATCTTTAAAAAATCTAAGAAATTGCAATCGGTTACAAGTGCATGAAAAGAGCTTTTGTTTCTCTGGGATGGGTTAACAATGCCAGCAGAAGGCCTATACCTTCCAATTAATGTGTAAATATAATTTTAGTATTCCGAAAAAAAATCTATTTATGTAGAAATTTATAATTTTTCTTGGAAAAATGTACTGTATACAGCTGTATATGGGGGTAAGAACATTAGTAATAAAAATACCAGATATTATTTTTTCTATGAGACCAACGCAATATTGAATACAATCCACAATGCCTGACGAAAAGAGGCATTAAAATAAAATACGTTTGTAATATGAACCTTCACTGGATGGACAAGTATTTATCGGAAAGATGTGAATGAAATATATGAAGATAACAAACGGTACTCATGCTTGAGCTCAAAATACAAATCAGTAGAATAAACACGTACCTCTAAAACATCACAGGTGGGATCAGGTGTTATGGAGGAGTGAGCATCCCCTGCAGACCATTGTCGACGGTGTGCTTAAATCGGGAAACAACGTTTGAACCCATCGACAATTCAGTGTGTGAAAATGGCATAACAATTATCATGAAAAATGTTTGCAGCATTTAACTGATCCAATGACACATTGTATTTGCTGACAAGGTCATTGTATCGACCATCGAACTTACGAAATGATGACTTTAAACAAGACTGTCAATATTCTTGTTTCATCAATTTTTTTTATTATTATCTATTGCTCATACTTTGGGCATGTATTTGAGTATCGAATCAGCTGAGAGATATTAACCCTGTATGCAGGTGATGAGGGTATATTTTAAATTATTTAAGTAAGGGAAGTTGACTATTGAAAAGTTAAAAGATCATCACCTTTATCATTAACCTTTGTTGTTAGGTTATTTTAACATTTTTTTCCCTGGTAAAATAAACAAATATAAAACTGAAGTGTCGGACTCTGTAGTACACTGTATCTTTATTTGCAACCTCACTGGGATATAATATCGTGTCGATATATGAATGGAAAACTATTGTTATTTGATAATTCGCCGTCGATATATCTAAATGTAGAGTTGAAGGCAACATTACATGTATAAGATTTTGAATTAATACTGCTTCATATAAATACAAAAAATGTATACAAATATCAGGGCACAATTGGTTACCATGAGAATTTTAACGGATTGTTGGGAGACCTCTGGCCCCAGGATCATGAAACATATATTTAAGCTTAAGTCAAAATATTCATGTTGAATTAGAATTTTGATTAGGTCACGTAGACGAAAATAAAAATATTTTTTTAATATCGCTTTACGAAAGGGTTGTTATCTGCAAAATTAGAGATTTGCTCATTTTACAGGCGATTAAAAATTTGCCTTAATTCTAAGTCTGTTTCATGATCCTGGGGCCTGGTATCCGAAAACACATACTTGTAGATACATATTGTCAATCAGAAGCTGGGGCATCTTTTTAATATCAACTTCAATGTACATAATTATATTTGTGTGTAAAGTCAGAATTTATTTTTTCAAGAAATATAATGTAATTTTGCAAAGGGCAAGTCGTATGTTTTGGTCAGATTTTATAATTTTAAAGTTTCAAAACGTTTCCAAGAATGTTTTAGTATCCATTTCTGATTTACACCACATCAATTATAATTTTGCAAAATACTCATGAAGTTTCTCCTTCACAGTCGTTAAAATTTTACTGAGGAGAGAAGAAAGAGGCTTGGCAGAGCATTTGCTGGAACACGTCATGTATGTTTCTTTGAAAAGATTTTAGGATGTTTCAGAATCCAATATACATATATATGGTAATTCTAATTCATTTTGTTTGTTAGAAATATTAAAAATATTCAAAACTGAAATACATTTATGATTTTGAAAAAAGGGAACTATTAGTATAAACTTGATTTCATTACGTAAAATTAAATCACAGTTCCTATAAAATAAAATTAAAATAACAAACCCTACAAGCAAAGACAATGCTGTTCCCTGCTTTATAAGCTGGGACCAGTACATACTGACCATGAAAGCTGTCTAATTCTTTATGTACTTCTGAATCAGTGAACACAGAAGGATAGATGCGTGGTTTTCATTTTGCACCATATTGTTGTGTCATAAAATATACTTTTAAGGTATAGAGATCTTTACTCAATATATTTGTTAACCAAAATATATATTGTTACACAAACTTCGTGGAAAAAACCTTCAAAAAATAGATTCAAGATCCACTCATGTCTAAAATGTTTTTGTTGAATAATATAAGAAAATTGCCATTTTGCCCTTTCGGTGTCTGTGAGCTTTTTCTCATACAAATAATTTCAAACTTTGTGAGAATTTTGCAAAGTGTAAAGATTTTACTGAATGTATACTTAAACATTAGATAAAATATACATAGTTCATACTGTTTATAGAGCTATAGGTATTTTCCACGCCTTGCTAACCAATAATATTTCTGATATTCATTTAAAATGTATTCCTATGCCCAGAATAAGACAATGACTCAGTTCTTTCAATAAAGTTTTTCTTGGTTAATTTTATACGTCAGACATCATAGTCATTCTAGTTTTATTATATTGTAT
This sequence comes from Saccostrea cuccullata, assembly GCF_032062105.1. NCBI lineage: Eukaryota > Metazoa > Mollusca > Bivalvia > Ostreida > Ostreidae > Saccostrea > Saccostrea cuccullata. The sequence goes on from NW_026930623.1 coordinate 260,065, forward strand.
ACAATTTGACCGTAAAATTACGTGATCTATGAACATAAATTCTTATAGCGTAACCAACTTAAGTTTGTATTTATGATGCAATAAATCGAAAATAGACAAATCAAGAAGCACGTGGTTTTAATCAATGTTGTATTGCAGCGATTTATGTATCTATATAATTTTATAGGAGCAATTTCCATCTTACGATTCATGCTTCATAGTTTGTGACATTGCAGTGAGTGACATAAATGAATATATGTTGCTATTATGTTGTAAATTATGAGCTAATGTTCATCTGACATTCATCTAGATGAACTATCTTTCTTAATCAAAATCTACATGATTTTGTACAGATCATTAAAAGGTCGGAATATGCTGCTTTAGAGCTTTCTCTTGGTTTGTTGTATTATCTGTCCAGAACAGAACCATCAAAAAGAAATGGAGTGATTTTGGTCGCACCTCCAAAACAAATAAATTTATTTTAAATTCATTTATTTTAATGAAATGCAGCTAGATATTATATTATTGTAAAAAGATTTCCATAATAGAATCCACACCAAACAAGCTCATTACGCATTTATTTAGAAAATAGCTTTAAAAAAGACTCACTTATCCAAGAGCATCTCCCTCTTCCCCTTTTTTGTCGGGTAAAGGTCAGACCTTGAGGTTCACAAACGCATTTTCAACCGGTATAAAATTCAAAACCGGAGAGGATAATAGGCTTCCTCCCTGTACGTATGTCTGTCCATTCATCTGTCAATCTGTCATTTTTTTTTTATATGCTTGCAAATATGCTTGGGCTATTTCTTTATATGTTTGTGTACATTAAATTATTAATCGAATCTGCATTTAATTGTGCTTGTTTTTTTTTCAACAAAAGCTCTCCCCTTTTTAAGGGAACCAGATAACACTTCCAACCTAGGTAGTAATTCAAAACTTTCGTTATGAATGGGGAAAAGTGAAACGTACCAGTCAGATGTTAGTATGATAACACATTTTTTGAAGCAATTTTTTTACGCAAATGTTCACATACATGTAACAAGATTCCAGTTAGAGTAAAAACCATCTCCACATTTGAATACTAATATACTCATTTAAGTTAGCTTAATAATCTTTTTCTATCATAATTCCATCCAAATAATTTCAACAATAAGCAATGCATTCGCTTATTGGCAAACCTATTCAAAGTTGAATAGTTGTTAGGCGGGGTTAAATAATGTACTGCATGCAACACGAAACAAATATAATTATTATGAATATATTTTAATTTGTGAACCACTAGTATTTGAAATCACCCTGATTTTACACAAAAGTATTCTGATATTGATATTGTAAACACTGCAGGAGTTCCTTGTTGACAAAGTAAATGTAGTCTTCGGAGACCAAGTCCTCAAACTGTCAGAATTACAATGGGCATTAACTGTGCTCCTTCATTAGCTGACCTTATTTTATATTCCTATATAAAAGAATGTATTCAAAACTTCAGCATTTAGATTTATCTAGCTGGTTGAATATTAAGTAACAATATTAATGTTTTCATTCATGTGTCGATTCGATGTATACCAAGTTATTTGAACTTACATAAAACACAGCAAAATGTGTTTCATATTTGGGTGATTTATTGACTGTAGATTATAAGGGCTACCTAAGAACTAAATTCTATGCTTAAAGAGATGAATTCAGCATTTCCATCGTAAAAATCCCCTTTATATGTAGTAATATTCCGCTTTTAAACACCTCATTTATTGTCTCTTCACTTAAAGTCATTTTTAATCTCTCACATACTTCTCTTTTGAAATTTTTACTGTCATTGCAATTTTAAGGTGCTATTTTTGAGTTGTAATATTAAAAATTATTTAAACTTTGTCTAAAATATTTTTTTAAAATTGATTTATTATGCGAAGATCATTTGTATCTTCAGATTCAGTAGTATAAGTGACGTTAAATGTAGCTAGACTGGTCGTCCACTGCTTCCTCGGGTTAAAAGGTTGATAACCAATCTTGACCGAAACAATTACTACTAATTAGGGAAATAAATAACTTTATAAAGATACAAATTTTGCAGAAATACCAATAAATGGAAGTTAATGAATGGAAAGATGCTAATGAGAAGAAGCAAGGAGGATTGTCCTTTTATTCCGCTTTCTATCATTACGTATGAACAGCAAAATGAATATGGAAATAAAATGTTGAATGTATATGTTGAAAGTTTAAGCAATTGTGTCCCATAATCGAAGATTCGGGGATACATTTTTGCACTGTCCGTCTGTCTGTTGTGATAATAAACATTTTTTTTTTAAATTATCACAAAAGATGTTATTTACCACTTCATATGCATTTCATGTATTTTAACAGACCCCGTTACTTTAACTCTTCTCTGACATCTGATCTTATCTCTGTTGTTTTCATGAAATATACATGTATGGAGATAAAGAACATGGAGATAACGAACAGAATTCAAGCTCAAACGTCCATGAAACAAATACTAATTTGAAGCAGAGCAAAACGGGCCTGTAATTCGTCAAAATTGGGATAAGGTACCTTGAAGGAGTGAGCATCCTCTGCCGACCGGTCACATACACCCGCTGTGTGCTCCTTGTCATGGTCGGTAAATAATGGAAAAATCCGTTGAAAATTAATTGTGTGTAAAAAATGGCCTAACTATTAGAATGAAAAACGTTAGTCAGCTTTTCACTTAAAATGATAAATTGTATTTGCTGACAAGGTCATTGTATCGACCATAGAACATACATATAAGAAATGATGACTCTTGATATTCTTGTTTCATCAACTTGTTTGCAATTGTCAGTAATTTACCTCGTTTTAGAATTTTTTCATATATAGACCATATTCTTGCCTATCGAATTAACTGAGAGATGTAAACCTCGTATGCAGAAGATGAAGGTATATTGCTGCTTAAATAAGGGTAGTTTACGATCGAAAAATTAAGGTCCTCACATTTAAGGTGTCCATCTTTTCTCTGCTTGCAGTCAGCATTGTTATAATGGATTTTAGATGGATTTATGTTTGTTATTTTCATATTTCTTGTATGTTTCATATCTAATTTTTATAAGAATAATGTCGCCAATATGAACCTCTAAAATCCGAGGTGGCATCAGGTGCCATTGAGAAGTAAGCATAACTTATCGCCCAGTCCCATCCGCCGATTGCCTCTTATCATGACCATCGCTGCGAAACGAAACAATTGGTATTGCGATCAAAATTTAGATTTAGCCATTTACACTAAGGTGGCAGAGGATAGTTTTTTGTAATCAAAACGTTTGACTGACGGTTCACTTAATATTGAGCTGCTTTTAAAATGTGCATTGAAAATTTTTAAATTCCCTCTACATGTAATAATAGTATGATGTAGTCCCTTGAGGAATTTGAAGCTTTTAAGAATAAAATATGTACAACTTACACAATGAGCCCTAAAGATGGCGCAGGGGCAATATCAAAATTTCATGTGAATCAAGCCTATTTTCACCATTTCGCCGCAGCCGCAACTGCATCCAGGCCCGTGCTCATAACCTAAGCTACCACACAAATTGCAGAATAACATTTGTACATACCAATAAACAGCAAGAGATAATGGCTCAACCACCTCGTTTTCAAGCTACAATTCATCCTATGAACCCGCCCCGCTTTTCTGTTGAAATACCGGTAGAGTGAGTTTTGAGCTTAGTTTCGTATTTCTAGCCCATATCCCATATACAGTAGTACCGGTAGAGTGAGTTTTGAGCTTAGTTTCGTATTTCTAGCCCATATCCCATATACAGTAGTAGTGACACTAAAGTGTCATATTTCAATAAAATATACAAGGCCACCAATTCCTTCCAAATACACCCATAAAATATTCTAGCTATAAAATTACCTATAATATGCATTCAAACCTCAGGTTTCTCTATTTTTGACCAGTACTTTATTTGAAACTATCCTCTGCCACCTTAAGACTTAAGTCTGTCTTGAGATTAAGATAGATTTTAATATTTCATAGATATAGGATTTTTTTATGTAACAGCTATAGTGCAATCTTACAATAATTTTCGGTCTTAAGACATCTTAATTATAAGATTATGACCTGAAATGGGTCCCTTGTTATCTTATATCCAAAGATCGATAAATCTTCTTATCTTAGAATTTATAAATCGGGTCTCTACTTTTAATTTAAGTGCCTATAGCGCTTAGCAAAGAAACTAGGGCTATATCTACATGTACTTTATATCGACTTCGGTTATTCAAGGTCAATGTTTGCACTCATGACCTTCGATCATGGAGCAGATGACCATAAGAGCTACGGAACTAATAATAATACCTGGTGTTTTAAGAGGTTCGTATTTGCTATGTTCCCCACACATATGTTGTTTCAAATGACGTTTAAACTTGGTTACTGTATATTATCTCCATATTTCATTCTGTTGTTTCAGAAAAGGATCTGATCTGAGATTAATCAAATGAAAAAGATCAGGGGAATTAGATAAGATTCAGATTACACAAATTTGATCAATATCCCTTCCTTTCCTCTTTTCCTTTGTTAATAGTAAGAATTCATGGATTATGCAATAGCTTATCAGTTTGTCAAGAAAAGTTACTGTAACATAGGTTGAATTTACCATGTTCTCCGAATTTTTGTCTTGTACTAAATCTGAATAGAAGTGTATTACCTTCTGACTGCATAATTCTCGGTTATAACTATAGTCTGTTCACAAGAAAGTCACGTACCTTGTACTTAAAACAAGGGTTTGAAATCCTTATAATCGTGGGTCATCAATAATAGAAAAGGTGTCAAGTATTGACCTAATTGAAGATGGAATGGAGGGCTTTGGATAACCAACATCCCCTTTCAAAGAAAACCTTGAATAAAAGATTTTTTTTCCAAAAAAAAAAAATCTCCAGGGACTTTTCTTGTAAGAGTTCCTTTTAGACAAGAAATAATTATTAGCTAGCGGGGATTTTCCATGCTTTCACAAATTAAATCTAAATAAGTGTCACTCTCCCTTGTAAAAAGTCACTATCTTTTGCCAGAAGATCACATAGGTAATTTCATTTAAGAACTTTTGAGTCCAGGGTCGACATGATTGGTAGATGCCAAAGGATATATGTATAAACTGGAAAAGCAGCTCTTGTGTGCACTTTTAAAAGGATTAAAATCAGCATTATCGAACGAAGAATGTAAAACGAAGAAAAGGCGCCAATTTGATAATTATTTATTATATTAATAATATAAAACGGAAATATTTTAGTTTATATTGAATTTTTTTCGGCACATTGGGTAAATTAAATTTTACTTGATGAAAAATATATCTGCGTGTGGTTGATTTTTAGGACATTTGACACGAAATCATGAAAAAGTTACCACTTTCAAAGCACCCTAAAACCAAAGCATTGTTGAAACTCGGAGTGAGAGTAGGTCCGAAAGATACCGAGCATCATGTAGCTAATGCCCACGTTTCCATTCTATCAACATTTTAGAAAATATTTTATTCTTAAACATATTTTAAAATTAATGGCAATCAAGAGAATCCACAACAAATACACTTCATGTAATTGGTTATCTTGATTTTGAGAAAAAAAACCTTTGCTTATACCTATTTGCTTTTAAAATTCTTTACGAGGGCTGTTCAATAAATAATGTCATCGATGCTCGGAAAGAAACATAAAACACTTTTCAATGATTTTGTCCTAATGGTTTCAATTAGATATTCTCTTTTAATTAAAATACATGTCCTTAACATTTTTATTCAATTTCTAATTGTTTTAGAACACATTTTTGAGTATGGCCCTTCGCATACTGGAATATGGCAGATTCCATGATTTCCTGTACATGTTTCTTTTTCTGAAAGGTGACTTTTCAAATTTGGGAAATAAAACAAGTCAAAGGTTGAAAGATCTGGTGAATATTATTGGTGTGACAAAACATCAACTTTCTGTTTAAACCAAAACTCTTTATCTCTTCATGGCCTTTGGGTTTGGACGCTGTCATGAAGGAATTTAATGTAGTGGATTCCCGATTCTGGTTCCTTCCTCTCATAAGCCTTTCGATTTTTTGCAAAAAATTTGCTTTCTAGACTCCTCCAGAAAATGAACTGCCTCCCCGAATAAGATTTGAACAACAAGACCACTAATATTTAAGAAGCATTTACACCTGTTTTTGTGCCCTCCCAATTCTTTGTTCTTCTCAGGCCTTTGCTGTTTTGTCAAGTGCATCTTTTTTTAATGTAAATATGTTTTGAGGGTTTAAAGCAATTGATTCAAGTTTCATTATCTGTTTGAATTTCAGACAAACGTGGATAAGTACAAAAATAATTGTTTAGATATACTCTTACATGCTGTCGTATTCATTCATTTTTCAAAACATAGGGTGACCTTTGAGTATTCATCTTTTTTCCTGTTAAATGTTTCTTTAAAACATTGTGAACTACCCCCAATGTGTCTTAGAGTCAATAAAACATAATCAGTGATAATTTGTTGAATTTTCGCAATTCTGTAAGCCTTTGTCGCCAAAGACAGTACCCATTTTTGATGCCCATTTTATCATTTTTATTCATTGAAATCCACTTGCTTATGTGTGTATGAAACAACATTGGTTGCTGTAAACAGCAGCTTTAATGAATGGTTTAATTTCACTCTTATAGTTTACTGATTCTTTACCATTCATTTTAATGCAGTGTATCGTATAGCCCTTGATTTCTAGCTTCCCACGATGAAACTTTGTGATGAAAAGTGGTTACATAAACTGTTATTAATTCATTAAAGATTCAATATTGAGAGAAAGTCAAGCTTAATGTCATATGACCTCTATGTTGTATGTCATAATGACATTATTTATTGAACAGCCCTCGTACATATTAGGAAAGGTAGGTTTCATCCAGAAAAGACCCACTAAAATTTGACAATTTGTACACACTAAGCTTAGTTTTATCGAAATTGCTAAATCTGCAAAGAATCTTTAAGGATACATGTATGAAATATTTTGTTTCTCTTGCAATTGAAGAATTTGATAATTATGTTATTAATGTTAAGCTCTACTGATTAGAAGTGTTTGGAAATTCCGAGAAGAGAGAAAAAAAGATAGAGGCATTACATGTAACCTCAGTGCTTATATTCCCACTAGTTGTTTGCTCTAAGAAGTAGGCCTAAAGTTCTGTCAGAAACTGTCATTCTTTCTATTTACTTAAAACTCAAAGATCAAAGTATCCATATCGCTCTCGAGGGAAAATTCGTAAAGCTTTATTTCAAAAGAAATGAAAGACTCTAGAGTAATACATCAACAAACAGATACTTTAAATTCATTTTAATTGTTAAACAAGTAACATTTCTAAAAAATATCAATAAAACTTTCGAGTTCAATCGTCAACTTTCGTGATGTAGTGCAAAAGAGCAAATATGCATATGTCTGTTCACACATTCAGTGCTTATTGTTTCTGAACGGAAAAAGACCTCTCAGACGTTTCAGATAATAAAATATTGTCTGACGTTTATTCAGAAGAGACATTAGTCTTCTTTTGAACTTGATCAGTGCAATTTACGTGTACTTAACATTCACTGGCGTGACTCTTTGCATGCAAGTACTTGCATCTTAAATGTGCGTGTGTTTTCGTAGGCGCAATGATCAAGGGCATTTTAATGTGAATTACATAAGTTTACATTACAAGTTGTAGAACTCATCAGAAACATCACAGGTTGTTTAACACATCGATGTTAGTTGTTGTTATATTATATTTACTAAACTAGTCTCATTTAATAATTAAACCTCTTGTTAATAAGCGAGTATTACATTTAGTTCAACAATATTGTTGTTCAACCATAAAATATGTTCTATGGACTTTTTTGCAGCAATAATATTGTTATCGTCACATATTTCATCTAAATAAGTGAAATAATCACGTGAAATAATTATAGTATATAACTTATATTGCTTAATTCTCCTGCAATTGACTAAACTTAGAAGTGAACACGTTTATAGCAAGGCATTGTAAGACTCATTTGCAAGTATAAATATCTTGTGCTTTTTTCACGAATCATTCGCCGTACTACTTTTATTGACACAGATTAGAACATTTCGTATATGAATCCTCCTAGCAATAAACTATAATACCAATCGAATTTATTTGAAAATTTCATTAATAAATTTTAGAAACACGAAACGCGTGATCATTAATTGACATTTTCATGTGTAGGTCAAATGATGCAAGAAGATAAAATGTCTGTATATCGTAAAATGCACCAGGAAGGATAATGCACTATTCTCTGTAAATAGATTTTCCCACTATTTTTAAATTAACAGGTACCCCAGCAAATGAGAGCACTGAGGGTTAACATTAATGGCACTCTAGCATGCCCCTTTGACGCGCATTTTTTTCCTTTGTAGGTTTTTATCACTCAGCGAATTACCAGTAAAGTAAATCCATGTCGCAGCATCGATCTTGCTAATGTGTCGACAGACCACCTTAATTGTAAACAAACACACTGATTGGGAAAATAAGCTATAAACAAGACCATTGTCCGTAAAAAAATCATGTAGATGAAGTACTTTGTGTTTCTTTTTTGAGCATTTATGCCTTAAAAACGGTAATGACCGATCTTTTGAAATGTTCAGGCTTAACAAGCACTAATGACCCAATCGTCGAAAGGTTCAATAAGCTTGTGTGAAAATTGATTTAAGTGCGATGTATCCCACTGTGTCAATATGAGATGAATTGTGATCTAAAATCTCTTATCAATTACGTTGATTGTTTTATTCCATGATTCAATGCACAGTTTCGGATTGATTGTTTTATTCTATGATTCAATGCACAGTTTCGGATTCACGTGATGGTGAACCTATGGTTTTCAATAACATGCGGACTTGGTTTAGATGTACGGCACACGGGTCATTTGTGAACTTTTATGGAAGTGCACTTCCATGAAACTAAAGTTTGTCTTTAATCAAGTAAAAGTGGCAAGTCTAAACTTGATTTCAATGTCTCCTTCATATGTCAAGAGACTTTTTGGGGTGTAGAGCCATACAAAGGAAAAGAAATGAATTAAGCTTTTTCCCAAATCATGTACAACAGTCTTCCTTTAATAAACAGTATGTCTCCAATGACCCTAGGATTTGCACATTAACGTGTTGAAAAATTTTCTGCTGAATACTTTCTTTCCCCCTTAAATGACATAATTCAGTTTTCATCTCCAGGGCTCAATAGAATATATTACAGATTTACATGCAGTGTCTATTTCTTCTGTTTTATGTTGTGAAAATGGAAACCCAAGGGGACGAACATGCATTAACAGAACTAGTAATTGTAAGAGGGGATATAGACATGATGAATAGTGTTGATGCAGATATAGGAAGTTGGTTGTAATTCCTCTCATGTAATGCTTTGTGTTTTAATTCACACGATATAAAGGTTACCGATTAGTGACGCTTAACTTCACGACTTTGGTATGAGTTATGGTTCCATGAATAAATTTTGGATTTTCGAAATCAAGTTTAGATAAATGAGTGCCGATTCCCAATAATTAAAATAAATCATATCATGCATCTTTTATATATATGCAAACTTCTTTTTAAAGAATTCTCCACAATACTATCTGTTTGAATGTTCACTTAAGACTGTTACTACCCTTTCTTTTCTTTTGTAGTACATCAAATAACCTTAATATTACGGAATATGATTCCATATCGCTAAATGATGGTGTCGCCAATATTTCAAACATAATTATTGTATGTCATCTATATTCACTCCGGTAACAATAACTGGTCAATTTTTAGCAAAAATCGTCAACTTTACTGAGTGCTTAAATGAAGCAATATACAATGTAGGTATCTCATGCAGTATCTCTGCTTTTTTAGGCAATGATTAATATTCTGATTACCAATGCCTCATTATTTTGTTGACATAGAACATCTTGTATTGTACATAGATATTCTAAAAAGGATAGGGATTGACTCTAGATGTACCAGGGTGTTTAAAAACGTTTCCTCAATGCTTTCTGATGTGAATTATCCACTTACCTCTTCTTGCAGTGGGGATGGCTAGGGAGAGCGTAAGGCACGACTCGGACAGGTCATTCTTCTGGAGTAATCCTCGTCTGTTGAGAGTTGTCGCCCTTTTCCAGCACATGTCCTTCACCTTGTAGATCAGACTACCATCCCTCTGGTAACATAGAGGTGGCTCTGATATATATTTCTTTACGGCTTTCGTCCTATTAAGATATTTGTCAGACCTACCGAAATGACTTCGAGGAAGTGCATAGGGTATTCCCAGAATCCTGTCCACAGGATGTAAATTGGTGCTCGGAAACGTTATTAAAAATCCTTTTAAATTTCCTCTTTTGTACGAATATAGATTCCCAATGTCTCTTAAAATTTTTGTATTGCAGATTGAACAAGTGACCATTGTGAAAAACGTAAGCACATAAACACAGATTTTGCTGTGTTTGCCCTTCATATCAAAATGAATTGTATTTCACCGACAAATTGTTGCAAATTCCAATATTAATCTCCATTTAGATAATGGTCAACAAGTTATTTGTCGTGAATTAAAAACAAAAGATGGTCAAACTGAAGGATGCTGTTGATGAAGTGGGGATGTAATTTTACTAATGATCAGCGAATGAAATCAGTAATTCAACTGAAAATGATGCACACGTTCAAAAGCCACCGCGACAGGTAGTCAGCGAAGATCAATACGCTGCCATCTCCCTGTAGATCATACAGTGCTTGTATTGAGCTCTTAGTCTATATTATCCAAAACATATTTTCTGATCGGTCTCATTAATTGGAATCCGACGTGTCGCATGAGCACGCCGAGAGAATTATGATCCCACGAAAAAGTTGTCCGAGAACCTTCGTGCGAGTCCTGTGGCGAGTAGACGACAAGTTCAGAGTTTGCCGGGAAAATCACACTGACTCTTTTTTAAAGCATTCGATCGTTTTTATTCTTTCTGTATAGTAATTGTTTCTGAAATAGGATATCAAGCGAGGACGAGAGGATAACTCGACTAAAAGCAATCGCCCAATTTCTACAGCACAACATAAATATTTCATATCACTATAAGTTCATAGAAATGTAATCACTTGAACCGTTTATAGCTGAATTTTTAAGCTAGTAGAGCGAAGCATTATTTGAGCAATTTCAATTGGATCTCGGAGGGGGACTTTGTCATTACTTGATGCTAGGTCTTGTTTTATTAGGGGTTATTTTATGCAGATGGAAACAAGAATGTGAATGAAATTTATTTTTCTGTTAAACTTGAACATCCCACGGAATCGTAAAAAGGAAAATGGACGGATATAAAAAGCGCATTTCCAAAGGCGAGGATTTGACACCTATGTGCTCAATCGATTGTTGCTTCACAAGTTCTTGTTTCTTTGGCTGGAAAGAAAAAAAAACAACATTAAGGTACGAACATTTAGCTTGGGAAAAACCCCAATCATTAAAAATGAATCATACAAATTTCCTATTAAAGCAAAAAAAAAAAAAAGACTTTTGGCTGATTTTCCGACCAAAAGTTCTGATTTTTAAATTTAACCGTAACTTAGATTGGAGATAAATTTAATTTGACTCTAGGACCAATTCCTGGTGAAGTTCCGAATTTCTGGTTAAGGAATGAGATTAATTTTTTGTCTCGCTACATTTCCGTTATGCTGTTATCACAAAATTATGCAAATCACCTGGATAAGCGTAAATCAGAATCTGCCAAGATATTATCATTTTTCAAATATCTGTTTTAAATCAAGCTTCGATAGCCTTACAACTCCCATTGTTTTCTCTTGTTTCATGGCCGAAGTGAGTAATGATCCATCCGGCGGTAACACCGAGTTCTGACGGTTGAAACGGACATAATCGCATTCAGTTGCATAACACTGTAAAGATTAAGCTAATATGGCTTAAGGTTTCACATAAATATTCGCTTTGCAAAGTTGAAAAAACTGATTTTGTGAAAAATAAAAAGTAACTGAACAATGGCGTTGAAACAAAGTACATGTATATTGATAATTTCCCAGGGTGGAAACTCCAAGCTCATGGAATACTGGAGTAGATAATTAGTCAAAATTCAGACTTACCAATCAAATCAAAACGATGATTAAATTAACTGCACTTTGCCTCATGTTTATGGGCTCTGACTCTTGGGTATACCCAATATCCATACATATGCTAACCTGTAGCTATGTATGCGCACTTTTGTAGTATTGCATGCTAATGTTAAACATTCTCTCGAGAAATTATCATTTCTGATGAAAAATGGTAATGACCCACAGCAAACGGTAAGTAATGAGTTACAGAGGATTCTCGCAAGTAAAGAGCATATTTCGTTTCTCCGGTAGGAGACGTGTTAAGTCTTTCTCTTTTATCATTGAAATACACCAAAAAGTGCTCAGTATCATAAAGCTCCTTCGGAAGTCTAACGATTTTTTTTTCTTTAGGCCGCGCCTGAGTCGCACAATTGAATAATGTGAATTACTGCTCTGTATTTCTTTCTCTGCACCATTTTTTTCTTCTTTTTTTAGCATTGTAAATTTGTTGGTTGTAAATCACGTGTATATATTTTTTGTCATTTTGTTTGTGTTGGAGAGGAAATTCTAAGCTAGAAAAACTTGTGTCCAATCCAACTGATTATGTTTCAATAAAATATGTTTAAATCAAATTACTGTACGTACTTTATCTGGTCCAGTATTTAAATAAATTGAACTTCTCTTCAGAAACTGCTGAAGCAACTCAACCCACAATTGCTTGTGGTGTTTGTTTAAGCTCCAGATAGAAAGAATAAAAATTGATTGTTTAGCCATTTTAAAAACAGTGGTTGCTTGCCCTCTCCCGACTCGAGGTAACAAAAAAAAATTATATAGGTCGGTAGGTATATGCATACGTAGTTGGAAAAATCTTTTTCTCAAAAAATTTCAACATATTTGGTCACGAAAGGGGAAGAGGCAAGAGTAAAATGGGGGGAAAATATTACCATTCTTTGAGGCTGAGAAAAGTTTTGTGATCGAGTCGGGCAGTTTACAGCCAGTCGATCGGAATGTGCAACTGAAAAACTTTTTTAAAGGTGACCTTAGTTGGTAAATTTGTTTGACCATCGTTTTAAGTATATATATATTTAATTATATGGCACCTAGTTAACACGCGAGTTGCAGTGTGATTAGTTATATGATATATAGACTCTTGTTGAATTTTGACGATGGAAAGTCAAATTTCTTTGTTTGAAATATAGTTTAGTTAGTGGCCATTGAAGTCTATTGACTCAATATTTTTTTTTTTACATTTTGTTATCGTGAAATTGAAATATGGAGCTAACAAACATCACTCAAGCTCAAAAAGCCAATCAATCAAAACAAATCAGGAGCACAGGAAGTCTGGACCTCTTTAACATCAGACCTACATTGACCTATTATACAAGGAGAGGGTGTACATAGGCCTTGCCTGTTGCCCAATCCGTATTGAATTATTCAATAAAATATGTTTAAAGTAACATCAGAGGTAGGATCAAATGCCATGGAGGATTTAACCTCCCCTGCCGACTTTTCACACCCGCCGTGTGCTCCTTGTCCTGATCGAGAATAACTGGAAAATCCCTTGAAAATTCAGTGAAAAACACTGATATTATATATACTATTGTCATTGGGTAGTGAGTGATCTCTATCGTGCCAACGCCAGTCGTGACATGGGTCCTCGGTTTTTAATATCTCATTCAAGGGACCCGCAACTTCACTTGAAAGTGCCAAACTTTGCAAAGGAGTTGCTAGCTATATTTTATACACAGATTAGGTTCTTGCGAATAAAACTAACTGATATTCAAACCCGATATGCAGGTAATAGGGTAAATTCTTAAATAAGTAAGGGTAGTTGACAATTGAAATGTTGGAGCCATCACGTATATCATAAAACTTTGTTTTAGGTTACCATTAACGCCTTTTCTAGAGAAAAATCCAGATATTAAACAGATTTGCCATCATTTGGATATATTGAGTCATCACATGAATGGAAGTAATGTAAACGTTGAAGATAATGACGATATATTTTGGTGGTTTGTGGCAACGCACTTTGAAAAAAGTTTTCAAAAGTGCGTTAAAATTGGGACAAAAACAACGCACTTTGAAAAAAATTTCAAAGTGCGTTAAAATTGGGACAAAATCAACGCACTTTGAAAATATTTTTCAAAGTGCGATAAGAGTGTACATAAACATTTTTTACCATGGGGACATTTAACGCACTTTGAAAAAAAATTGCATAACAAAACAAAAAATTCTAGACTTATAGAATGTAGTAATTGAGAGAATCAATTTGTAATAATTATATCTTTCGAAAAACTTTTTAATATACATGAACTCATTTAACCTTATTGAGAACTAGGAGAAAACGAGTAGAAGGTCTCTCAGCGCCACTCTCTTTTTAGCTCTACTGGTCAGAGACCAGAAGAGCTTATGCGATAGTAATGCGTCCGGCGTCCGTCCGTCTGTCTGTCTGTCTGTCCGTCTGTCTGTAAACAATTTTTCAAAACGCTACTCCTCCTGCAGTTTTAGTCTGATTTCTTTATTACTTGGTACACAAGTAGACTACACTAAGATCAGTGGCGTAGCATCGTTTTTGAAAGTGGGGGGGGGGCGGAGAGAGAAAATTTTTTTTTACTTACCTGAAAAAGTTGACAAGCAAAAAAAAAAAAAAAAAAAGAGTTGCCCAAAGTCGAAAATCCTATTTCGGGGGGGGGGGGGGGGGGGGGGGGTAGGTTAAGTTTTTTTCTCAGTGTCAACTACTTTTAGTACCAATTCTTATACTACATTTTCGGTACATTTCTATAAGTGGGGGGGGGGGGGCAACCAGGCTTTCAATTAACATTTCCTTTAGTGTAATTAAGGTTGGGAAAAAAAGTGGGGGGGGGGGGCCCCCCCCCCCCCCAGATACTACGCTCCTGAAGATACATAGAATAGTGCATCGGTTTTTAATTTCGATGAACGGTGTTGCCATGGTTACTAAAAATAGAATTTTCTGTGAAATTCCTTGAAAACACTACTCCTTCTACAGTTTTGGTCTGATTTCATTATAACTTGGCACACAAGTAGACTACACTAAGATACATAGAATAGTGCATCGGTTTTTAATTTCGGTGAACAGTGTTGCCATGGTTACTAAAAATAGAATTTGCTGTGAAATTCCTTTAAAATGCTACTCCTTCTACAGTTTTGGTCTGATTTCAATATATTTGGCACACAAGTAGACTACACTAAGATACATAGAATAGTGCATCGGTTTTTGATTTTGGTGAACGGTGTTGCCATGGTTACTAAAAATAGAATTCTCTTTGAAATTCCTTTAAAACACTACTCCTTCTACAGTTTTGGTCTGATTTCAATATAACTTGACACACAAGTAGACTACACTAAGATACATAATTCTGTGCATCAGTTTTTGATCAGTACAAACCAGTAGAGCTACAGTCTCGACAGAGACTTCTTTTTTTCTTATACATTGTACAAAGCCGTCGGTAGCAAATTGAAAGTGGACCCACCCACCCCCAAAGGAAAGCCCCAATTTTTCAATGCCTACATTATATATATCTTTGCAAAGCATTTGTGTGACTACCCCCCTCCCCCCCCCCCCGGTACTGATGCCTTTGCTACATCCAAACATATGTATTTGCATAACTGGTATGACGTTGAAAACTTTTAATAAATTTTAGTTTACATAAAATGCATGCAAACTGAAAAACATTAAGTACAGTAAAACATTTAAGAGAGAAAGAATTTTCAAAATAAATATATGTATGGAAAAATCAAAATCGCTCAATGTCACATCCCGAAGTGATTTCATCACCAAAGAGTTATTAAACAGGTTCAATTATTTATCATACCTAAGATTTGCAAGAATATTGATCAAGAAATACACATTTTTTCAAAGTGCGTTAATATGGTCGATATCAACGCACTTTGAAAAGAAATTTAATTTTTTCAAAGTGCGTTGATTTGGTCCCAAATTTAACGCATTTTGAAAAAAAATTTCAAAGTGCGTAATTTTTCAAAGTGCGTTGTAACAGTGGTTCAGTGAGGTATATAGATTCAGCATATAAATTAAAATAACTAATGTTACTTGATAGAATATCGTCAATATATCGAATTTATAGTCACGGCAAGTGTTTTTCTCTTCTCACGGAGAATTTAAAAAATAAATACTACTTTATGGGAAGCTAGGAACATAAAACAGGTCAGCAAATAAAGGAACACAATAAGTGACAATTGCAATTTTATTTATTTTTTTTTTGAAAACTTAAGTCTCCGAAGACTACATAATTGCCGTCAATGAGGAACTCCAGTATCCTTTTACATGTAATATAGACTTCAGAATACTTTTGTGTACAATGATTGGATTTGACGAAGAAATTTTTGCCGATGAAAAATTAAAAGATGTGGGAAATTTCCAAGTCCCTTTGTTATTGAAGAAGCTATTGTCTACTTGTATGACTTATATCATTCTAGATTGTTGATGTAGTAGTTTTGATGTTGTCGACTTTCCAAAAATTTGGTAATTATAATGTTAAATGAAATTTGTAGACTTTCGGAGTTTGTAGACGTCTGAAGTTTCTCCTTTACAGCAGTTAATACATTTGTAAGGAGTAATTATAAAGATAAGGGCTTGGTAGATCATTCGTTGAAACCAGCAATGTATCTTGCTATGTAAGGATTTTTATGAAGTTAAGGAATCCAGTTCAGTTAAAGGACTTGGACACAGATTTGAAGTTAATATTTTCTCTATAATATTACAACTTATATATTTTAATAGCATTTCACACAAAAATTAATTAAAATATTTCTCATTAATACACATCAGATTTGCCACTTTTCCTAAGGATTAAGAATAAAGTTAAAATTTGTGAAAGTGCAAAAATGTGTAATTAAATGCCAAAAAATTTAAAGTTTTAATGACTTTTAAATGAAATAAGATTTTTAATCAATTTTTGTATGAAATGCTATTAAAATATATAGTTCGTGATATTATACAGAAAAAATGAGAAAATATTAACTTCAAATCTGTGTCCAAGTACCTTTAATAGCATGTTTCAAACTCACTTTGGTTGGTTGGTATGTTAAAAATCATTCTCCTTTAATGACTTGAACTTCAATATAGGAGCTGTGGCACGCATAGTTTCAGAACTTCTCTAAACTCTCTATGATAAAGGCCTGATACCGTTAACTCAAATCAGGCAAAAATTGGTGTTACATGATCAAACTCAAATACAAATTTAAGAAAGACAATAAAATAGTTGACCATAATTGTTCATTTGGAATTAGCAAAATTATTCAATAATAACTTTCATGGTTGCTATGGTAACACAGTGTAACCATGTGCTAAGATTGGGTGATATACATGTACATGTACGTAATAATAAAAATCTCTTATCAGGCAATAATTACGCTTCCTTATGATGAAATTGATTTATCTATTTGTTCTTGAGTATATAATGAAAATATATTAATTTATTATATCCAACACAAATCCGGAAATAAAAACAATTCGCTGACATACCATATAATACCCCTATTTATGATATACCTTCTATCATGTATCGTATCCAAAGGGGAAAAGATAAAATTTGTTTTTTTGCAATTATAAAAGAAGGACATTATATCAGTTATCGTCTAAATTGATCTATGAAAAATATCTTTTGACATTTTCATAAGAGCGAATGACGAAAACTTTGACAGGACTTAATAACAGAAAATCCCCATAAATCCTATAGGAGACTTAAACAGCCATGAATGACAGCCAGCTAAAGATGGTCAAAATAGGATAAATATCAAAGGTCCATTAGCATAAACAACAAAATCATAACGTGACAGAATTTGTAGATGCGCAATTCATACTGTCCTTTTAAGTGAGCAAAATATTTAGCCATAGTTAAACTTTCCTGTGAAAACCATTTTTAAACCATGGAGTGTACAAAATATTACACCATGACAATTTTACTATATTAATTTGGAATTTGAGAATATATTATAAGCAAAGGATAAATTAGAATTCTTTATAATTAAGGAATCACTGTCTAGTTAGGAGAGTATTATTGCCATAGAACCCAGGGTAAATGTAAGTTTAACAGCTCTTTAGTAAATGTTAATGGGTAAAAATTACAAAAGTTAGAAATACAATGTGTAAGTTCATTGTACGAGTAGTTTTGCAAAACAATAGTTTTAACTTCGATTCTTCCGATTCTATTTACATGGCAGATGATCTTTTGAATGTATTTGTTGATCATCATTTTGTAAAATAATTACAATTCTTTTCAACTTGTTATCGATCTATTGAATACCTCAATAAACCAGCACTGAGAAACCGGAATCCTTACCTACCCACAATAGACATGTGGTTGGTGATATTGCTGGTCATGTCTTAAATCAACATAAAACATATTTCCGTACTAGGGTAAATTTATTTAATTTTTTTGTCGAAATACCAAGGTTTCGATTAGTTTGAATTAGGTAGGTAAACAATGAAATGCATGGAGATAACAGTATTCGAGCCCAAAAGTCCGTTAAATAATATAAAATTAGAGCATAACAAACATCAAACTCCCTGGGATCAGGTGAAATGGAGGAGTAAGCATCCCCTGCCGACCGGTAGCCCGTCGTATGCTCCTTGTCTGATCGGGAAATAACAGAAAAATCCGTCTTAAGTTCAGTGTGTAAATAATGGCCCAACAATCATTATGAAAACCGTCAGTCAGCATTTGATAAATTATATTTGCTGACATTAAGGTCATTGTTTCGACCACAACTTATGAAATGATGACTTTAAACGATAATGCTGATATTCTTGTTTCAGAAACCTGTTTGTCAATAATTTTCCTCGTTTTAGAAATTATACATACGTAGAGTATGCTCTTGCGTATCAAATCAACTGAGAGATATAAACTCCGTATGTAGGTGATGAAGGTATGTTACTAGATACTAGTAAGTAAGGGAAGTCGATGTCATCACGTTTATCATTAAGCTTGGTTGTTAGATAAACATTAATGTCTTTTTCAAATAAATATCAAAATTTGAGACGGAGATGTTGGATTCTGTGGTATCTTTTATTTCAAGCTCACCGGCATATATCATATCTACATAAGAACGGAAATAAACATTGTTAATTGACAAAATTTTACGTCGTAGATTTATCTAATGAATGTCGCACTGAAGTCCACGGCAAGCGTTTTCCTCTTCTCATGTAAAAGATTTCGACAACATTCTGCTTCATATTACGGAAGCCCATTTAGACTTGTTTTGCTTCAATTCCCAAAAAATATTTTTGAATTCGTTATAACGATTTTAGAATTCAAGAATTTGGTTATAACGAATTCAACAAATCTGTAATAACATTAAATTCGTTATAACGAATTCAATAAATCTGTAATAACAAATTAAATTCGTTATAACGAATTCAATAAATCTGTTATAACAAATTAAATTCATTATAACGAATTCAATAAATCTGTTATAACAAATGAAATTCGTTATAACGAATTCAATAAATTTGTTTTAACAAATTAAATTCGTTATAACGAATTCTAAAAATCTGTAATAACAAATTAAATTCGTTATAACGAATTCAATAAATCTGTTATAACAAATTAAATTCATTATAACGAATTCAATAAATCTGTTATAACAAATGAAATTCGTTATAACGAATTCAATAAATTTGTTTTAACAAATTAAATTCGTTATAACGAATTCTAAAAATCTGTTCTAACAAATTAAATTCGTTATAACGAATTCTAAAAATCGTTATAACAAATTCAAAAATATTTTTGATAGGTCCTAAATGGGCTTCCGTATCATATGGATACAAAAATACGTCTGCTAATAACGGAGAGCAATTGGTACCCTGCAAAATCCAGTACATTGTTGGAAGACCAGGTCTCCAAAAACCTCATCGATTGTCAATCAGAAACTCAAGCATCTTTTTAATATCAACTTCAGAGTACTCGTATGTACCATCAGAATGTTTTAAACAAAATAATTTTGCAAATGGCCAATGACAAGGTATGCAAATTTACGAGTTCCATTTTCATTGAAAAAGCAGTTGTAAATGATATCAAACATTTGTATACCGTATAAGTAGAATTTTTAGCGAGGATTTAATTTTGGCATTTTTAGCGAGGGTGCTGGGCTAAAAATAAAATTTCAAAAGGCTCTTTGGTGAACATATTAAAATCGCTAAAATTGCATCTCGCTAAAAATAAAATACCAGTTTTTAAGCACAAATCGCTAAATTTGCGTCTCGCTAAGATTTCCACTTATACGGTATAAAGTTGAAAAGTCGTAATATTTAATGTGTTGATTTTGGTCAAATTTGTGATTCCAAATTTTCTTAAGTATCCACATCTGATTTACACCAATTCTCGAATATATTATTTCACAATACTCAGGTGAAGTTTCTCCTTCATTACTGTTAATATTTTAGTGGGGAGTAAAGAAAGAGGCCTGATAGAACATTTTATGGAATTACTGAATGATATATAATTTGTCACTATATCTATTTGAAGAAATAAACAAACATATCTATTGAAAATAGCCTAAAATTTTGCGCCATAATTAAGAATTGTACACGGTTAGGAGAGAGTCGGGTAGAGAATTTGCGTCTTTTACGGCACCAAATGTTTCAGTTAGAAACTTGTGGATTTTTTTTTAGCAAATCATAAACAGAAAAAAGTTGAAAGATATAGAACATTTATCAATCTCGTAAATATTTTCGAGAATTCGATTTATGTATGTGGCAAAACTTTGTTAACCCCCTGAAAACTCGAGAGGGGGATCAGGTGCCTTTGAGAATTAAGCATCCTCCATCGACCATTGATCACACCCCTATCTTGAGCCCTCTGTATTGTTCTGTTATACCTTTCCAATCTCGCTAGTTAATATTCCGTGGTCTTATCTGCCCGTAACTGGATTTAGTGAGGGAAAAAGGGAAGAGAAATCGCTTTAATTTTTCGAAGCATTCTAAAACACCTTTTACAGTTTGTCAACTATGATGAAGAACCTTTTAAGTTTGGAACAAGCATCATAACCTAGAAATCACCAGAAATCTTAAAACACAAGGAATAAATATATCATTGCAAGGAAACCGTTCTACCGGGTTATCTACTTTTACCAAGATCTTGGCAATGTAAACCCTTCTTTCAATCATAAAAGAACATTCTGATTTTGATTGACAATTCGCTAGCATTTTATTGTTCAATTATGCCTTCGAACGGCAGTTGTGTTAAAGCCATGTCAGGTCGTAACTAGTTTTGAGCTTCAATTTGTCTGGTAATGGGAATTCATCGTTTGTCGTAAAATTAGTGCCTTAGTTATTATGAACTGAGCTCGTAAACTGTAGAGATATCTCGCGTCAATGATAATCCTTTGAAAAAATATGTCTGATTTGTATTGAAAGTGGGAATTTAAAGTAGGAATCTGATAGTCTAAGTGTTGGTTCAACTGAAAAACATGACCATTAATTTGAATATTGAATTATATTTTTGTTACAAAAACTAAGGAGAGTTTAGCAGAATACAGTCATAATTATTTTAAGAGATTTTATTTGTTTCATAAAGTTCAGATTTTAACAAAACAGAGATAATGGCGTCATTTTCGTAGCTTAACCAGCAATAATCCTCGGTTAAATGTTTGCACAAATGTTACATAAATAATAAAGTACACCAAACATTACGTGTATGTTCGTGTTAACAATGAATATAAATTAAGTCTTACTCAGATTGCGTAGGTTATTGCGAAAAATAAAACTTAATAAGAGAAACAAAAACATATTTGTAAAAGTTCACATGGTTTAACGACAAGAGTTCATTGAATACAATCATTCTCTCTTTAACGATTTTTAAGTATTTCAATACCTGAAGCAAAAAAGAAAATAATAAGTAAATATTTCCCATTATTAACAATAACAATATATAACTGAAGATATATTATTCGATAATTAAACGATTTCTTGGACCTTTTCAATAGTTCCCCGAGGGGTAGACACAAGGTACAATCGTTTTCCACTAGGGATACTGGGAAGTTTCGTCCTGTGTCCAAACACCGGGGAGTCGGGCTGTAAGCTTGGAATGTAATTATTAGCGGTCACTTGAATGTCTCGTCCAGCTATGGGTTTCAGAGGACGACGAAGGGCGCGGGGAGACTCTGCCCAATCTGTCTGTTGTCTCCTCGTATTTGGAGTCAGTGGCTCCCGGATCTTCGGTCCCACTGATCCCCTTCCACTTTCATCATCATCCAATAAACGATTCATATCGCGATCAAATGTGGACTCCCTCCTGAAGCTGTTAGATATTGGAGTGCTTGGTCTTCGTATTTGAAGAGAAGGAACGTCCACTGTCATTTTCATATTTGCGTTGCTTAATTTTGTGTCTCTGTCTAGTAATATATGAAGTCCCTTTTGATCGCGCACAGAACCAATTTTAACATTTCCCTCTTTCAACAAACACTTACAAAATTCGGGCATTTGAAGCTTTACAGCCAACTCAAGCGCATTCAAACTATGAGCATTGCGAATTTTGAGATCAACATCTTGTTTAGTTGAGAGATCAACAAGCATGCGCAATGCCAAAAGATTAGATGAATTTATGGAATGCATCACTGCAGTAAAACCATCATTGTCTTGGATGTTAAAATCACATTTTTTATTTCTTGATATCAATCGCACAATATCACTTCTTTCACATTCCATGCAAGCAAACATGAGAGCTGTCTGTCCATTCATATCTTGCGCGTTTACATCAGCACCGTGTCGTAATAAAATGCGTACTACGTGTGTGCGTACTTCGTCATTCGTGCAGCACACTGCGTACATTAAAGGTGTTTTGCTGTCTGCATCTCGGATATTGATGTCGTCTAATTGTCCCAAAAGTCTGTCTATTTGCCGAACTTTTCCATTAGCGATGGCAAGAAATAGTTTGGCAGTTTCTTTAGCATCCTCCATAGCGAGGGAACTAATGTTTCTTTGGAATTTCACATAACTTGAGTTTCCATTCTGCATCTGGATAGAGATAAAAAATATGATTGTAAATTAAAGATTATTATATTTATAAAGCTTTATTCAGCAAAGCGTATTGTGTGAGGAGGTTTCAGCTACGTGAGTGTTCGTGTCTTCTAATAATCTTATCGAGATGACTGGTCATAATATACATGTACTAGTATTGAACACAGATTTCGTGTTACAAGAAAGGATATCTATAAAAAAAACTAGCGAGCTTTACAAATGAAGTAAATCAACCCTCTTTTGTGTAGCTTTTGTTTAAATTAGTCCTGGGATTGAATTGCATTCCGTACCTCTAGTACTCCAACTTTTTTTAAAATGCTTACGATATTTTCAAATTAAATATCTATTTTGTTACTGAAAAAAATATCTCTGGTAAATGATTAAAAGAAATTGATGTTTTAAGTAGAAAAGACTGCCCTTTCTTTTCAATACAGATTTCTTCCTCAATGCAATATGAGCTGCATTTTAATAATTTTATTTCGCTAAGATGTGATTATGATAAAACTCTTTGTACATTGTAATACATGTACATGTATAAATCTTTTTGATCATTTAGACAAAAACAAATAATTAATTTTTTTCAGGGGTAAGATTTCTGAACAAAGTAATGTTAAGTATTACTAGTATATGAGAAATTAATATTGTATAGGATGGCAATATGTAATTTTACTTCAATTAAAGCTTATAAATAGTTTTTGCCATCACAATTATGAACAACAGAAGTTTATCAATGTTATTTTTTCTTTCAATGAAACAGTTAATGATAATTCTGCAATAAATAATTGCGACTTCGAATTTGCAGCTCCCATTGCTTTAAATCTTAACTATTTCACTTATCCAAAAATGAAGCTTATCAACCAGAGGCAGTCCCGTAGGCATATTGTTGTATAATGCATAATAATCTTATCCACTCCTTGCAGGAAAAAATCGAAAAAAAAATATAAATGAAGTTTTTTTGTCGATGGAATCCGATAATTTTCTTTAAAAATTAGGATTGTATATATGTAATTCGATATATTTCGCTGCTTTCCTGAAATTTCAAGTAAGAAGACTCCCTGTATAAAAACTGCAGAAAATATGCTTGCTCTGAGGGGAACTGGATTCTTGCTAAATCCCTTAATGATATACTTTAAAATGTAAAATATACAAACGGGCCTTTTCGTAGTAATAGTTCTAATTATGAGATCTTTTATGAATGTTTCATAAATTAATCTTGCTTTCTGGAAAATAAGATAAAAATTCTCAGGACATCTCCAGAAAGAAACAATGATTAATTAAATCAGAGAAATATGTCTCCGTTAGGTCTTATCCTCAAAATGAATAGTGGGCTCGGCGATCTGTCGTTTGGAGGTTAATTATAAGATTCTGTCAAAGCAGTATTCAGTTCCTTGATACGTCAGTAGCCTAAGTATTCTAGGTCCGTAATCAGGTCTCATTTGGTACAGTACGTGTATGTCTGCTGTGTATCTCAGGAGATGTATTGACGCGGGAAGAATAGACAGCCGCATTATTTATTAAAGAAAGGAAAAGTTTTGCCACTGATGCCGGGGTCTTTCACACAGTGAATATAGTGTTTTACGGGTTTCCAAAGACAGATAAGATACATGTAAAAAAAACCATTACTGGAAGGTAATATTAGTATAAAGAGAAAAAAATATTTCGATTGGATGTGTTGTTAGATATAAAATTCCTCAGATATTTTTTTAAGTTTTAAGGACAGATGATACAAACAATTTTTTTCTTTGAAAAAGATTTAATACCATGTCACAAGTTTAAAAAAAGTGGATGGTTCTTAGAATTTTTTCTCTGAAGAAGTGGAAAATGAAATAGACTTGGAAAATATTAGTAATATATCAATAAAAAAAAACAAATGTAGACAAATCACATTCAGTAAAGGTTTACAGGTGAAAACAAATTTCAGAATATGTTAAGTGTAATATAAACTTAAGAAAATTATACCAAGCCAGGTGAATTTTTTTTTAGGAAAAGCTAAATGGTAAAAATCAGCTTATGTGATATTGCTATAATTTTTTGTCATTTTGATCTTCCTCTTAAAATTCACCTGGCTTGGTATATTTTTCTTAAGTTTATATTACACTTTTAGCACCATGGTAACATATTCTGAAAATTGTTTTCACCTGTAAACCTTTACTGAATGTAATTTGTCTATATTTGTTTTTTTCAATGAAATATTATTAATATTTTCCAAGATTTTTTCATATTCAAGCTCTTAGGAGAAAAAATTCTAAGAACCATCCCCTTTTCTAAACTTTTGACATGATATTAAATCTTTTTCAAAGAAAAAAATTGTTTTTATCACCTGTCCTTAAAACATTATTTAAATTGTATCAAGCAAAGAATAAAACTATGCCATACAGTTAAATGAAAGGGTGACTGAAAGTGTACCGAAAGGTTACTGAAATGCAGAGTTCTGCCGTAAAGCCACCATTCCAGTCACCATTCATTTAACTGAGAGACGTAGTTTTATGCTGTAAAAAGAATGAGAGAAAATCGTTAAAAGTGCGTTATATTCATTAAACATGTCTTTATTTCCTAAATTACTTATGATCTATTTAATTTTATACATTTTCTCAATATATTGATATAACGCAAAGGCTTAATCAAAATGGTTTATTTCACAATGTAATTATTGCTCAGAACTAATTTTAAACTCATTCATGAAGTTGAAAATGTATTCAGAATACATTCTTTTACATAAAGGTACAATCCCAATGCTTGGTCAGGTTCCTTTATACAAGCAGTCATTGCAATTTGTTCATGTACATTTACGATGAGAAAACGAACGATCTAACTATCGAATACTTTTTTTTTTAAAGAGAAACGATTTTTTTTACATTTACAAAAGTTTTTTTAAGCATTCTACTTGAAAATACATTTTCTATCTCATTTTATACCATGATTTATTTTTCACGTCAGTAATTTAGTACTTACACTATTATCATCGACATTAGTTTCTTCATCCATTTTGGTGCATTTCACAGCCGTGCACAAATGTAAGCAGATATTAACAGTATTTTTTTCATCTACCAGCTGTACTTGTATAAGTAAGTATACATATAAATTACAGTTGTGGTATTCCAAATAAAGGTCTACAGGTCCAGTGACCTTGTACGGTTCTTATTCATCAATATTTCATTGTCTGTTGTGTATACTGGTACTAACAATCACGTAACTAAGTCATAATTACCAGTATCCTGATTATAAATTTTGAGATGAGCACATACATTTATGTTTTGATGCAATCAGAAAAATGCATTTATTTAGCCGATTGGTATAGACTTTCCCTGGGCCAAGTAAACAAGTACCCGTGCCAATTAGCTATCAAGTAACGAATGAAGAGGTACTACATATGTATGTTATTCAAAGAATTCTCATAGCCAGCAACCTAGACATTTGTAATAAAATTTTTATATAAAAAATATAATTATGAATAAAATAGTTTTAACGTATTATAGCCAGTGCTTAAAACCCCCTGAAACCTACCTATTTTCACCATATTCTCTTTGTGCTAATCCACGATCCAACAGAAAAACTATTTCCAAATCCTGTATGCAACAATATTGACTCCTGCCAATAGGACCTAAAATAAAAAAATTTAGACTTCAAATTAACAATCCCTGGAGTTAGTTCTAACATTTCAGAGAGTCAGTTTATATTTTATATCCAATAAGTTATTAGCGATATTGAACGGGTTTTGTGTTACATGGTTAGCTCGATATTTAAAATACACAACCGGTCCGAGGTATTGTCCGGTTTTTTAAAAAAAGGTTCTCTTGTTTGCTTACCATACATCTGATCCTGTACATCGGACTTTTAAGCTATATTTATTAGATTTACATTCAGATATCCCTGTTTTGTTTGTTCTTTTAGAAGATTGGGTTGTATCCCAAATGCATTGGCAAAGGTCACTCTGACGTCATAGCAATTGTTGATTTTTTTCGCTCGCGTCTTTAAAGCCATAATTATAGAAGAATTTCAATCACAAAAAGTCTGTATTAGATTGCTATCTCTTCTGTTCGATGACATGAAGTCTTCTGTGATGAAATCTTCAACATATATAATTTAATTTTCAATTCTTAAAATGAATATATTTTTAAAGTATAAAAATAGCCTACTTTAAGATTGACAATCTTTCAAGCAGTGTACTCATCACCTTATTCTAATTGCTAGATTTAAATGTATTTCAGAGTTAATTTCTCTCCCCAGGAGGGTATTTTATTTGATTGAATGCCAATTTCATATCAATTTCGGGTAGATTTTCAAATTAAAGCCATATGGAATTGACAGAGACGAAAATTGGCCAGATCCGATAAACAAATATTAGCTGAATAAATTACACAAAATAAATCATGGTTTAATCGCCTAAAAGATAAAAAATTACGTAAATACTGATTTTCAGAATTAAATATAATGCAAACTTTTGACACCCTCCAACCCTATTTAATATCCCGTTTTCTTTTATCTTTTAATAAAATCAAAAATAATTTTTTTAAAAATTAAAATAAAAAACAAAGATACAGTAAGGATGAAAATACATGTATATTTATTTTGCGACAACTTTCAGCAACTTTCACCTTACCAACTTCCTTATCTCAATTACTGGACCTCGACAAGGTTTACATGCATTTTAGTTGTAGTATACATGTACGTATATTTGATATCTGCTTTTTACAAGAACTATGAAAAAATACAGACAGTTAATTATGCAGTTTTGGAGCTAAGTCTCAAACTCGAAAAAGACGGAAACTATGAAATTTAGACATTTTCTATCATCAGCCGAAAGAATCCTAAGCACAAAAAGCTACATGCAAATAATGATTGGAAGCTGAAAAGTTCTCAATACATACTGATTAAGGGGTACATATAAAATGTTTACAGATGACCCACCGCAATTAAGCTCAAACGTCCATTGAAGCAATACAAATCTGGAATAAAGCAAACACGGACCTCTAAAAACATCATAGATAAGATCAGGTGCCTAGGAGGAGAAAGCGTTCCCTGTCAGTCGGTCACATCCGCTGTGTACTCCTTTACATGATTTTTAAAAAAAATGAAAAGCCGGTTGACTATTCAGTTTGTAAATAAAATTGCCTAAAATATCTGTCAGCATTTGACTTAATGAAAGATTGATTTGCTGACAATATTTGTGTTGACCAAAGAACTTGAGTTGACTCTAATCGAGACTGTTCTTATTTTTTCATCAACTTGTTTTGTCAATAGCTCTTGCGTAACGAATCAACTGAGTGATATAGACCCTATATGCAGAGAATTTATTGTTACATAAGTGAATAAAAGTTGATGATGGATACGTGTACATGTTATTTAGTTCTCTTCGGAAAAAAAAACCATTCACTATACTCACATGCATGACAAATTTTATTTTTATGATGACTTTGATGCTATTTTTTGCACTGCTATAAAATTATGCTGATTGATATCTGCATGGGTTATAATTAAATCTTCGACCTTGAATCTTTAATTTCAGGTAAAAACAGCAGAATTTGAGTGATAGCTTCCTGTAAAGGTTATACATTATGAATCAGTTTAAGCGGTACAAATCAATAGAGGAATTTCCTTAGCAGCATGTGTACTAAATGTACTAGGCATTACAACTTAATAATTTCATTCATTCAGCGGTTAAATTCTTTAACGATGATTGGTGAGTCTAAATTCTAATATTTTCCCCTTTTTTAGATAAAAAAAAAATTGAGCAAGCTCATTTTTTGTTAATCAGTATTGACCAAAACCTCTATTTCCGTGTTGAATGCATCAAATCAGAGTCGGATGAGCAAAGCCTAGACTATCTGAATTAAAGATCCACAGAGATACATGTACAGATATGCTCAGATTCATATCGGACCGGGTGCAATAAATGTTGCTTTTACCCCTCAGGCAAATGATTTTATTTTCACATTATCTCTAATTTGGAAAAGCATTACAAAGAAAATATATAAATGTTGAAAAATTCCGGGCACTGAACTGCAATGGTTTATGTTTTATTCATAATAAAACTGGTTTCCTGACAAGAATTTTGTATAATTCTTAAGGATTTGCACTTGACGCCAAGGATAAAAGTATCAAGGATCATATGACATTTTTTCAGAACGAGGAGATTGTTAACAATTGTGACAATGATAAAAACATTATATGTGTGTCTTTCTTTTTTCAGAATCTCATTCGACAACTTCATCGTTGACTTACTAGTATCTGCAACCTAGTAATACAGTGCCATATGCAAACTAAAACTACACTTTTTTGTCTAAAATACTAGTACGAGTATTCAAATTTTGATGTCCATTGATAAGTGATAAGGCAGCAGATAAGGTTAATACAGTTTACAATGCTAGTATTATCGTGTCTATTTTCAGGAATTTGGAAATGCAGACAGCAGATTTGTTGCTGTGAATCAATGAGTTTGGGTTTTTTTTTTGTTTCTGTTTGTTTGTATTTTTTGCTTTTTTCAAAACAGTTAAACAATTCCTCCTCCATAACTTAAATCAGTCTGTAAATTATTCTATATAACAAATTTGTTAGTACAGGATTAATGTTTGTCAATAATTTACCTCGTTTTAGAAATTGTTCATACGTAGAGCATGCTGTTGCGTATCGAATCAACTGAGATATATAAACTCCGTATACAGGTGATGAAGGTATATTGCTGCATAAGTAAGGGAAGTTGACAATTGTAAAGTTAAAGTCATCACGTTTGTCATAAAGCTTGGTTGTTAGATTAGCATTAATGTCTTTTTCAAGTTTTACATCCAAATGTGAAACAGATGTGTCAGAGTCTGTGGTATCTTTTATCTCAAGCTCACCAGGATATATCATATCGACATAAGAATGGAAATAATCATATTAGTAAATTGACAATACGTCGTCCATATATATAAATGTCGAGTTGAAGGCCACAGCAAGTGTTTTCTTCTTTTCACGCATAAGATTTTGGACAAAATCTGCTTCATATGATTACAAAAATAGGTCTGCTAATAACGGGGCGCAATTGGTTCCCATGGGAATTCCAATAGATTGTTGGAAAACCTAGTTTCCAAAAACCACATAGATATTGTCAATCAGAAACTCAAGCATCTTTTTGATATTAACTTCAGAGTACAATCAGTGTACAATCAGAATGTTTTTAACAAAATAATTTTTCAAATGACCAATGACATGGTAAGTAAATTTACGAGTTCTATTTTTATTAAAAACGCTGTCAGTAATATTAAAAAGCCTGGACTTTAATTTATCGTAGGAAATGGTTGTATATAAAGTTGAAAAGTCGTAAGTTTTTAAGCTGTTGATTTCGGCAAAATGTTGTGATTTCAAATTGTCCAAAAGTTCTTGGAATTTTTAAGTATCTACATCTGATTTACACCACTTCTTGAATATATTGTTGCACGATACTCTTGAAATTTCTCCTTCACTACTGCTAATATCTTAGTGAGGAGTAAAGAAAGAAGCTTGGTAAACCGCTATATATCTTTGTTTGTAAGGATTGTTATGAAGTTTTGGAATCCAATACTAGTATATTTATGGTAGTTCAAATTCATTTTGGTTCATTGGGATATTAAAAATATTCAAAACTGACATATGATTTTAAAGAATTTCTTCCTTAGAAAGGGAACTATGAGTATAAGTTGGATTATCACTTGTAGAATTAAATCCAAGTTCTTCTAAAATACAATTTATATAATGAGCCTTATATAAACGAAGACAATGTTGTTATCTGCTTTGTCAGCAGGGACTAGTACGTACTGGTCATGTAATATATCTGATTCTTTTTTTCACTTCTGTTTATTGAATACAGAAGGATAGATTGTTTTTCAAATTGCCCCTCAATAATGAGCCTTACAACAAAGACAGAATGTTATTTTTTTCCTGCAAGTGCTGCAACATTCATACTAACATACAAGAAAAAATGTTTTATTATAAATAAATTTTCAGGGGTTGTAAATATATACATGTTTTAATTCATTTAAGTTTCATGCATTAATTAAGTATTTCAGATATTGCAATATTGCAAAAGGAAGATGTACAAAATTTTTAATGCACACAGTTGTATCAGGTAAAAGTATGAGATGCAAACATTGGTTATGGTATTATATATTACACGTATGTAAGGGGAGTTAAGAAAGTTCGTTCCACATTTTTCTTTTATTTTCGAATATACGATGAGAAGATATTTACAGTTTGTGATACTTCATAATTACAGAGTCCATTCTTGCTACTGATAAGGTTTTAGCGGTATTTTGTTGAATCAATAAGGGGAGGGCAGGTATTAAAACAGATGATGTCTGTTCAGAAAAATTAGTGATGATGCATATTTGTGACATACATTAAGCACACAGGTCAAAACATCCTTTCAAATACTATGCAAAAATTATCAAATCTGTGAAAAATTCCGAAATGGCAAACCTATTCTTTTGAAAAGTGATTTATTGTTCTTATACCTACGCTCCTCAGCTTGTGTGATGCAAGACAAGCTATGAAGAAACAAAAGTAAATTATCCTTTATTTTCACTCATAATGACCAGCATTTCTATCATTCGAGTGATATATACAGACTGTATATATATTTTCATATGGAGGAAAAATCATATAATTTCCTGCTAAAAATGAATTGCTATAAATCTTAAGCACATTCTTGTGATTTTGTCAGACTTGAAAATCCATCGCTTTACTTGAGCACTACTTTATTTATATAATAATAATAATATTATAATTTATATAATATACAATATTTCATCATGGAACGAACTTTCTTAACACCACTTACAACTATATATCCCTAGTTCTAACATACATGTACATGTAGGACTTCTTAAATAAACCACAGGGAACAATTAGACTTGAATGAAGGTTCAGACATTATATTTTCCCGTCGTTACAACTCCTTGTTTATTATTTATGGCTAGTTAATAAATTGTAAAACTCAAACAAAACAATTCAAACATAACCAATTTCTTATTTCAACTTTAACGTCAGATCAGAAGTTCCCCAGACCGACACACTACAAAGAGAAGTAACTGCTATTTCGTTTTTGACAGTTCTACATCAGCGTTTAGTTCCTCTTAAGGATATTTTTGTATAGATATGGTTTTTCCAATTGATTTATTCAAATGCTGGAAAATATTTGTAGTATTAAATGTTGGTACTTTGACACTTACAGGCATGAAAGCAAAATTGTAAAATAGAACTAGTTTAAAATGTAATCTTTGTAAAGTCTATGTGTAATTCACGAAATACATGTACACTGTATTTAAACAACCTTGCTATTTCCATAGAAAACTAAACATTTCATACTTTGAATATAAAATTCTTTTATTATGTTTTAAGCAGTAAGCTACCGCTTAAATTTCTTCATTGAACATAATTATGTTATTTTGTACATCACTTTACAACACAATAGGCAAGAAATGCATACATATAATATTACATTTTCTCAACAGCAATCATACCATGTACCCTAGTACTTGAGTGAACATTTTCAACAACAAAGTTTATTATGCAAAAAAACTTTAAAATTCACAAAACAGTCACTCCCGAATTTCTGCTTTTAATCTGTATGGTTGAGCAAATGTTGTTATTCCAACAATGCCTTCAAAATTCAACACGTCCGACTCTAATACTTTGGAGAAGCGGAACTTTTGAATGAGATTAGAAAAGACTATAAACATTTCGGTTCTGGCTAAAGATTCTCCCGGGCATATTCTTGGACCTACAAAAGAAATATTATCAGTAACAATTGAACAAGTAGCTATTTTTTACGCGAAAAAGGGTAATTCTAAATAGCTGATGCAAGACTGTCTGCTTTATTGGCGCTCGGATTTCTATTTCGATAACTAACCTATTGAGAAAGGAATGAGATGATCTTTGTTTGATATTTTTCCAGTGGCTTCATCAATAAATCTCTCTGGACAGAATTCGTGAGGTCGGGAAAAGTTTTCCGGATCTAAATGTGACGATGTGAGGAAACCCATAACTATAGAGTTCTTTGGAATCACGTGACCAGCGATCACAACATCCTCTGTCGCCGTGTGCGGTAGAGATGAGTTTGCTTTAAAGGTAAAAAAAAATAATCAAAATTACATCAAACATTCTTAAAATTTTACAAAAAAATGATAATAAACAATGTTTTGAACATAATTTCTAATTAATCTCATATAAGAACATCAGAAAGTCAGTTCCCATATACGCAAAAACACTGTATTGCTGTTTCTGAACAGGTCTATGTGTATGATCTCAAACAAATCTTGTCTTGTTAATTATAATTATAAAATTATTGTTAAGTTTTTGTATGAAAATTGCATTTTTTAAAAATATTTTGTACATACCTATATTTGCTATTCTTTGTACTTCCATGAGTGTGGCTTCAATATATGGCAACTGTGACTTGTCTGATAAACGAACTTCTCTATCAACTCCGACATTCTGTTCACAGATTTAAAAAAGGAATAGAAATAATACTCTCCAGGAACCTTGGGCTTTTTAAACTGAGCAAACTTATTTTACCTAACATACTAAGTATGTAAATTCTTGTAATTTCATAATTTGATTTACATGTTTTAAAATATTTATGTATTCACCTTTTTTATTTCTTCGTAACATTTCTCTTGAATTTTCGGATGACTTATCATGTACAGAAAGGCCCAATCTAGAGAGGTTCCGGTGGTCTCTGTTCCAGCCGAAAATAACTCTAGGATAACTCGGAACAAGTGATTAACTATAACAGAAAAAAACAATACATTTTGCTTTAACTATTATAGATTAAAGATATATTTGAACCTGTTATCTATTTTTTTATTGTAGAAATAGTATTTTTGATTTTGCAATTAATTTTTGTTTAAATTTCTTCCTTAGCACGTCGTAATAAACTTTAAGTTCCATGTCAAACTGTCTTACCTTTCATTTCGCCATCTTGTCTCTGTGACTGAATATATAGATCTACGAAATCTCTGATGTTATTTTCATCATATGTTTTCTCGTGCTCTTCTATTTGATCTTTTACGTAAAGGAGTAGGACTTCATGTGCTTTCTTCCTATCCTTCTTTGAAATTCCCTTTTGTTCAAAGTATGACACCACCGTTAACCACAAAAACATCATATATACATGTAATTTGATTATTAAAAGTTCGATTTCACTTATTTAAATCATTAATTAAACCTCCTCTTACAGATGATAAATGATTTTTATTGCATGGTCTTTCATTCAAAGACCTAAATAGTTTTTTTTAAGTGACTTGCCAATTTCTTCCCTTTCCAGCAAAAGTAAATGCAATTATGAAATTTCATAGAATTTTCTAAAGGAAATATTAGAACTTTACAAATACTCTTACCATTCTAAATTGCAGTATACTTGGAAGTGATGCTATGATGGCCCCCGGCCCTTTAAACAAGGTGTCCAGGGCCTCGATCAATTCCAAAAACTTCTTATCATCATGAGGATACCTAGAGAATCAAAATTGAACTTTAGTGCAACTGAAGTTCATTTTCGTCAGATTTATTTAAAAAATATCCCGTTTTAAAGAGTCTACATGTACATCTACATGTATTGTATATGGAGAATACTGTTACATAACTGAAGAGTAAAATGTATTGAATTTAGCTCACCTAAATCCAAATACAACATGGTGAATAACGTTGCTAATTGATGTCGTCATCATGCGTTTTACGTCAGAGATCGGTTGTCCTTCCTTGGAGGCGAAAATGGCGCTCAGGGTTTTAGCCTCGTCTTGGATAACTTCCTCGAGAGATTTCTTTCCGACGCCAAAATCGCGCATACTTTGCAGAGCAAATCGTCGTACTTTCTTCCAGCTCTCTCCATTTGCCCAAACAATTCCTGAAACAAAGAATAATTCATATACAGACACTGTTTTTAAAAAGGCTCTAGACCTGTTAGTATTTCCCTAATAAATGTAAAGTACAGGTGTATTCGTTTGATATACATGAAAGAAATATAAGGAAATCAAAGATTGCATTATATATTATTTAATCAATATTTGCTTACATTTTCTTTACATTTTTATTTTAACCCTACTGTTTTCTTAGGTAATGGGAAGGAAGTCTTATAATTATGTATTATAGCCCAACGCAAAAGCGGTCGTGCAGATAGGTTAGAGGGTTAGTCCCTTCAGTATTAAACTGAATGTCCACTGTGTTTCATAATTTTTCCGTAAACATGTTTATCTATTAACAACATATTCCAAAGTATCATATTTTAATGAAATTAACTAGCAGTTTAAATTATTCCAATATATATTTAATTGAAATAACAAGACGTTTTATTGTGATCAACAGATCATAACCTTTCAAGACGTTTTTAAACAGAAACATAGTTTGTTTTTCTGGATAGCTATTATTGAACATAGCTAATATTGAACATTCTTTGAAAGCGGATTTTGTGCAATCTTGATGGGTAAAAATAATTTCTTTTTAAAGTTAAAAGGAAATGTTTTTAAAGGTGATAATTTTAAAGATGTTTGATAAGTTCACAATTATATAAATTTACTGGTTAACAAGATGTACAACATTGTCTTACCAAATCCACTATTTGTCCTTCTCTGTATCTCAGGTAACCAGTTTGGGCGGTCGCTGAATTGGGCTGCATGTTTAACAAAAGCATCATGAATATTGTCATACCCACTGATGACCACCATCTGATACGGACCGACATACAGACGAAATACGTCGCCGTACTTCTTCCGCAGAGCCAACAGTCCAACGTGTCGTTTTCTACCCATACGGAGGAATTGGATGAGATTTCCGATGAAGGGAAGCGCGAATGGCCCGGGAATGGATGTAGACGGTCTGCCCATCACAAAGGCAAGAGCCAAGAACACAAGAGTGAAAACCAAGATTGTTGTCAGATCTAGAAAACTGAACACAGAAACAGGAGACACTTTAACCCAAGAAGCCGGGTCAATTGTGGATCCCAAAACTTGATTGTAAGGCATTCTGATAACTTTGAACGTTTAGCTGTGAATGGTTCCGAGATTGTTACTCTGCTTCTTTTAAATATATCCCAGGCCAAGCAGAAGTCAGAAAGTAGACCGCTTGTATACAAGGTGAGACATTCGTTCCGGTTCAGATAATATCCTACAGGTGATATTAAAAAATTGGTCTAGATGTCATACGTTTATCGTTATATAAGGCTAGTAAACAAGGTGGTGTTATTTTAGATTAGACTATGCATTAAACGTCAATATACCTTCTCAGTTAAGTTAATTCAGCAATAAACAACGATCAATGAGAGAGGCCCGTTTTTTGACTTTTTCTGGTCGGTCACAAACTAAGGCTCCTATGACGTAGCGCGTTATATTTCCTGAACTGTTGCTTAGACTTGGAGACGTAAGTATTTACTACCGGTCCGGGGAGTTCAATAATCTCGTATGTATAGGATATTAGCATCTACTATACATGTACATGATGTATGGCTATTAATTGTTACTAATCAAAAATTTGCTAAAGTTTAAAATTCTCTGATTTTTTTTTTTCTGATTTACAAAGAGAAAAAGCATTAAAAGAATTATCTATGATTTTTTTTTCAGATATATTATCAAAAATATATCGCGAAATTTAAAACTGCACGGTTCCAAATGAAAAATGATTTGCAGAAGAAATAAAAACCAAATACTAGTAAAATATTTTTTAAATGTACTCGCACGGTAAGTTAACTGATAATTTTGTGTTCAAATTTTCAGAAAGTTCCTTGTGTTGTAATTTTAAGCATCCGCAACTGATTAACACCAATGTATTGTTGTTCAT
The DNA here is from genome assembly GCF_032062105.1 of Saccostrea cuccullata. NCBI lineage: Eukaryota > Metazoa > Mollusca > Bivalvia > Ostreida > Ostreidae > Saccostrea > Saccostrea cuccullata. The sequence continues at coordinate 296,826 of NW_026930623.1, forward strand.
AACTCCTGAAGTTCCTCCTTCGTTGCTGTTAATATTTTAGGGAGGAAGTAAAGAAAGAGGCTAAGTAGAACATTAACTGGAACCTCTTAATTTATCGTTGAAGGGGTTTTTGTGTTAATTGTTTGGGAATCCAGCTAGTGGAGGCATGATAATTAAAATTACAATTTGATTGTTCGGAATATTAATATATGATTAAAACCGAAAGACATGACTGTATGGTTTTAAAGAAATTCTTCCTTAGAGAGGATTACATATGAGTAAGTTTGGTTATCATTTGCAGAACTAAATCCAAGTGAAAAAACAATTAAAATCACGCCCATTACAAACAAAGACAATGTTGTGACTTGCTTTGCTATCTGCAGCTAAATCAAATTTATCGTGTAATCTTCCTATGTCTTTTTTTCCACATCTAAATTATTAAAGGCAGAGGGATAGGTTATTTTCATTTTGCCCTCTAATTGTTTCATTTAAAAAAATCAACATCAATCTGATAATTTTAATCCATTCTGACAAAGTTTTAAATTCTTTTTCAAGTTTGGCCTATCGCCTGGCATAATCCTCCACGGAATTCATATCACAGTGTGTATGAAATTTTGACGCCAGTTGAAAGATCGGGGCTCTCTAAATTCACATCTTTTAAAAAAATAATTTTAAAGTCCTCATGATTAACTATATTTACGGCCTAAGTATTGTCATGTCCCACAACTATATTTGAAGAAAAAAGAAATGTCTGGCGTAATCTTCCGCAGAATTCATAATACATTTTGTATTTACGAAATTTTGACGCCAGTTGAAAGGTCGGGACTCACTAGATTTAAATTCTTTTAAGGGGGGACCTATGTCCGAAAAGTCTTTGTGTAAAATTTTCAAAAATTTTCAAAATTTTGACATTTCTTTCCTGACCACTTGCTCTTTATTTTTAGGTATTAAAAACAATACCTTTATATGCTTATTTTTACATAGGAGCACGTGCAAAAACAGTGTAAAATGCTAAAAATAAATTATTTTCAGATATATCAAAAATATCTACTCCAAATATGCGTTAAAAAGAACCAAAAATGTAAAATCACATTCGAAATCAACATGTATTCAATTTATATGACTTGTACCTTTAAAATTAAGGCAAATTCATTGAAATTTATTTCGCATGAAAAATCATAAAGGCGCACAATATAAGTATCACCCCGTTTTTCTTGTCGTATTTTTAACAATTCCGACTATATATATATATATATATATATATATATATATATATATATACATATATATATATATATATATAAGTCTTTGTGTGAAAATGTCGTAATTCATATTGTTTGAAAGAAACGACACATCTCTTTATTTTAACAAAGAAAAAAGTATACCTTTATGATAAAATAAACAAGAAATATGACGTTTTCTTTTATTTTCGTACTCTTGTGTCATAAATTTTGACCTTTTTGCACTAAAATAAAGGTAATAAAGGTAAGTAAGCACTGACAAACATCTCAAAATAAAACTAATTTGCGAAAAACGAGTATTTTGTTTTGATTTAGAAACCATCTAAACAGATTAATTCTTTTCTTCTTCATTCTACCCATTTTGCCCCCCCCCCCCCCCCCCCATTTCCCCGTCAACAATGAACACCTATTAGAACCTAGGAATGACTTTATAAAATAAAATCTACATGTACTACAAATCAATAAGCAAATATACGTACAAGCACATTTCTAATTGTTTTCTTAGTTTTATCCAGAAAATAAAATTAAACATATTTCCCTGATTTAAGCCGCTTTCTTTGCTGAATTTTATCTTAAATCTTTGTGCAGTTATATATCAGCATATCATCGAGGTATTTCTTCACAACTTAAATTATTATGAATTATCTACCAAAGGAAGAGAATACTAATATTTACAAACTCCATACTTCAAATAAGACTGTCATTAATAATGAATAAATTTTCTTTTTGTAAACTGTGTACGTTATTGATTAATAACAATGTTATGTCTATATCACTACTGCAAAAGTCAACAGGTAAAAAACAAACGTCGCTATTGTGACGTCACATAACGTGTGTTTGACGTAAATTTTGAGGCCAGTTGAAAGGTTGGGACTCTCTAGATTTAAATTCTTTTAAAATACATAGTTAATTAAAGTCCTCATTATTATTTATATTTACGTCCCAAGTATTGTCATGTCCAACAGGACTATAGTTGGAAAAATAGTCGATTGATATTTTTAAGAATTACAAAGTGTGGAGTTTAACTTGTAATATAATGAAAAAAAATGTACAAGACTGGACCCTTTTGAGATTAAGAGTATTACTGAAACATGTTCTTACTGAACTTTGACTTGTATCTGAATGTGTATTTCCTTTCAAATGAAATACTGGAAATAACATTCAAATCATTTCTTGAAAAGTTTCGATTTTTAAATAAAGATGTTCTGAGAAAAAATTAATTGCACCAGTGCGATGTGTATTGTGCAAATTATGATTTGTTAAATTTTTAGATCTTATATGGACTTAACTTTGATCTACAAATGTTTTTTTTTCAAAATAATTTCATTTTTAATTCATTATTTTTAAGAAATATTAATTGTAGCACTATACAGTATTGGAATATTAGATTTAATACATAATATCGATTTCAAAATAGGTTTTCTCAACAGTAATTAACTATAATATCTGAAGTTTCAATCAAATGTATATGTTTCATTTAAAGCTTTGGTGATATATTTACTGTAGCATTGTGATGTTAGGAGTGCAAAATGTGTGCTGTTCAGCTGTTGTGTTGTAGAATTACTAAATTCAATGTTTTTTTATTTATATGTAAATTAAATGTATTTCATGTACAGGAAGTCAGTGTATTTGTTTTTCTTCCCTCCTTGTACATTCCAGTCTTTTTCTGTAACTCTCATTTTCTTTATTTTAACTTTCTTATCTTATTAAAAAAAATTGTCCATTCTAAATTTAAAAAACGAAAGAGAGAATTTCGAACACTATTATGGGTTTCATAAGAAATTGTTTAAGCTATAACATAGACAATATAAGCATAAAGTTAACGTCATAACGATCGTGTTTTAATCTTTCCAAGTAAACAGCTCTTTGGGTGGCATGATTAAACACAATCACAAGAATGTGACCAGATTCTGATGAAAACAACAGTTTTCACAGGATTATACGAGAGTTTATAAATAATATATGACAAATACAAAGAACTATGAATTGTATGCCACATATTTACTGACAGCAAACTCTTACGAGAAGCTTGCATCCCTAGAAGCTTTATAAACCGTTTCTTAATTGAATTTAAACGTATTTTCCAATTGAATATATTCGCACTAACAATATAATTAGGTAGATACTATATACCTTTGCTTGTCTTACAAATGAAAAAAAAATATATTGGAACTCAATACCAATTTTCTTGGAGGACAATTTTTTTGTGAAATTTTGAAATAAACTTACATGTTTTTGTCAATCTCATAACTTCTGACTAATACATGTTTGTGCTTACATTTTTATGTAGTTCTGCAGGTTGTTTATTGATAATTCATATCTACAAAAATGTGAAATAATAACTAATGACTGGGAACATTAGCATGAGAATCACTACTCATAACTTAGGAATAATGAATTTTGACACACAGCTGTTGTGTACGCTGTATTTTCCCTATTTATTAACGTTTGTCCGGTGTTTTGACATTCCTAGGCAAAGCCAAAATATAAACAATGATATTGTTTACATCAGATGCCGCACAAACAATGCGTAAACATGACCCCTCATGTTTTTAATAATCCTCTTCGTATACAGAAAAGAAACCAAAACGTATATTTTTTTATTTATGAAGAGAAATATAAAAACCGAGTTGCCTGTGACAAAATATATTTACTTTCAATTTACAAAATTTTATTGTTGCATGGAAGTCCTATTTTAAGACTAGAATGGAACATAAAGATCTCTGTAGCTGCTCATAATAACGAACAGTATTCAAGTTTTAAAGTCTGTTAAACAATACAAACCAGGAGCAGAGAAAACACAGACCCTTAAACATCAGAGAGGGAATCAGGTGGCCTGGAGGAGTGGGCAGCCCCTGTTGCCCTGTCATACCCGCCGTGTGCTCCTTGTCATGATTGGAAAAATAACGGGAAAATGTCGATAATTCAGTTTGTAAATAATAGCCCAACACTGAACATCTGACTTCATGATAAGGCGACATTTTTTTTAATTTCTTGGTTTACGGATCCGCCGACTTTTTTTTTGAGGAATTAGAAAAAAAAAATAAAATGGAAATTTGAGATTTTTTTTAAAGTCTCCCGACTTTATTAAAGAAGAAAACCCAAAAATGAAAATAAAATATGTTAATGTTACAAATGATCTTAATAGATTATTAACATGGAATATCTATCTTTGAGCTATAAAAATAAAAGATGCAATACATCTGGGGGAAATGAATTCCAGTATTTTGTAATTAGTTATTAAGTTTACTTTCATGCATTTAAGACACTGTAGTTGATTATAAAATCAATAACAGTTATCATGACATTTGGTAATGAACTTATCTGTCCATCTTCGCATTACCATGATTACGGATGTTTACATTCAGGGTTTGATTGATTGATTGATTGATTATATGCTGTTTAACGTCCCTCTCCAGAATATTTCACTGATATGGAGACGTCACCATTGCCGGTGAAGGGCTGCAAATTTAGGCCTATGCTCGGCACTTACGGCCTTTGAGCAGGGAGGGATCTTTATCGTGCCACACCTACTGTGACACGGGGCCTCGGTTTATACGGTCTCATCCGAAGGACCGCCGCATTTAGTCGCCTTTTACGACAAGCAAGGGGTACTGAGGACCTATTCTAACCCGGATCCCCACGGGGCTTCAGGGTTTGAATAATACCCCCAAAACACGTAAATTCCATATCATTCATCTTTTCCGTTTTCTCAATTTAAATAATCATGAAAAGTTTTTATTTTCACATATAATAAAGTAGTCTTATAAATGTACAAAATGATACAAAAACAAAAAGTTTTGATCGTTTACTAAGAGAGAAAAAATACTTTTTATAATTTTTGGGCTCAAATCTGCACTTTGAAAGGAAGCGTTTAAAAGCTAACAAAGTTCTAGTTTGTTTGGAAAATCATATTTATTTGATTTATTTTGAAAGTTTAGTCCCTCATTATTAATTCAACTTACATTTGAAAATTTCTCCAAGTCTTCGATTGTGTAAAAATTATAACTAAATTCATTGTTCTATTATAATTTTGAGAGGCAGAAAAGAAGATACTTTCATATGCCACCATTCCGCCAAAAATATAGTCCCTGCTAGTTTTCAAACGCAGTTTACCATTTCTATTTAAAGTTGTACATTTCTGATGAGGAAAGAAAAATATGGTCTTTTAAATTCCTTACACCTCAATATATAAGACATATAAGCAAATATACTTTGAATGTTTCATCTGGTCAGAAACCAGAGAAGAATCCTACCTTAAGTTGGTCCCCGATATTGTAGGAATTTTTTTCCTAAACAAATTTGTAATAGGGAGCAAATGAGGTGAATGCATGGATCTTTATTCTTGTTGACAACAAATACGGTATGGCACATCATGGAAAAAGAAGTGTTTGACTGAAATAAATACTCATAATACAATTTCGTAGTATTGTTGCTTCCTCACATTGCATTTCTGTCATGAAAACACAAAAGCTTCATTTTATTTTTATTTTTCCCTACCGACCTTAATTTTTGAAGAAAAAAAAATCTTTAAACCAAGAAATTAAAAAAAGGGATTCCTAAATTGTATTTACTGACAAAGTAATTGTATCGCACTTATAAATCATAAGTCATCATAAAATGATGATTTTAATCGAGACTGCTGATATTCTTGTTTCATCAATTTGTTTGTAGCTCGTTTTAGAAATTGTTCATAAGAAGAGTAATATGCTCTTGCATATCGAATCAACTGAGAAATTTTAACCATGTATGCAGGAGATAAAGGTATTTTAATTGCTGCACGAGTAAGGGAAGTTGACAAGTGAAAAATTAAAGTTATCATGTTTATCATAAAGCCGAAGGCTAAAGTGAGCTTTTCTGTTCGAAATTCGTACGTTTTCTGTCGTCGTCTTTTTACTTCTCATAATTTCCATCTTCTTCTCTGGGACTACTGAGTCAATTTCAACCATACTTGACACAGAGTATCCTTGGGTAAATTAAAATTAGTGGCATCATTGTAAAATCTTCTAAAGAACCAATAAGTCAGGTAATTAAGATGAAACTCGTGTGGAATCATTGTCAGGTTGTTCAGATCCGCATACCTTTATATATGCATCAAATTTGCATATGTCTGGACCTTGTATTCAAATCATTTTAAAAAAATTTTAAGTATTCAAAAAAATGAAAATAGGCATTGTAGATCAAAAAGATAGATTACTGATTATAAGAAATAATTCATGAAATGGACAAATTCGAAAGTAGCTGCAGATGTTTTGTTGCTGGTCTTCCAAAACCAAGATAGACAATCAGAGAGCTACAGTACCACCCAGTGAAAAAAAATGATTATTCATTGCTAATTCAAAAGCATTTAAGGTTTTATTTAAATTTTTAATGTAAAATTAAAGAAAAATACACAAAAAAAATTTCATTTAATTTAATGGCTTTGCAAGGTGAGTTATAAATGTAAATGACCCGTAGTACATCTGCTTTGTTTGTTATATAAAAAGATGAAAAAAAATAGTTTAATAAAAACAACATTGATCGCGAACACATTGCACAAGTAAGTCTTCAAATTCTAATTATTGATGCCTTATTCCCACTTTTAGTCTGTATGGGCCTGCACATGTTGTGACACCCGTTGTTCCCTCATAATTTAATACGTCATCGTCAGAAACTTTGGAAAAACGAAACTTTTGTATGAGATTACAAAAAACAAGAAACATTTCTGTTTTTGCAAGAGATTCTCCTGGACAGGCTCGAGGTCCTAAAAAGGGTAAATATTTTGTAAGTAGAGAAATCCAGTTGATCTCAAGAAAACAAAGAATTTAGGCAATGTTGTTAACTTGAACTTACCTATTGAAAATGGGATGAGTTGGTCTTGATATTTAACCTTACCCGTGACCTCATCAATAAATCTTTCTGGGCGGAACTGACGTGGTTCAGGAAAGTGTTTTGGGTCAAAATGTGATGATGTTAAGAATCCTAATACAATGGCGTTCTGTGGTATTATATGACCAGCTATTTGTATGTCTTGCGTGGCCATATGTGGTAATGACATGCTTGCTAGAAAAAAGTCATAAATTGAGAATAATGTCATGTAAAGTAGAGTTTTTCCACCACGTCTTCCACTATATCAATTAAATCCTAATTAATTTTCAAAGAAAAATCAATGAACATTTAATTATCATCTGATACATCAAATCCATCTTTTCCATCTGGCTTAACTGAGCTTAAAATAGAAACAAACAGGCACTATTTTAATGTTCATACACAAGCTCACCAATATTTGATATTCTTTGAACCTCTAGAAGTGTACTCTCTATGTAAGGCATTGAACTTCTGTCGGATAAACGGACCTCTCGTCCTAAGCCAACAACCTGCGGAAGAATATACGATGGCTATAAAAGCATCACTCAGTTCTTTGTTATTGTAAGAAAACATCAAAAACAATGGATAATATGTTTTGATATCTGATAACCTATTATGTGCCTTTGCTGCTCAAACAAAAGAATATGGTAACATAATAACTTAGGAGTCTTGGCAAACAAGAAAATGGTTAATTCTGTGATTAAATGTGCTTATGCCTAACCTTTGCATTTTTATGACAGATTGAAGGATTGTCCTTTAGTTACGAGCATTTGAAATATGGTTATAAATTCTTTTCCAATTTGTATGCAATATATATTTTTGTTGTTTTATGTTGTTTTTGTCAATATTTCCGTACCTGTTCAATTTCGTTAAAACATTTTTGTTGAATTTCAGGATAACCTATCATATAAAGTAACGACCAGTCTAGAGAGGTTCCAGTTGTCTCTGTACCAGCACCAAACAAATCCAAAATCACTCGGAACAAATGATGAAACGTCCCTTAAACATACAAATTATACCAAATTATGTGTATCTTTTTTGCAGTAAAAAAGTTTTTTAAGCTTTCAATTTTGCAAGATACATTTAAAAAAAGAATGATCATAATCTCTCATCAAATTCTCTCGAACCAGAGTCATTCCTTCCCGAAAGATCTTTTATTACAGGGAACAAGTAACTGGTGCAGGAAGCGTCACTTGTCCACGTAGGTCTTCCGGAATGAATTCTTTTTTCACTTGTAAGATTATAGCAAAAAATATTGATAAATGTAAATATAGAATGTTCAAATACCTTTTTCCTTTATTTCCCCTTCAGCCCGCTCAGTCTGTATGTATAGATCAACGAAATCCCTGATGTTATTTTCATCATACGTCTTTTCGTGTTCAGCTATCTGACCTGCTATGTAGTTTTCTACGAGTTCAAGACTTTTTCTAGTTCTTTGAATATTCGATTTCTAAATGAAATCACGAATATTAGAGTGAATGCAAACCCATTATTTCAAAATAGTATCATATTTATCCAGATGCTCTGGATCGAACCTCTTTGAAATTTATAAATCATTTTATGGTTGTTCTTAAAATGTCAAGATCTAGTAAATGAAAGGTGCCTACAGATTTATCAAATTTGAGAAAAAATTCCTTTATTGATTCTTTACAACTTTAGCTTGGTAAAATTAGGTGTTTCGGGGCATAATTTGTAGGTAAAAAAGATTAAAAGCTGTACTTTAAACTGTCATTTTCAATGAAAAATTACAAAAACCAGTCATGAATATGGGATTTTTTTCATATTCGACAAAGGAAATGTATCCAGATTGCCTACAGTCTCTCAGAAAACGGTAATTAGTATGTTCGTGGCCTCTTCTTTAAATCAATATCAAATTTAATATAGGTATCCGGTTCACTTTTCGTATGATTTCAAATTGAATGTCTTGAAAATACACTTTTTTCTACATAATTCTGCTAAAGCTGTAAAGTACGGGAAAAAGAAATTTGAAATTGATTATGACGTCATAACGGATCTAGCACCAAAAATTAGTCTAAAGTTATTTACTAGATCTTGACCTTAAATCTATCCTTCTGTCTCACCAGTTTTCCAAGCTGACACCATTCTGGAAGAGAAGCTAGCAGAGGTCCCGGACCTTGAAATACGTCATCAAATAACTTAATCACATTCAAAAAGGTTTTGTCATCATGTGGATATCTGGAAACCAAGGATGATAGTTGCTATGCAAATATAATATTGTAAATGTATAAAGCATTCATATTTTATGATGAGTTGAATGAAAAAGTAAATAAAAAGAGCCACAGAAAAATAAAACCTACCGAAAACCAAAAGTGATGTAATGTATGACATTGCTTATTGATGTCGTCATCATCTTTTTTACATCGCTGATTGGTTGGCCTTCTCTGGATGCGAATTCGTCGCCTAGCAACCTTGCTTCGTCTAGTATGATTTCTTCCAGCGATTTTTTACCTACGCCAAAATCTCTCATTGTCTGCAAAGCGAATCGGCGAACTTTCTTCCAATGATCTCCATTACCCCAGGCTATTCCTGCAATAGTTACTACAATTCTAGTTTCGATTATACTAGTAATCTCTTGAAATAAAGCCAATAGTTACTATAATTCTAGTTTCGATTATACTAGTAATCTCTTGAAATAAAACCAGTTTTACAGACTTTTAGCTGCAATTGAGATATTCAAAAATACAAGAAGGTAAAGTGAAATAATGTGCATGTGTGTAAGTTACATTGTTTAATTAAACTCCCCATTTAAAAGCAACGTTGTTTTGGCTTCGTCAGAAAAAATCAAAGTACTCAGAAGTACAGAGAGCCGGGCTCATTTACCAGTAGAATGGATTTCTTACATGAAATCACGTTTATATTCTGGTGAAAAAATTATTTTAAAACGTTCAATATAAATGATAAGACACTGACAGTGAGTTTTTCAATCCTAATACCAAGGTTTTCCGATTTTGTCAGAATATAGAATTAATCTGGTACCGCAGTTGAATGTAAACAAACAGGCAAAGTCTGTGTTCCCTCTCCTGCTTTACCTCGTATGTGTAAGAGAACTACGGCCCATTAACATTGATTATCAAAAATCCTTACGCTAATGAACTATGTTCTTTGACTTATAAGTTTTCAAAGTCATTACTACTAATGTTTATTTTATATAGATAAAACTTCGTTTTATTTTTGTTGCTTTATTTAGCGTTTGTATTATCTCAAAAGATTTAATTGAGAGAAAGTCTAGCTTAATGTCATATGATTTCTATGTTGTATGTCATCGAGCTAATGACATTATTTTTGCACGTAACTTTAAAATGGCGACTTGAAATGGGGTCAACATCCTGCCTTGAGAACAAAAATCACAGGTAAAAAAGGCAATTGCTGCATGTGTGTAAGTTACATTGTTTAATTAAATTCCCCATTTAAAAGCAACGTTGTTTTGGCTTCGTCATAAAAAATGAAGCACATGTATTGCATGCAATACATGTATGGATACATGAATTCATGAAAACTTTGGCATCGGGTAACAATCCAAGTGTCAATACAATCATCTGGATCATATATAAAGCGTTTAACGCATATATTAAGGTTTCGTCAAAGGTCAACATGTCTAAAAACATATTTTACAATAGCTTCAAAACTATGTGTGGTATAAAGTCAAAACGTTTACAGTTTTTAAATATATCATTGATTAATAGATAGAAAGTATCACTTGATAGCAAATATTTTTAAAAAAGATTTTTATATTTTCGAAAACTTGTATAAGAAAATGTGCATATTTAAAGAAAAATGCACCTGCTTAATTCTGTCCTTTTTGTGAAAACCAATATTGCAGAAATAATATATGTTTATCATTGAAGGGCAAGTTGGACGTGAATGGTCTCTGAAAGGCTGTTATTGAAAGCATGACATGTATAAAGACAAGACCCCTATAGAATCCACCATTTGCAGTGTACTCAGTCTTTCACTTTCAAGTCTTAACATTTGGACAAAATAAACAGGGAAAACAACTTTCCAGAGGCTATCCAAGTCCAACTTGCCCTTCATTGATAAACATATTATGTTTCTGCAATGATGGTTTTCACTAAAAGCATGGAATTAATAAGATGTATTTTTTTTTTAAATATATGCATTTTTAAGAATAATATTTCTCAATTAGTGATTCCGATTATTTTTTAATCAAGTGATACTTTCTATCTGTTAATCAAAAAAAAAATTTATAAACTGTGAAAGTTTTAACTTTATACATTACATAGTTTTCGGGCTATTATAAAAATAAATTTTTGGATATGACCTTTGACGAAACCTTAAGTTATTCATTAGCAGATCAAAAGCAACATTTATTTTAACATGATCTTATGCATGCAGTTTCGATGTCAAATTCGCAAAAGTAGTGAATTACTAGTATTTGGCATTAGTCTTATGGAGGCAATAAACAATAGTTTGTCTACAATCCGAATTCAAGTTTGTGAAATTACGAGTTTATTAAACATGTTCAAAAGATTTTTAGAAAAAAAATCTATGATTGGCCTCATGGAGATTTAATATTTTGTGTACTTTAGAAACCGAAGGGATATTTCTTACAGTACAAAGATAGTACCTCTGATCGGATTAACCTAATTAATAAGGCTTCAACCGATATTGGTTGTAAAATCGTAAGAATGCATTGTGTTGAAACTTACTGTTTAGGATAGGCTGATGCTGTATCTGTTATTCGTCTCTCCTAGGCTCTCAAACAATGAACAGGCATTGCTTTGACATTTATGCATACTTACCGGGTATTCAAAGGCTATTGCGTTCAGCATCATTCACCACGAAAAAAATGTATGAATGAAAATCACACGCTCTATTCAAAGCAAACATAGAAATCTTACCGTATCCATACTTTTCTGCCCTCCTTTTGATCGCTGGTAGCCAGTTTGGACGGTGACTGAAGCTTGCTCCATATCTAACAAAGGCCTCGTGAATATTCTCATATCCACTGATAAAAACTATCAAAAATGGTCCAATGTAAAGACGAAAAACGCCTCCGTACTTCCTACTTAGTTTCAACAATTCTATATGTTTTCGTGGTCCCATTCCAACAAACTGGGGGAGATTCCCAACTAAAGGTAATGCAAAAGGTCCAGGGATGCTTGATCTCGGTTTTGACATAATATAGAGAGAAACCAGAAACACGGTCACAAAAATCAAGAAAGTAGTCATATCTACTTGGGTAAATAAAGAAGAAAACATTTTTCACAAAATCCACGTGGAGTTCACTGCGAGGAGTTGTTTTCTTTTGAGAGCAGAAAAATTAAATCGCCAGGTATAGAAATGTCGTCTGCCATATCGCTTACAGTGACACCATTTTATATCGAGGTGAAAAACTGGGCCTCACCGATGTCCTTATATCATGCCAAATCTTACACGACAAGGTTGAATTTATTGGTTATGACAGTTTGAGCTGTTTTTATTCTGATTATGTTATGTAAGTTCGATAGGTAGGACACACAAACATATAAAAAAAAATGTTTTATGTGATGGAATACGATTAGCAATTCAATTGTAAGGTGCGTGTACAGATAAGACAGTAAGATTATCTCACAGAATAACAAGGGCTGATCCGGAAGCAGAGATTGCTATCTAGTATATAAACCAGTAATTAAAGGTCATTGAAAAGATCGATAACTGGGACGCATAATGATTTCATGTATACTCTGACGAATCGGATCAATATTAACGCTATTACCTTGTCCCTCGCTGTTAATAGGTGTACTATTGACCCTAATAAGCCGACATTTCGTCACACTTATAAATGTGCACTGTTTTGAATATTTTATATGTATGTGTGGCGCGTGTCTTGTAAAAATGTTAGACTATGAAATGGTTCTAGACATACATGTACTGAGATTTCCACCTCATTGACAAGTGTCTGTCTCTCTGTTCTATGTTTTCTTTAATCATTATTTAAAACATCTTTATTTCCAAAATTCCAACGTATCTTAACTAATTTTAATCAAAACTTAGAAGAGGGGATGGTATATAGAGTATATGTTTTGAAGTTCTTTTCGGAGTCAGTCAGAATTTGTTGATATTTTCACGAGTGCGAAACACATTTGAAAATATTTTTTTAATCCTGTGTAACCATTGGATATGTGGATGAAGAGGATTTGTCCTACATGATATACTATAACACAAATTTACTTTATGAATGTGCCCTTCAGTAATGACCCCCTTTTTTTTGCTTAAGAAAGATTTTTTTTTTAACTTTTTTTTACTTGACTTGACTTTAAATATGTCCCTAACTGAAATTTCTTGTTAAAACAGGTAGTAAGAATAATTTTAAGGTAACATCCTTATTGTGTATAGCGAAAATTCAATTCAATTCAGTAGGAAAGCCCAGAAGGCTCATTCGAGATTCGAGTTTCGAATCACGAGATTTGAAATTCGAGAATCGAAATTCGAGTTTCGAGATTCAAGATCCAAACTAACCAAGCAAAAGGCAGGTTCAACATTTGATTACTCGAATGTACGAAAGCCCAGAAGGCTTATTCGAGATTCAAGTTTCGAAATACGAGATTCGAAATTCGAGTTTCGAAATTCAAGATCCAAACTAACCAATCAAAAGCGGGTTCAACTTTTGATTACTTCCCTTTGTTACGTTTTTACTATTAAGAAATCATTGAATATATCTATAACAAATGGATCATTTGCTAAAATGATAATGCAAGACAAAAATGTTTTATGTATTAAAACGAAATAAAAATAAATTTTGGATTACATTTTGAAAAATACACATACAATCTTATTTTTCTGATTTAACAAAATAGTAAATACGTATATATATGGAATATTATATGGTCCTATCGTTGACTGGCGGAACAAGTAGGTCAACTAATTTTATTTCTTCAGATCACTGCTGATGGAGAATGTTGCATTTGATTATATTTAAATATGAAATATTATGAATCGTATCTACACTGCACAATAATTTAAAGGTATATATTTCATTACATTTATAAAGGGTACATTTATGCAGTGAAACTTGACTGCTGAATCGAACTGTAGCGTTATATAAGGTTTTAAAAGAATTTATTTTTAGTCTTTGGCCATAAAGCTATGGTCAGAGACTAAAATATAACACCATAACGCTATATAGTTCTGCATCTAATTTTAGACTCATCTACTATTTGATATAAGATAAAATAATTGCCGCATTTATTTTAATTCATATTGCCAAGCTGAATTGTAGATATAATTTTAATTAATTCAAGAAATCAAAGCCTTAGATGAAGATAAGTAATTAAATACTTAATTTTTATGTATTTCCTCTATCAGGAAAACGAACGCGATTTTTGTTTATCAATACTACGTCGTCTTTCAAGTTTCAGGCCTTTCAGTGTGTTTGGAAAAATGGGCAGGCGGGGTGGGTAGGGGTGGGGTTATTTGTTGATCTCTAGACACTTGACACGTATTCATAACTTTATTTATGTGTCATCAACCCCTTAAACAAAGTAGACAATACAAAAATGTATATATTCCTGATATATGTATTCTATTTAATATTTAAGAAGCCATAATATAAATTGAAGTATATCTTGCTGATCAAAAATCCAATGATTATCTAAATTTCCTTCTAATATAATATATATATATATATATCACTCTTTCTTGCATTGTGATTTAATTAAATGACTTATTTGTTATTTATATATTAAACGATTTCTTGATAGTAAAATCATAATAAAGGGGAGTAATCAAATCTTGAAACCGCTTTTGATTGGTTCATCTGGATCTTGAATCTCGAAATTCGAATTTCGAATCTCGTATTTCGAACCTTGAATCTCGAATGAGCCTTCTGGGCTTTCGTACGAATGAGCCTTCTGGGCTTTCGTACAAAACTGGGTCTAGGATTACGGTAAGAAATAATTGTTAAATTATTTCTTAGTCAATTATTATTCAGTATCTATTTGATCATTTTATTTAAATGAAGTAAGTTCTAAATTATCTAAATTCATGTTTAACTGAATCGCGTAAAAGTATGAGTGAGGTGAGAATTATTAAATACATGTTATATTATATTTCAGGTCACCCTTTTTCTATTTACGTAAAATATATAAAATATAGAATTGAACCCAGCAGCCGTGTTTGTGTGTTATTTCTACTACTACAAATTCAATTCCTAGAATAGGCTGTGACATAAAGTCATGACAAAGTGAGATGGATCATGCCAAAAAATACACCTTTAGTAAAGAGGCGAATAGATAGGAAATTCACAGTTTCTCTAAATTGAAAACGACTATTTTTATATACATTAATGGACAGGTAAATGTAAACTAGGTATTTTACGAAATATTGAGTCAGCTTACTTTCAATTTAATGTTTCTGACCGAGGGAAACTTTTCATACCGAAAGTACACGCGATGACTTCGCTTTCTTGTGATTAATCAAAGCAAACGATCCCGGCTTTGTTTTTAGTTGTGGCCCATAATTAGAAATGAAGTATGATATCAGATAATGCTAATTGCATTCTTGGAATACGATCAAAATTCCCTGATGTTGAAATGACGTATTATGATGTTATAAAAACCAAAATTGTTCTCTATTTCGAAAAGTAGATGTACGAAGTTAATCCTGTTGGGTTTGAATTTATAGAATAAGGTAAAGTGTGCCTAATTTTAAAAGGAATATTCTTAATGACATGTTATTTCTATAAAGTAATGAACATATGATGATTTTAATACAAGTAAGAACCAAATTGATTATTTTTTTTAATTGGAAGTAGTACCAGTGGCTTTGTTATTGAATATCATGTTCATATGAATTTTTTTAGGAAGAAAGTCAACTATGTTTCTAAAAAATAAAGCATTGGATGGAAAGAAAATTAAAGTGGGTTTATTCCTATTTTTTGTAAGTGTATTTTATTTATACATTTTCTACAGTCGAAAATCACCTTACATAAATAGATTTTCACCATGGAGATTTCAAGACTTTTTTTCTAAAATGCAACAAAAGAGAAACATCTGAAACGAAGTTTTCCTTTAATTTCTTTTCACAACAATCGACTAAAAACGAAATATAGACATAATAAAAGAAAGGTGATTTTCCTCATTATCCGTATTTAAAGTTCGATTTGATTTCTTTTTGACTTCATTATCAAAGAAAACAAGAAAATTTATCGACACTACACCTTTGTTTTGATCGCTGCATTGCAACCCATCGTTAACCTCGAAAATAACAGATTTTCTCAGTATTGATTATAATGAAGCATTTCGTTTGTAAATGAAGGTGAAGGGTATAAATTATCACGTGTCTCTTTTTCAGATTTGTACAAGTGAATCTTGCGTCCGTGTTGTCGAGAGAACAGATTTCTTCACTGGGAAAACAACAACATGTTGCTTCGTCGAATGTCAACCAAGTAAACACAAATGTTCTTCAAAACTTTGTAATAGATTATTAAATACTTGTCGAAGGAAATACACATATATTAACCTACGCCTTTTTTTCAGATCTTTACGTCAGAAGATGTGAAGTGAATAACACGGCGGACCGTTGTGAGCCCTGCCCCCCGGGATCAATGTTACTTGACCCCACTAACTCTTACTTCCCGTTCCCATGTCGCCGGTACGACTGCCCGCCAGGTAAGCAGTTATACACTTTTCTATAATATTACTGAGTACATAAAACCATTCATATTAAGAATCAGTCAAGAATCAATATCTAGGCACATTTTTCAAATGATACCTTTTCCAAACAAAGATGTCCTTGAGTATTTCATTATTTTTAATTGTTTTTGGTGAGATTTTTAAGTTAATTTGCTCTATACTTCAAGTTCGATAACCTCAGTTGTTTGCTTTGTTTTAATATGTTAAATAATCATGTAGACTGTATCGATTTGATCTTGCCGTTTCATGGTGGAACGAATTGCAGTCCTGGTAGTGAAATTTAAGGAGATGACGAACAGTATTCAAGCTCAAAAGTTCATTAAATAATACAAAATTGGAGCAGATCAAACACGGAATCAGATATGGAATCAGGCGCCATGGAGAAGTGAGCATCCTCTGCCGACCGGTCACACCCGCCGTGTGCTCCTTGTCGGGAAAAACGGAAAAATCCGTCGACAATTCAAGTTCAAGTTCAGTTTATTCTCCCAAACCAAAATATTGGTACATGGGGTACAGTAAAACATATATACATTTTAAACAAACTGGTCAGAGGTACAAAAAATATAATATATACAATACAAAATGTTACAAAATGAAGAAAAAATGAAAAAAGAGGGAGAAACAGACAATAAGTAACATATTAAGGAGGACAGGTAGCGTCATAAATTTTTAGAATAAACATACATAATTTTTTCAGAATTTGTTCATTTTGAGTTGACATAAGTTCTGTAAATTTAATAATATTCGGTCTACTAGAATAATAATTACCTAGGTATTTTTTCCTTTCATTTTCCAAAGCTTTGCATTCTAGAATGTAATGAAATTCATCAGCAATTTGACCTTTACTACAAAGTGTACAAAGTCTTTCAGAAAGTGGTATACCACACCACCTTCATGTTTTTAATGTGTCTAACAATAAGTAAGAAAAGCGCCAGTTAGCACTCAATGATAAATTATACAAGCTAACAATCATGTCATTGTAACGACCATAGAACTTACGAAATGACGACTTTAAACGAGACTGCTGATATTCTTGTTTCAACAGTTTGTCAATTTGTAAATACATCATTCAAATTTAGAGAGTATTTTAAAGCAAATTAATGATATATAAACAAACAAGAAAAGAAAAAAAATTATGAAGCATTTTCCAGATTTCCTTTGAGTGTGTAAACCTATATCTGAGAAATCCTAGCAACAGAGTGTCTTAATTTCGACTTATTACCGAAAAGTTTGGCCAATTTTGCACATAAGTGTTAAATTCAGATTTGAGTCAATGATGATCATTATTGTTGTTTATGAATTACAGAAACACGACGCATTAACTCGTTGTCTGCAACAGGCTGTAGAATTCCGTGTGAGTGTGATGAGAGTAGAGGATACAGCGGGGCGGATCCATGTTTATGCAGGAGAAAGACACCCTCAGTGGATATAAACAGGAAAAGGTAAAGGATAAACTGCAGGTTTAATCTTTACATAAAATGGCTGGGCATGGCAAATATATTACATAAGATATTATTCTTTTTATTTATTGTTTCGTTAAATTTATTAAGACACAAACTGAAAAGGTATAAAAACATGTGTCGTTAATGTAAATGTAATTAAACAAAGATTGCACAAGTGGAGTGTTAAACTAAAATAGGTTTAAATCAAAAGTGATCACATTCTTAATAAATTTATTTTGTTTTATAAAATGTACTGAATGTTATAAAAAGAACGCTAACTCAGAAATTATATGTAGAGGGTGAAATATCGTACACATTTTCTATTTTTTTTTAATTAAAAAAGATCATTTTATGCTTATTAAAACACCTCTTAGAACATTGAGTTTATACTTTTTTGTGGGTAATTATCATGATTATTAAGATTTATTTATACATTGTATTTATTATAAATTTATTATTATTGTTATTGATATTTTTGCTATTCTTATTTATGATTATCAGTTATAAAGATATTACATGTATATGTTTTACAGAGTTTTGTAGTATACTTTATATTTTCTTAAATAGTAATAAATTGTATTATATTTTCTTAAATAGTAATAAATTGTATTTTATTTTTCAACTATTGTGGTTCGATTTCCGTAACTGGAAGCAAAGCAAATATCTAGTCAGTTGTTTGGACAAAGTACTTTTTCATTGACAGTAAGCTTTCAGATAATGCAATTTTTGTGTACAATATAATTACATGGTCTTTTATTAAATAACACTGTCATCATTGAATTTTACTGTTTGTGAAAGAATAAAGGTATATTTGAAAAAATAACATTTTTTATTGTGTTACATTTTAGATTCAATAGAAGTAATTTTTAATACATGGATACTAGTATTTACTTTCACTGCTTGTCATTTTTTATGTGGTCGCTGACAAGGAATTGTCCTTATTTCGTTAAAAAGCATAAAATTATATATTTTAGTCTGTTCTACTTCAGTTTATATTTGTTTTTCAAACATGTCTAATTTTAAGTTCACATGAGCTGAAAAATCAATAACATTCATCATTCTGTATGACTTTTCGACACTTTTTACTTATTCCCTACAATAAATTAAAGTCTCAATTTTTTCACATCATAGACGGCTGCTTTTTCAGTCAACTCAAATGGCATTTGAAAATTAACTTGCAACCTTGTTATGGGTCCGACCTTCAATTGCAAATTTGATTTGTTAAAAAGCAATTTGATTATACACAAGTATACTGAAGTTGATATTAAAATTTATATTTACGAGCTTTTGATTGACACTATAAAATTATAGTTTCGGATATCAAGCGAACCTACAATCTGCTTTTGGTACCAACTGCATCCCGTTATAAGCAGAATTTTTATTGTAATTATATGCTGCAGAATTTATTCAATAACTTCTACATATGAAACAAGATGTGTTTGTGAAACACTGATGTCCCCGTATGGCAACATAGCGAAGGATAACCTTTCTCAAATGCACATCAAATATGTTGGTACCTAAAGTAAGGCCTTTTCACAAGAAATACAAATGTTAAATATAAAACCCTAGCACCACCTGTTCAAGGGTTATGACCAAGGTTAACATTTTAAAAGGTGGGATAAACTCCGGGGTCAAGGTCGAAGGGTCGAGGTTGGTGGTTTCTAAAGAAAGGCCTTGTCTCAAAGATTACATATGGGAAGTATGAAAGCGCTGGCCCTTACCGTTCAAAAGTTATGACCAATGTTGAAGTTTGTAAAAAGTAGGTCAAACTCCATGGTCAAGGTCAAAGGGTCAAGGTTCATGATATCCAAGGAAAGGTCTTGTCACAGGGGTTACATATGTGAAACAAGAAAGCTATAGCCCCTACTGTTTAAAAGTTATGGCCAAGGTTAACGTTTGTAAAAAGTAGGTCAAACTCCAAGGTCAAGGTCAAAGGATCAAAATTGTTGATATCCAATGGAAGGTCTATTCACAAGGATTACATATTTAAAGTATGAAAGCCCTAGCCCTCACCGTTCAAAAGTTATGGCCAAGGTTATAGTTTTTTCGTAAGTTCGGAAATCTCCAAGGTCAAGGATCAAAATTGTTGATATCCAATGAAAGGTCTTCTCCCCAATAAATTGTTATTTGAAATATGAAATTCCTAGTTTCTACCGTTTCAAAATTAGGGCCTAAAGTTAGGAATTTTTGTGTAAAAATGAGTCAAACTCCAAGGTCAAGGTCAAAGGGTCAAGGTTCTTGATA
Organism: Saccostrea cuccullata; assembly: GCF_032062105.1. Classification (NCBI taxonomy): domain Eukaryota; kingdom Metazoa; phylum Mollusca; class Bivalvia; order Ostreida; family Ostreidae; genus Saccostrea; species Saccostrea cuccullata. The sequence goes on from NW_026930623.1 coordinate 317,232, forward strand.
TCAAATGAAAGGTTTTGTCACAAGAATTAGATATGTGAAGTATGAAAGCCCTAGTTTTAACCCTTCATAAATTATGTTCAAGGTGGTATTTCAAGGTCAAGGTCAAAGGGTCAAGGTTTTTGGTATCCAATAAAGCGTCTTTTCACAGGAATTACATATGTGAAGTATGAAAGCCCTAGAACTTACCATTCAAAATTTATAGCCAAGGTTAAAGTTTTTTCATAAGTACAGAATTGTCCAAGGTCAAGGTCAAAATGTCAAAGTTGTAGGTATCCAATGAAAGGTCTTTATACAAAAAATATATAGGTCAAGTTTAAATGTCCTGTTATTTACTGTTCAATAGATATGGTAAAAGTAAAAGTTCAAAATTTTTGTGTAAAAGTGGGTCAAACTCCCAGGTCAAAAGGTCAAATTTGGTGGTGCCAAAAGAAAGGTCTTGTCACAAGGAATACACGTGTGAAACATGAATGCCATAGCTCCACTAAATCAAAAGTCATGGGCAAGGTTCAAAGTATTTGCGGGCAAACAAACAAACAGACAGAGAGACAGACAGACAGACGGACGGACACGACAAAAACTATATACTCCCGAAACTTCGTTTACGGGGGCATAAAAAAACACTGCTTTCGCCTTTTACTCGACATTTAAATATATTGGCGATGTCTTCTTAAAGCTGAACACGATTCATAAAAGGAATGTGTCCACCATTTTTGTTCGCAGAATCGCTATACCTGCAGACCCCTATAAATAGGGCAGGACTTTGTCACTGCTCAGTGTAATCAGTCGACACTGGTGTAGACGTACGGGCGTATGCAATAGAGCACTCGGTAGCGACAATACTATAAGTAACAACGTTACGGTAATATTTCGTCTAATGCAGGAAAGTAAGATGTCAAAGAAACTTACATATTGTTGTACAGGTCAGTGCAGTATACAAACAAACACAGACACACGTAACAGCAATAAAATGTAAACAAAGGCAATGCAAGATAACAGCACGAACACGGGTCGCCATTCCACGCCGATACCCATGACAATAAAGCAGTCAGGTGTGACGAACCTGAGGAGTATACCCTGGTGTTGATGTATCGTAGATGATATCGAAAATGGCGTATGCCTATTTACGGGTCGTGTTCAGCTTTAATACAAAATAGTTGTGTCCATTTATATGTCGACTTGATATCTCCCATTGACTTGAAATAAAAATACCACAGTCTGGCACATGCTTCATATTTGAATATTTTACAAGAATATCACGTTAATGTTACCAAAACAACAGAACTTTATGATAAACGTGATGACTTCAATTTTCTATGATTTATCGTGAACTTCCCTTAATTATAAGAAAGTGGTATACTCTTTTCGCTTAAATATGGGGCTTATATCTCCCAGTTTATTCGGAACGCTAGAATTTATTTTAAAAAGTTATTTAAAAATAATTTGATAAAACAAGAATATGAAGAAGCCTTACTTAACGTCAGCATTTCGCAAGTTCTATGATGAAAAAAAGGTAGCGTACAGTAATCAATCTAAAAGTAATTGTATATAAACTATACCAGTCTGTGAGCACAGTACCCCGGAAACTCCCGAGGTGGGATCAGGTGCCTAGGAGGAATAAGCATCCCCTGTTGACCGATCACACCCGCAGTGAGCAGAATGTGTTGATTAGGTGGACGGAACAAAATCAATATAAAAACAAAGGCCTTACAATTGGTTTTAAAAAGTCGGCCAAAATAATTCCCCCTTCTAGGGTATGTATGCTAACAAGGTCATAATAACGACCATAGAGATTACATGCCGAATTTAAATGTTGAAATTTCTGCAACATCAACTTATTCTTCAGTAGCCTGTCTCGGTTTAGAAATTTATCTTACTTAGAGCATCCTGTTGAGTATCGAATAAATTGGGAGATGTCAACACTCTATGGGAGTAATGTTGAGAAATTATTATCTAAATAATGAAAGCTGATGATGAAGAAGTGCGTCATTTCGTTTGACTAACAATTAAGTTTTTGGTTGGCCCTTATAGACTATAGTTAGAACCATCCAAATATGAAATAGTCGTGGCAGACTTCGTGCTGTCTTATTGTAAGTTCATTTGGATATATCAAATCGATATGTGAAAGTAAATACATATATTGTAATTTAATAATTCAGCGTCGATATATCTAAAGGCCGGTATACACGGTAAGATTTGTATTATAAGATTTGTATTATGATACAAAATCTTACTGTGTATACACTCTTAATACAGTGTATCATAAGATTTTTCGAATCTTATAAAACTGTATTAAGAATAGAGCAATGCTCTATTTTCTAATACAAGTCTTAGCTTATCTATCACTTTCAACCAATGAAATGTAATGGCACTAGGGGTCATCCTATTTTTATAATTACATTGTACTAAAAAAGCACATGGTAAATAATAATGATAGACTTTACAAGTAAAGACATCGAAAAACTCGTAGCTTAATGGGAAGGGGAAAAGGACTTGTGGAATATATCAAGCAGTGCATAGTACGATGAAAGACACTGCTATCAGAACCTTATCCTCCATTTTTATTACTTTGACAGAGAGAAAAATATGGCGGGAAAAAACACGTAGTTTATTTACAATCTTATAAGATGTGTATTAGCGTGAGTACAGGAAAGTATTATAATACAAAAGTATTATAATACTTGTATTATACTACAAATCTCATCGTGTATACCGGCCTTAAGTGTCGAACTGAAGGCCACAGCAAGTGTTTTTCTACTTCTCGTGTAGAATGTGAATAAATTCCGTTTCTTAGGAATAGAAAAACAAGTCAGCTAATACAAATCTCTTTTTTCACATTTTTCATAACACAAATGAATATTTTCTATTTATGCCGAATTGACTTACTTGATTTGTTACTGGTTTTCATATACCGGCATGTGAAGATCTACCTCCTTTTTTAATTGTTTCATATTGTTCTGTACAAAGTCATTCAGGAGAGGTTTCATTTTAGAGGAATAAATATTACGACCTGCTATATACAGCAGACAGACAAACCCTAGCTTCATCAAATTTATAAGCTGTTCAAAGCAAAACCCTGAAAAGTGACAATCTGAAAACTCAATGATGTGATAAAATTTAAGAGAAAATACAGAAAATGTTAACAATTTATTTTGATAAACAAAAATGAAAGAGTGGTTCATTTATTTTCTTTCATTCCAATGGCTTAGAAAAGTTTTACTTTCTTCTCCCAAATGGTAAGGTTGCTGTATATTGTTGAGTTTCTCGTAAACAAAGTTTGAAATCATGATCATGAAGTTTCTTAAAATTGCAAAAGATTAAAGAATGACAAAAGGCGTCACAGGGCATCACTTCCGCTTTGGCATTTCGCCAACTCAGTTGATTCTGGAACTCTTGGCTATGTGGATTTCTCGTTCGAGTTGCAAAATTATCCATGGATTTCGGAGATATGTCCGAAATTCCCATGTCGTGAGTGGCTGTGTAAGCAATTTTCCAGATAGGTTTACCCTGTCGGTTACTCTCTGGTAGATCCATGTAATACTGAACTAAGTCTAAATGTCTACCCGACACTCTGTCATACTTGACCATTCGGAAGGAGGGATTGTGTTTTGGTCCTGTTGCTTTGGAATTTTTGTATCTCCAAGGAGTCACTGAAGGTGCAATATACATCGCCATCGTGGGTTGGCCTTCAACAGATATAGATATTTATGAACATACTGTAACTTCTGTAATGAAAACAACATTCTCCCATCTTCTGATTTGTTTTTAAATGATTGACTAAAATACATTTTGTAATGTTAATACAGGAAAGTTATACCAGAATGATCATAAAATAATCTAAATGTATCAGCATGCTCATGTCCAAAATGCAGTCCTATTATGATGTCACTATATTGTTGAAGGATGTGAACCATGCGAGTGTTGAAATGTTGATAAAACCAAGGTTTCCCGCCTTCTGCAGCGACCCCTGGTGGAACGTGTCCAGTTATTAGCACCTTAAAAAGATGTCCTTTATATAAATCTAAATTTATCATTAAGGAGAGAGGAGAAATGCATATTTCCAATTACATGAAAGATTTTATTTGCTTTATAATTACAATGCATTATATATAACCTTTTCACTTAAATGTCTGGAATGCTCCAATATATTCTCCATCCAAACAAATTGGTCGGCAGGATCATCCATATGAGCTGTAATTTTGTCTGACGTATAATACAAGTTGGTATTTAATGCCAGGATTCTTATTCCATACTTTGTCTTTAAGGTGTAGTAAGCTCCTGGGAAAAGAACATAATTTTTCATTTCTTTTGTAAAATACGTTTAACCATATTTTGCCACATGCATAATGGAATCAGTTTAATCATGTAGCAAGAATATTTGTATTCTAAACAAAATTATATAATATTACATATATAACTTTAGGCATGATTTCTCCTCTATGTAGCACATGATCCCTTCCACATATTGAGTGTCTCTACGTTCTCAATATGTAGTGTTTTATTAGACTTTTGAGCATGATCAGTGATCGTTACGATCACATTTTCATTACCCAAATGTAGGGTGGTTCAACACTTTAGATGGAAATTTGTGTGTGAAATTCTCTTTGATTAGGAATATTTTTCTTATCAAAGGCTTTCAGCAACATCGAAGTCACGATTACTAACAATAATAATTAGGACATTTATCAAAGCAGTGCCGATACTAACCTTTCAAAAATAATTCCTCCTGTGTACTATCGTTGATCCAGCTTCTCCAGTGTTCCAGTGTTCTGTTATAAATCTCGTTGTTATGTGGAGGGTACTGTCCATTAGGGTAGTAATCGTGATTTCCGTAAGTGGCATAAACGTCCATTGTAGGGAACGTCTGCTGTAAATTGTTTGTCAGATTTGTAAGCATCTCAATATTATTGTCGATACTTAGATGTTCATCACCGGTATGAAGAATGCTATCACTGTAAGGCAAAATAAAGGTATATAAGCATTTAAAAAGTCAACAGGAATTGAACAATTCAGACAGTCGTTTCTATTTAGAAACCATACAGAAGTTAGAAGTTAGATGTAAAAAAAATTTTGATTGACCAGTGGTCGAGATTATTTTTGTGAGTCGATAACTAAGAGAAGAAAGATGAGAATAACAAAGGAAATATGAAGATCACAAACTGTAGTCAAGCCCAAGAGTCCATTGAAAACAATCGAACTGGGGTGCAGAGCAAACACAAACCTTTAAAAGCATCAGATAATGGATCAGGTGCCACAAAGGAGTAAGCATCCTCTGTCGGTCAGATTGCCGTATGCTACTTGTCCTGATCAGGCAAGCAGAAATATACAAGAGCAATTCATAGTCAAAGTATTTAGATGTAGAATTAAAGGCAATAGCAAAAGAGTAGGCTTTTGAATAATTTTTTTCAATTCACAAAGTTACCCAGTCCAGAGCATAAAATCCACAGCTTTATCTATTGTAGCATTCTTCATGGCCTTTATTGTGACGTCAATGAGGGAAAACGGGGAGTCGCACCAGTAATCCCCATAAACACCGTGGGTATTTACCACGCCATTACAGGAAAGATCCCTACTTGTGTACGTGTTGTCCCAATGAAAGTCCGTCACATGTAAAAACCAACCTAAAATATGATAAACAGTTAAAAAATCGATTATATATGTTATTCAAATTCATAACTCAACAATAAATAACTATTTTTATGCTTTTAATGTGACTAGTTACGCATCATCGGACGTTGACGTTTCAGAAAATTACACTTAAGAGCAACGCGTCTCAAATTAAGGAAACGAACCCTCGGACTTTGGCGTCCATATCGACGGTTTGGCGTAGTCCATACGAATTTGACGAGACCATTAGACCCTAGCATGACTATCGGACCTTGCTTAATCATTATATCAATGCCTATTTGCAGCGAAGTGTTTCTATAAAATTTCTGTAACGATATTTTCCTTTTTTCATATCGAGCCATATGATGTTCTAGAATTCCCTGTCAACATGAAGATTGGTGAATAAGAAAACAATTTTGCATATTTTGATTTTTCATCAGATATCATACCTTATTTCTTTTATTTCACTTGAATCAAGACATGATTGAATATTTCATAAATGGCGTTTTATCAATAAAAAAAAATAACGTATACTTAGATCCACCAATCGTAACCACCACCGAACTCTATTTTTGCTATTGGTTGTTTACTAAAATGAAAGTAGACTTTTGATTAATTTAACGATAAAAACTATGCTTATAATAAAATCTAGATAATGCTTAAGGATATCACTTGCTACCAAGTGTATCGTTTGGGGAGTAAGTACGTGTATGAACACTGGTACAGGATGTCACAAAATGTATCGATTTATGAGAATGTAGAGTCTAGAATAAAAATATACATTGTATTCTATATATCAAAAATTAAAGGAAATGGAAAAGAATTACCTTCTGAAACACATATGGAAGTCTTAGTTATGGTTAAAACTAAGACCAAATATATATGAGGAAATACCATATTCGATAATCTGAAAGTGTTCTCTTGCACAAACAGCTTTATGGTCCCTTATCGGCAAGGTTATCTATAGCAACCCTTTAACCATTGAGGTACAAGGTGCAAAATTACAAATTCAAAACAGATTTTATATGGAGTGCTGGCCCGGATGCTGAACACAATGTTACCCTTTAGATTTCCATTTGAAATTGTCTAGCATGTATAAATAAAAATTGCGATTATCATATTAAAAAAAATTGAAACCATCTGAAAGAACAGCAAGACTGATATCGATTTTTCTGAGTGAATCGATGATTCAACTGCATGTTGCATGTGTGCTAATTGTTTACTTCCGTAAAATAATTCAGTAACTTTTTTAAAGTATAAGATATTTTCACATAAACTATATAAGTTGTTTTCACATGACTATTTGAAAGAGCTGAGCATTTGTTACGTGTATGTGAATTTGAATACACGCAGTTTGATAACTTTTACTCATGGTTGTACCAAAAGTTGGAATGATTACTCATTCATTTGTAAGTCCGAAATAAGACGACATTGAATTACATCAGTTGACTATTTGAAGGTTATTTATTTAGTCAAGCTTAGCAATTTGTAATCTTAAAATATATTAATTGAATTTTAAAGGAACCTTGATTTTAAAAATTCTGCCAGTGGTAACCCTATATACTTGCACTCATATAGCTCTTTTTCTAAGGATGAAATTCTCCAAACTCAAATATCAGTTTTAATATCTATAATACATGTATTGCCAAAAATCAAAATTTATTTGAATAACCATACCTATAGTGTATTCCCTAACTTCATAAAACCCTTACAAAGATGCATAGCGAGTTTTTTTTTAAATAACATATTATTACCAATATCTATAATATCAAATCTTGCTTCTTTTCAACATTACATACAACCATTTCCCATTATGTCCAGGCTTTTGATATTATTGATAGCTGCTTCTTTTAAGTAAAAATTGAGCTTGTACATATTTATCTTGTCAGTACTTAGTCCTTTGCAAATTTTTTTTACTCTGAAGATCATATCAAAAGATGCTTAGATTTCTGATTGGCAATATCAATGTAATAATGTGGTAACCAGGCCTTCCAACAATTTGAGGAATCTGTATGGATACCAATTGAGTCCCATTATTAACAGACTTATTTTTATTTACTATAAGAGCAGAATTCAAAACTATAGATATGAGAAGAAAGCACTTGTTGTGGTCTTTATCTTAATATTTAGAAGTATCGACAACATACTGCATGTAGTACATGTATTATCAAAAGACAATAGTCACTTCCATTCATATGTCGATTCGGTATAATAGTTAGGTTAAAATAAACGACACCACAGAGTTTTCTCTATTTTATATTTCGATACTGTTCTAGAAAAAGACGTAAATTGTTACCTAAGAACAAAATTAATGATATTCGTGATGACTTCTACCTCACCTGAATAATGTAGAAATACTACTCTAACTACCTGAGTACGGGGTTGATGCTCCCAGTTGATTAGATACGCAACAGCATTCGCTACGTACGAACAATTTCTAAAAGGAGCACAGATTTTGACAAACAAGTTGAAAAAACAAGAATATAAAATTCCTCTTCAAAGTCATCATTTCGCAAGTTCTTTGGTCGGCACATTACCTTGACGACCAATACAATCTGTCATCAAGTCGAATGTTATCTAAGGAGATTTTTCACGATCACGATCAGCATCACACAGTGGATGTGACAGGTTGATTGGGGATACTTACTTGATGTGACAGGTTGATTGGGGATACTTACTGGATGTGACAGGTTGATTGGGGATACTTACTGGATGTGACAGGTTGATTGGGGATACTTACTGGATGTGACAGGTTGATTGGGGATACTTACTCCATCATGGCACTTAATCCAACCTCTGATGTTTTAAGAGGTTTGTGTTTGCTCTGTTCCTGATTTGTATTACTTGAGGTCAGACAACATGCTCATTGAAGTAAAGCTGCTAAAACAAGTTTTCTCACCAAAAATCGAGTTACCTACAAGGAATTGGGGCAAAATACGGATGATAGTTCTTATGGGTAATCTTTTGAATTGCCAATGTCAAAACTTTATGTGATCTTATATTCTGAAATATACTGAAAACAATCTCGAAATCACAAGCGAATGACAATTAATTATAAATATTTTTTTTTTATTTAATAGCAAGGTAAACAAAACATATACATAAGGAACGTGTCGAATGACTTTAAAGATAGTTTTGAGTCTGAATACTGTTCGTTATATTCATTCATGGGTACTAACAATTCCCTTTTATTCTCCAGTCTTATAAGACTGAATTTATTCAACTTCTACGGGGGGGAAAGTTATGTATTTTGCTCTTAAATTCGAGATTTGATTCTACATATTTTTGCAATTTAATTGAGCGAATACTTTATAAAGCTGTGAATCTTGTAAAATAATAAAATAACAGATTTGCCTACGAGAACACCTGACAGTGTTTTAGTCTTATGTGAATTATCTTATCAAAGTTCGAAATTCTGTAGATAGCTAAAATATTTCCTCTTACTTAAGTTATTACATGTATTATATAATTTGTTACATAGGTTTTTCCGAATGTTTCTATCTTATTCAAATATTTTTATAACATATCTTTTAGCTCTTATGAAACAATTCTTGAAAAGGGAGAATAAAAAAATGTAACAATAATTTTAATATTTATTCATAAATTGATTTTTGACAAAATAAACCAACATTTGTGCATACTTTCAATTTTCAAATAAAGAACTTTATTCGGTAATTACCAATATTTGCCCCTCAAATCAAACTTTGATGGAGATATATTTAATTAAATTCTTAAACAGGGGAGTATATGCTGACTTCAAAGCACTGAATATTTTCATAAGTAATGACGCCATATGTACGTAATGACGTCACAAACATGACGTAAATTTCAGTTTTTTATGAATTTTACAGAAAAATGTACATATTTCGTCGATATTTTGAGTAAAAGTCACCGAGCGCACGTGTGTTCAGGATCAATATTTTGATATAATGTGTAGAATGATAATATCCTTGAAATATGTCAATATTGTTCCTGAACAAACTTGCGCTCTATAAATTTTAAAGCTAAAATTGTTGAAATTATGTCCATTTTGTCCTCTTTTTGTAAAAGGATATAAAATCGGACTAGTTTGTGACGTCATAAAAACAAAAATTGTGAATACACTGCTTTGACACTATTATATTTTCTGTTAATTTATATTTCTCATACAATTTATAGAATTCAGCACATTTCAGGAAGTTTTCAAAATTTGACTTTTGTGGGGGCAAATATATGCAAAAAAATATACCGCATTTAGTTCTTTGATTTAACAAAACAGTTAAAAAATAAAATTTATGATAAAATAATACTGGACATCCACGATAAGATACGCCCCTTTTATTGCGTCTTTTTCCAGGAATAAACAAAATGAGGAAGTCATACCAATCATTTTACTGATCGACTGATCGTAGATAGACCACTTTACAATACATGGAAGGTAGGTTTTTGTAGTGTTTTGCCGCTTATGAAATCCCTATAATATTCTACAGAAAGAATGTTTCTGCAAGCTTTTTCAAGTTCCCATTTCGTCTTTAATGCACTGCAAAACATTTTGATGTTACCTGTAGGCGAAATGGGAATAGCAAATTTTACAGTTCGATCAACATGGGAACGAACCGATTTAACTGTTTTGTTTTAATTTATGTGTTATTGCTTACTGTTTTAGCAATATTTTTACTGCAGTCTTTGCTGGTTAAGACGCGGGTATTTGGCCATTAAAATCATGTCTTTTATGCTTTATTGATACATCTTAGCGGGGATGATGTGGGATCCGGGAACCCTTTGGAGTTATTAGATTAAATTCTGTGTAAAAAACACAGATCCTTCTAAAATAGAAAGAAGAGTCATGTAGCTGAAGATTATGACTGCGAAATTGTCTACATCATTGCCCTGCTCCCCTCTATCTATACATAAATAAACACGCTAAATCGTTTTTCATTCTTTTTTCCATGGTTGGATAAGTTAGCAACTTTTTTGATCACACAATTATATGTGCCTGACATTTAATGCGACACCCCCGAGAAAAAAGTCCTGGATCCGCGCCTGTAAGGTATGTTAATCAAAGTATTATTTAATTATATATGTCTTTTGTCTCAATTTCAGATTTATGATGATGTTTGAGTCAATAACTAAGTCGTAGACAACACACAATATAATGAATGACAATGTTTACATAAAATTATATTGAGAAAGCAGATATGTGTTGCTGAGCTAATTCAACCTTTGCGTCTTTCAATGGATCTAAATTTAAATGTTCCATTATAATAGTATATGTGAAACCAAAAGTTTCAGAGGTACTATTTCAGTTATGTAGTGGGACTGTTCTAACAAAAAGGATGAAGAATGTTTAGGGTCAACATTTGTCGAAGTATGTTTAGGGTTAACATTGGCAATACTACTTTCTGGATTTCTCGGACTTAAATAACTTTACGGTAAGTCGCCATATTTATTGATGTCAACAAAACACTAACTAACCTTTTTTGTGGAATGGGGACTTTAAACGTCCATGTTGTTGTTCAGTACATACATTTTATGCTATTCTTACATATTTTATTCCATGAATTCTTTAGTGTTGGCAATAACAGTAATTGGAAGATGATATTAAAGAAAAATACTTGTCTTATTCTGATTGATCTACCTTGCGTGTCGACTTAATGAACTTGTATGCAGGTCTGACATAATTAGCGTCGTGACATATATCTTGCATGTCAGTTGAGTGTCAAAGAACTAGGGATGTCAATTTTACTCGGACAGCTTAGCCGAATAGTCGGATGCTTTAGTCGAACGATAGTCGAATATTCGTTTAATTTAATTATTTTTTCGTAATAGTTTCACTGTTGTCTTTTACAGACTAATTTACAATATTTAACCTACGCTTTCACTATTATACTAGTACAACGAATTTCTGAATTGTAAACATGTACGTAGTGCAATAAAAAGTAACTGTACATCAATATGTATCTAATGTATTTAATTTCAAAATTAATATATTAGCTGCACGTTTTATCTAAATGCAGAATATCAAACGCCTGTATTTGTTCTTTCTTTCCATAACGGTAGTACATGTACCCTATAATTGAAGCCAATTATTACGTGTCCGTCAATGATCTTGGACAGGTAAACAATTAAAGCGCGTCTCTTATGAAAACAAAGAGAGAGCGAGAGCTTGGGATAAATTTAAATTATGAAATTTTGTGCAAACAATCAATGATTGTATGAAATTAATATCAGAAAAAGAAAACACGGTAGAAATATTCTCATATAAACTGACCCCGATTTACATGTATTTACGATTTTGTAATAGCTGTTTACTAGTAATCAACATAATTCTTCCTGAATAGACATGTTTGCCGAACATACATCGACGTACAAATAATTTCCTTTGAACAGTTAAACTATACCCTTAATTTTACATATGAAAATATTGATCTGTTAATAAATGAAATATGCAAATGTAAGTTTATTGTCTTGAATTCAAAATTACTTTGATGAAACACATTTTTAACGAATAACCGACTAAAGAAATTTTAGTCGATAGTCGGTATGATCGAACGATAGTCGAGTACTCGAATATTCGTTGACATCCCTACAAAGAACCCTTTAAATCAAAAAAATAAACAAGAGAAAATATGTCTATTCCCGTTGGATTTTGTTTTTCATTATATGCATACATGTGTGTACAGATGAATTTGTTAAGTTCAGGTAAGAATAAAAAACAAAATATCTTATTGAACAACTATGTAATTAATGTCGCAGGGAAGGTTTCAGAAATACGGAGATTATGAAAAAATAGATATATCTGTATACATATGTTAGTAGCAGCACTGAATTCCTTACTTAACATTGATCGATTGCTATCATTTTGAATTTCATTGGACTATTTTTGAGAAAAAATATTTACTTTCAGGGCCATGGATGGTGAAAATTTCTTCGTTGAATGGTCTGAATTAGACGAAAATTCGTTGAAGAACGACAAAAATTCGTTGGATCTTCAAAAATGGGTTTCATTGAAGAGCTCCTTTTCCACAACGTCAATACAAAACGAAGGAGAAAAGTCGATTTCCGCTTTTAATGAACGCAATAGTGGTGGTAAGATGATTGAATAAAATATAGTTAAAATATCTATTTCTTCATTTGTTACTTTTTTCCAATTGGCACACGTTTATTAGATAGCGTTTTCAGGGCATCAAGTATAATCACGTAATGCCGATATGTGTCAAAATGGCTGGAGTGAATCGAAAGTAATGAGGTCGAAGGGCTTAACCAAAAAGAAATGATCTTGTTTCTCTCTTTGATTCAGATTACAATAATAGCGACCACGGTACAACCTCCAGTACTTCAGAGAGTATCAAAAGATGTGCCCAGTCAGATCCAGAATCCTTGAAGGAACCATCCATCCATAATAAGAGGATCTTGTCATCCGAACCTGAGGAAGATCGCGGTTTTCTTGGTATTCTATATTTTTACCAACTTGTTTGTTCCCTTTGTAACTTTTAATCACAAGATGAAATTGTTATAGTTGTCTCCAGCCAAATTCAAGGCTGATTTCTAATGCACATACTAGGTATTAAGATTATTTGGTTTAAGTATTTCAACTTTGTCAGGTAAAGGGGACGGAGGAGAAGAGTGATCTGGAATTAGAAAACAGTTGTGTTATTGCTTGATTTGCTCACAGTAATTCTGACTTACAATTTAAAATTTAATTTTTCTGATAGAATTACAGGGATTACCACTTAACCTTAAATCATTAGAAGACAACAAAAGTTACAAAACTATACAAATAGGGAAAAATGAAAAGCAAGAGAGTACTAGAAGTAAAGGATACGACCAGAGTGTAAGCTGAACTTTGTTCTTTTTTCCATTCACACATCTCTGAACCATCATTAAAACCAAATTTGTAATTTCTAAAACTTTTCTTTAGACAAATAGGAAAGAGATTAATCCAAGAGAAAGGGCAACCCCTCCGTTAGACTTGCATTCCTTAGAAAACGACGATAATACAAGCGCAAGTAATCTAGGCGGTCAACAGAAGTTCACCCCCTTAAACCTGGACTCCTTAAACGAATCATCCAATATCCGGCTGCGCACTATCCAGTGTGAAAGGATACCAATTTCCGACCCTGAAGATTTTGATATCGATCTTCCTGGTAACGTACACACATCTGATATTTCTTTCCATACATTTACTCGTATTATAATTGTATTGTGTTCATCACATATTGCATGAAGGATATGGAGATTTACGAACAGTATTCAAGATCAAAGTCCATAAAACAATTCAAAATAGGAGCTGAGCAAACACGGACCTCCAAAACATCAGAGGTGGGATTAGGTGCGATGGAGGAGTGAGCATCCCATGCCGACCGGTCACATCCGCCGTGTGTTCCTTATCGTGAATCGGGAAAAAATGGGAAAAATCCGTCATCAATTCAGTGTATAAATAATGAACTAACTTTGCTGACAAGGTCATTGTATCGAACATAGAACTTTCGAAAAGATTATTTTAAACGAAACTGCTGATATTTTAGTTTCCTCATCTTGTTTGTCAATATTTTACCTTGTTTTAGAAATTGTTCATACGTAGACTGAGCATGCTCTTGTGTATCGAATCAACTGAGATGATATATAAACTCCGTATGCAGGTCATGAAGGTATATTGCTGCATAAGTAAAAAGGTGTTGACGATAAAATTAAAAGTTAAAGTCATCACGTTTATCATAGAGCTTGGTTGTTAGATTACCATTGACGTCTTTTTCAAGTGAAATATCCAAGTATGAAACAGATGTGCCAGACAATGTGGTATTGTGTATCTCAAGCTCACCAGGATATATCGCATCAACATAAGAATGGAAATTACCATTGTTAATAGACAATATGTCGTTGATATAATTATCTAAATATCGAGTTGAAGGCCACATGTGTTTTCTCCTTTTCATGCATAAGATTTTGCACAAACTCTGCTTCATTTGAATACAAAAATAGGCCTGCTTTCGCAATATTTTTGCGTACCTCGCATCTTGGTCATAATAGAACATTCAATTTTTTCACTATACATGTATTAATTTATTATTGATAACTCTACAGTGCGAAAAAGTGGTATTGCTGAAGGTTTTTTTTCTTTTGGATAAATTAATAATATTGTGTCAAACAGAAGTATAAATATTATTATTGAGTCGATAAAAAAGTTAAAAATAAATGTAGCACTGTCCTATGTATGAGATATTTAAACAATAAAATGCTTTCTTTGTTTGTTATTACTGGAATTAACGGAAGCAGCCGTTGTAGAAAAAATACATAACCTGCGTAAGCGGATTATGTAATTTTTTTCTGCAATAGCTGCGACCGTTAATTCCAGTAATAACAAACAAAGAAAGACATTTTATTGTTTATGTTTATATCTGTTTAAATAATCATTTAAAGAAGGATTAAAAAGTTTAACTATTATATTAATGATGCGAACGTCTTTATACGTTTCACTGATGGCCACTGATCAAGTAATCTGTACAGGCGACATGCCTAATGTAGTTCATGCAGTGATTAACGAAATCGGTTTTCTTAAGAAATAAAGGAGAAAATATTCAGTGGATGTAAATATATTTATATAATGTAAATTGGCTTTAAGAAAATGTGTTGCATTATAGGATTCTAATAAAGAATTGTAAACGATTCTTTTTTTTTCATTTTCTATAATGTAGATTCATGTCATGCAAAAAGTCATTTGTATGAACATTTTCTGCCATTTTTTTTTTTTTCTTAATCATTCCTTTCAGAGCAGGTTGTTTTGGCATTACAAAGAGAGACACCCTTCTTCATAGTATTTGGTTTGACGATGGTCTAGAATCTTCATATACAGATGCAGATGGTATATTAAATTCAGGAAAAATTCTTTTACTTTGTTTATTTAAAAGTATTGCATGAAATAAAAATTATTTATTTGTATATATTAAAAAAGTTTTGTTATTTTTTAGAATATAAGGGATCGAGAATTCCTGAACCTACTTTGAAAATCTTTGCCTACTGTCTTACTGAAAGAACAGTCAACTTACATATGCTTGCAAATATATTGAATGGATACGGTATGGTGACAGAAGGTTGTTTGAAACAGATAGATGATATTAAAGAGGAATCGAATGAAAAACAGGCCCGCATTCTTACTGAAAACATTGAAAACCATGTAACAACTCTTAAGCTTGTATATGTGTTGCATCAGAACAACTTTATACAAGTTGCTCAAGATTTGTTTACCTTTCATATGTCTCGATGCCGAGATATTCCTCGAAAAAAGGTTGGTGAACGAAGAAAAATCCAACATTACTTCAAAAAGATCAAACAGGACGTTCACAGACTATTCACTTCTAATCCTTACGCAGAAGTTGGTGAAATAGGCAAACTCATGTTACAGGATATTGAAAAGGAAGAAAGGCCTGGTCATAGACGCTTTCTCTATGACAAATACATTTGTCTGAAAGCAGCGGAAATAGATGCACTCACCAATCAGACAGATAACGTCGATCCTAAAGGAAAAACCATTCCAAGAAATTGAAGCAGTCATAGCAGAAAGCTCTTGTCCTGAAATCTCTCTAATTTTAATGCTTGGTCGACAAGCAGATATCTCGTCATCTCTGGGAACAAACCCAAACGACGGAGAAAGCTTTCTCGTGGATGCTTTCATGTGGCAGGACATGTGCGAAAGGTGTATCGAGGCAACAGATATGATATATAAAAGTGTGGTTTTCTACCTGTTACAGTTTCAGCGAACTAAAGACAAAAAATATCAGAGAAAACTTTTTGAACAAGCTGCGATAGGACTGGATTCTTTGTCAGAGGAAAGTGACGATGTGAGATTATTTTGGTCCCGACTTTTTAGACTAAGAATAATATTTTGTCATTTAGGGATAGGAAAACGGGGTGAAATTATCGAAGGGTATCATGTTTCTCCAGAATCATTAAAAGTCGTTGAGAGAATGTTTCAAGAAGATAAATTGGAGGAGTTAGAACATCGTCGAAAAATGATGTATGGAATTGCAGTCGCTCGCTTTTGTCATCTACAAGGCGCTATTGGCAAAGCAAAGGAAATTATCGATATTGTTATGGACTTTGCGAGAGAAGGAAATTATAGTGAAAAAGGAAATGTTGCTGCCTATCAAGCGGTTTTGCAAAATATCGATGAAAATGTTGAAGAAGTTGTTATTCTTTCTGACGAGTACCTCTTCAACACAATTTCACCGATTTATTCCCGACAATCTTCCAGATCGTCAACCACAGATACAAACACCTCATCAGAGGTAGTGATAAATCAACAGGTCCTCTTTGAAAGCAGTTCTTCTGACGGATTTGAAATCAGCTCTGACAGTAATGGGCCTCCCTGTGGAATATTCCCATGTTCCAAGGACGACCAGGTGTGAGAAGTTGGGTAAATCAGACCTGAATATTAAGGTTCAGGAAAGAGCAATAAGCAATTCTAAAAACACCATATCTACACAACACAAGTATGATGATGTCATGTTGTAAATTTTGAATTTACCGGGTGGCAGTAAATACGAAATGTTTTGTATTTACTGCCACCCGGTAAATTCAAAATTTACAACATGACAATTAATTCGTATAAACGTGGCTTTGACAAGATAATATTGTCTTACTTCCGCATAAAAATTTAAAGATATCATCTTCACCAAATGTCTTGTTGTTTGTTTTACTATACCTTGTATAATCATTCAGTTATTATTATATGTATTAGTTTCGTTATTATTTATGTTTTGATGACATATGTTCAAAAATTGAATGCTGAGAAACTGGGCAGTGTGGAAAATGACAGTTAACTTGGTTTTTCAAAGGTTACCGTAACAAATTGGTGTAACTCGCGTGTATTAAATATACATTCGTATAGACAATTCATTTTTATCAGTTACTTTTATGTTCTATCTAACAGTCATTAGGACCTCAATTAAGATATCACATTTCGTATGTATTGAATAAATATTGTAATAAAAGAGATTGTTGAATTATGCTTTGTATATATGCATTAAAAGAAAACTTATCAAATGATTATCTTATTGATTCCAACTTCAGGATATTAGAAGAATACAGAAAATTCTTAATAATAAATAAATATGCAATGTTTTGTATACCGTGTGCAAGTCTTCTATAAATGAACATGCAAAAAAAAAAAAATTTCTTCCACAGTTGGCATTTTAGAAGTATGTGTAAATACTTAACCTAGTAAGATATTTATAAGTATACACACGAAAGTAGTTTCTGGATCAAGGTGATAAAAGTATTTGTCAAACATGGCGTCTGACGATCCGCACGAAAGGAAGGCAGACGACAGAATTCTAGTTCCAATCTCATGTGGTGACAGAAGTTACATGAATGTGTTGGAGAGAGATATTTTGAAAAGTTTCTTCACAACGTATCTTTTGGAGGTGGGCCCACAACCCCTCCTCAACACTTTGTGTGAACATGGACATATTTCTAAGGAATGTTTTAATTTAATCAAGGTAAAATGTGAAAAACCACCGTTTTGGTTTTCATATGAAATCCTCGCAGACGAACTTGGAAAACGTTATCCTTTAAGGGCGTTTGTTTTCATTCTGTATTCTATACATTTTGCACAGTTAGCAAACGACCTGATATCGTACTACAATGAGTTTACTCGCACTAAGCTTGTCCAGGAAGTGGCACGTGCCCCGGTAGGTAATAGAAAGGCCATACAACAATATTTTAAATTTATTAAGAAGCAAGTTCACGAATTCACCTTTAAAAATCCTCAGGCTGATCTTTCATCCATAGGAGTTAGGTTGAGACAAAATATAGAATTGGAAAAGAATGACGCTAAGAGGCAATTCATGTATGACCGATATGTCGCTCTGAAAGCAGCAGAAATAGATGCCCTAACGAACAAAACAGACGACATAGATCCTTATGGAGGGGCGTTTAGAGATATTGAAGAGGTAATTGACCACAGCAGCAATCCTAACGTATCCAGAGTCCTTCTGTACGGCCGAAAAGCAGACGTTTTGTCCTCTCTTGGAAAACGAGAGGAAGGACGTGGCATGTTAAAGGAAGGATTTAAATATGCAAACGCCACTGATACCTGCATCGAGTCAGTGGATATGGTCTACAAAAGTGTCGTTTTTCGTCTGTCTGAGTTAGAGAAGAGACCATCTTCTGAATTAAAGAAATTGTTGTTGCTAGAAGCAAGTCGGGGTCTTCAAGGACTCGTTGATGAGGACGAGGACGTAAAAATATTTTGGAGGAGACTGTTTATTCTAAGAATGGTTTACAGTCATTTGGGCATCGGAAAACGCTGTATGATAATACCGGATCACAAAATTTCCGAGGAGTCTTTACGAGAAGCAGAACGGCTGCTTTCATTGGATTCTTTGGAGGATTTAGAGCATCGTCGTCAGATGATGTACGGTGTTGCCAAAGCTCGTCTGCTGGAATTAAAAGGAGAACTGTCGTCTGCTTTTGCAACCATATGTACAGCAATGGAGATTGCTAAAGAGGGAAAATATACTGAAATGCCAATGATTAGTCTTTATCATTCGGATCTCAAACAAAAACTTCAAAAACATAATATACTGTAATTTCGACTAATTAGAGAATCGGCATACAATAAAATCCGATTTTTATTATGTATTTCCTTGTGTGTATTACTGGAATAAATATGGGGTTTGTGTCTTCCAATTAATTCTATATGTATACACAAAAGCATGCTCTTGCGAACGAGCAAATATCTAAAAACAAGGCCTGCTATGAAACATACAGGGATGTCAACACTCTCGTTTACAGTCATCATTTCAAAAGTTCTATGGTCACTACATTGGCAATGTCAAAATGCTGACTGACGTTTTTCATACTTAGTCTATATACATGTAGGCCATTGTGTCTGGATTAGGGTGTTTTTCCGATCATGACGAGGAGCACACACCTGGTGTGACCGGTCGAGAGGGGATGCTTTCTCCTTCATGGTACTTGATGCACCTATGATGTTCTAAAGGACCGTGTTGCTCTACTCTTGATTTGTATTGTTTCAAAGGACACTTGATTTTGAATACAATAATTCGTTTTCTACACATTTCTTTACTTGAATTTCATTAATATGCATAGAATTGTACACACCTTGTGTCACTATCAATAGCTAAGAATATCAAGGGTTTTGCATGACGAGCATACAGATACTGTAAATCACTTTTTATTCGCGAGAACTTTATTTTTGTGTAATTACGCGAGAGGGTATGCTCGCGAAAATTTCATTCTCGCGTATAATAAAATTCCTTAAAATTATATAGAGCAATGACCACAATTCGTGAAAATTTTGTCTCGCTAATAAAGAGTCAATGACTATCTCGCGAAAATAAGGTGTCGCAAAAATTATGTGATCTACAGTACCATGTGCCTTGTGGCTTAATGATTGGTTCCCTACAAGGAGAGGGATGGGCAATTGTGAATAACGTACTCTAAATTTCAATCCGATCAAACGTAGACTGTTTATTCAAACATGGTCTTGCATCGACATAAAATTGGCGAAATGTTGACTTTAAACGAATCTGATTACTACTATATACTTTAATATTTAACTTAGTTTTGTCTTTTTATGACCCCGTTATCAATGATTCTTAGTAAATAGTTTTTGTCCCGTCCCTTTCTCTGTCTGTTTGTCCGCAAAAACATATATTTGAGGTTGGGGCTATGGCTTTCATATTTCACAAGTGTATGCCTTGTAACAAGACCCTTCTTTTTGGTACCACCAAATTTGACCTTTTTTCTTGGAAATATCCTCAATGATACAGTTTTACTGTATATATACTTACACGCACTGAGTATGTGAGGAGTAAAGATAAAGATAGAGGCTTGATAGAACATCTGCAGGACCCAACAATGTGTCTACTGGGAGATAACGAACAGTATTCAAGCTCAAAAGTCCACTATTATAAACAATACAAATTAGGAGCAAGGCAAACACGGACCTTTGAAACATCAGAGTTGTGATCAGGTGCCATGGAGGAGAGGGCACACCTGCCGACCAGTCACATCCGTCGTGTGCTTGTGTCTCCCGCGTGGCACAGTGGTTAGAGCGTCTGCTCTAGGGTCGCAGAGTAAGGAGTTGATCCTTACCTTACGAGCTCGAATCCCACTGTGGGACGTGGGAACGATCCTTCGGATGAGACCGAGATCCCGTGTCACAGTAGGTGCTGGCACGAAAAAGATCCCTCACTGCTCAATGGTCCTGAATGCCGTGTATAGGACAAAGTTTGCAGCTCTCCACCTGCAAGTTGTGGCGTCTCCATACAAGTGAAAAATGCTCGAGAGAGACGTTAAACAGCATCAACAATCGTGCATGATCGGGAAATAAATGGAAAATCCATTAATGAAAAACTTCCGTCAGCATTTAAATTATAGTTTTATTTCAATGATCGATTGTATTTGCATCCATGATCATTGTATCAACCACAGAACTTGCGAAATGAGGACTTTAAACAAGACTGTTAATATTCCTGTTCCATCAACTTGTTTGTCAATAACATACCTAGTTTTAGAAATTGCGCATACGTAGAGCATACACGCTCTTGAGTAGCAAATCAAACCCCGTATGCAGGTGATAATTTTAAAAGTTATATTGTTGCATAAGTAAGGGAAGTTGAGGATTGAAAAGTCAAAGTCATCATGTTTATCATAAAGCTTGGTTGTTACCATTAACGTCTTTTTCCAGTAAAATATCCAAATATGAAACAGATATGTCAGACTCTGTTTTATCTTTGATTTCAAGCTCAACGGGATAAATCGTATCAACATAAGAAGGGAAAAAAACATTGTTAATTAACAATACATCGCCGATAGCTCTAAATGTCGATTTGAATGCAACAGCAATTGTTTTCTTCTTTTCATGTTTAAGCTTTTGAACAAATTCTCCTTCATATGAATGCAAAAATAGGTATGCAAATAATGGGGCCAAATACGTACCCGTGGGAATTTCAGTAGATTGTTGAATGACCAGGTCTCGAAAAACCACGGAGATATTGTCAATCAGAAACTCAAGCATCTTTTTTTATACTAAGAGTTCCATTTTTATTGAAATAGCATTTGTCAATGATGTCAAAAATCCTGGACTTTATTGTATCGTAGGGAATTGTTGTATGTTAAAAATTGAAAAAATTGATGTCGACAACTCAGTGTGAAAATAATGGTCTAACAATTAGCATGAAAAACATCAGTCAGTATTTGACTAAATAATAAATAATTATTGTATTTGCTGACAAGATCATTGTGTGGACCATAGAACAAGAAATTGTGATTTTGAACAAGACTCTTAATATTCTTGTTTTATCAAATTTTTGTCAATAACTTACCGTTTTAGAAATTATTCAAATTTATCTAGAGCAAGCCCTTGCGTACCATAACTCTCAAATACAGGTGGCAAGGGCATATTGTTTCATAAGTAGGAGAAGTTGAGGATTGAAAAGTTTAAGTTATAACGTTTATCATAAAGCTTTTTGTCCCCCGCTTTCGCGAAAGCGAGGGGACATTAAATCTCATACGTCTGTCCGTCTGTCAGTCTGTCTGTCCGTCACAAAAACTTTAACGTTGCTCATAACTTTTGATTTAGTTTTAAAGTAATGTCTTCTCACAATAAATACAGTTGTGAAATATGAAGTTCTAGCACCATCTGTTCAAAAGTTATGGCCAAGGGTGAGTTTTTGAAAGGTAGGTCAAACTCCGTGGCAAGGTCAAAGGGTCAAAGTTGTTGGTTTCTAGTTTCTAGAATGGTCTTGTCACAAGAATTACATGTGTGAAATATGAAAGCCCTAGTTCCAACCATTCAAAAGTTATGGCCAAGGTTAAATTTTTTTTTTAATAGGTCAAAACTCCAAGGTAAAATTTTAAAAAATATGTGAAGTATAAAAGTCCTAGCCCTAACCCTTCAAACGTTATGGTCAAGGGTTTTTTAAAGGTAGGTCAAAGGGTCACGGTTGTAAGTATCCAATGGAAGGTCTTGTCACAAGAATATATATGAGAAGTATGAAAGTCCTAGCCCTTACCGTTCAAAAGTTATGGCCGAGGTTAAAGTTTTAAAAAAAAAATACGTAAATCTCCAAGGTCAAAGTTGTTGGTATCCAATGAAAGGTCTTCTCACAAAGAATATATATATGTGAAGTATGAAAGTCCTGGTATCCACCGTTCAAAAGTTATGGCCAACGTAAAAGTTTGGAATTTTTGTGTAAAAGTGAAAAGTCAAGTTCAAAAGGTCAAATGGTGGTCTTCCAAAGAAAGGTCTTGTCACAAGGAATACATGAAATATGAAAGTCGTAGCTCCTCTAACCTAAATCAAAAGTTATGGGCAAGGTTAAAGTTTTTGCGGAAAATCAAACAGATAGACAAACAGACATGACAAAAACTATATACCCTCCAATCTTCGATTATGGGAGCATAAAAATTGTCTTTAAAATCGAGAGGAATGGTTATATCAAAGTGTTGAAATACACTGTACCAGCGACCTTTTTCATGTCTCTGTATTTAGCGAAATAAATATCTTCCAATTTTTATTTTGAGTCCTGTAAAGGATTTCAACACACCCGTCTAAAAATTTACCGTCGTTTAATTTTCGTTATTTTTTAGTACATTTTCCCATTATTTTTTCGAGTGTTAGACGGACTTACTTCGGATTAATTTTGTTTGTTTGAGCGGGTTTTCTTCTTTACGATAATGTTTTTCTCACGTGACATGTACTTCCGTTCAGAGACAGGGCAGAAAATGTGAGGATACGAGAATCAAGAGAAAAATCAATAATTCTTTGTGCTAGGCTCAAGTCCAGATAAATAATGGTTTGTGAAATGTTTAACACAATGAAATGTAAAAGAGAACATAAGTATTTTTATTGATTGTCATGTCTTTACAAAAAAACTCTGCAAGAGTTGCCTGGCGGAATTCAAAACTGTGTTTTTGCAGGTTACATGCATGTTTTAAATGTAGTGTATATATAAGTGTCTTCATGAAAGACCTGTCGGAACACTAAAAATCGGCCTCTCAATTCTATTTCTGTATCAGAGACTTCTTAAAGTGTTTCTTTCAATCTTTGTTTGACTGAATGTTTTCTTCAACTCCTTTACAAGTTATATTTTTTTGTAACGGTTATATCTTTTTCTGCATATTCGGGCCTTATAGATCATATGTCATTTGGCAAAATTTTAGTCAAAGACAATGATTACATTTATGAACATATGTATGATATTATTAGCTACGTGGATAATTGTAGGATGTGATGTAAAGGACCTCCTACACAATGGCTACTATTGAGAAGCTGATCAAGGCATTTGAAGCCCTTAGGGTGTTTCAGCCTCCAGGGTCATCTGCAGAGGATCCAGCAAAGTAATATCATTATCATCAAGATATTCTATATCTGTTAACTCTTTTGAATTCAGTATTACATGTATTCACAGTGTAAGACTTAATTAATGCATAAATTCATTTTCCATAAAAAATGTGCATATATTAATTGCATTTAAAATATTTAATGATGGCCCTTTAATGATTGTTTGATGCATTTTTTTTTTTTAGGAAAAAAGAACAAGCTCCTGTAAGCAGAAAGGACAAAATGATCAACTGTAATCTTGTGGCTGACAGCATCTGTGCTCCTAATATGAGGTGATTTTATATATCTCACAATTTGTTGGTAAATTTGAACTGAATACTCATGTGCATACAAGGTAATGGTATGCATAGTGAATTTATGAAAAATTTGCTGTGTTTGTAACAGAGGTTATATTAAATATTTCTTTTTTGAAATAGGGCCATAGTGGATTTTCCCAAATTCCTTGGTATTGCGATGGAGACATTCCTAACTCTGTGTGATGATGCAGAATCCGATGTACGAATGGTAGCAGATGAATGTTTGAACAGATCTATAAAGGTATTAATTTTGTTTGAGGAAAGTATCTGTGTACAAAGTATTACCCTACAGTTTAAAGAGTATGAGATATCTAGTTTGAACTTTTAGTTCTATGAAGCAATCGTATTTTAAAATTGCAACATTAAAAGTTTTGTGATATTTATATAAATCAAGCACAGATAAATTGGCATGAAAAATTCATCATAACCTTTGGTAATAATATTTAGAACAGAAGTATATGTAAACAAAATATCTTTAAAAAATGCATGTGCACTCAGTATTTCAAAGGTTAGAATGCTTGATAATCTGATGTAGTTATAAACCATTTAATAGTACATATACTGGTATTTTCTCCTTTTTAAGGACTTTTTATTTTCATTGAATGTTCTTTTTAATAACGTGTGAAATTCAAGTCATATATGTAAGTTTTTTCAGTACATGGTTAGTTGTTGATGTGTTCATTTTGAAACTTCACTTTTTGACAAATTCTGTTCAGTTTTATGTTTGTTTGATTCAGATCTTGCTTGAGACAAATCTTGGAAGACTGCAAGTGGAGCTTTATAAGGAAATCAAGAAAAATGGCAGCAGTCGGACATTAAGAGCAGCGCTGTGGCGATTTTCTGAGATGGCTCATCTTATTCGTCCACAGAAATGCAGGTAACTGTTTTTCACATAAAGTAAATAAATGTAAATTTGGTCATATTCTCAGATTTGCATTTTAATCCTTCATATTTTCACTTTCATTTTTATTTGTCATAATATTTTTTGGACTGAATTTGAATTCAAGGAGTTTTATCAATCATATGAACTGAATTATTTATTCATTTTTCATTTGCATGTATTTTACTATTGTATAACAATGTCTCCAGTGATGGATGTACAGTATTCTTTTGTTGGTTTCTCCAGACCATACATAGTTAATTTGTTGCCATGCATTGCTCGGATATGTAAGAGAGAAGATGAAGCAATCCAGGACACTCTGTCTCAATCCATGCAGAAGATCTGTCCACCTCTGATTGGATTCGCCAATGAATCTGAAATCAAGGTAACCTGATAATTAATTAAATCTGAAATAAGCTAACCTGATAATTGAATGAATCTGAAATAAAGGTAACCTGATCGTTAACTTAAGTTTGACATTAACACCATGCATACATGTACATGTTCCTATTACTTGTACTTTGCCATCAATAATTTTCATGTTTTTGTCAAAGGAAGTCAAAAAAATTAATCTTGACTAACACATAGATTCCAGTAGTTGTTTATACATGTATATCATCATATGTCTTGGGAATTTTGTGGCTCTTTTATTTGCAGGCTCTTATAAAGTCCTTTCTTCCTAACCTGAAATCCACCTCTGCAGCAACAAGGAGAATGGCAGCGACCAGTCTGGTCCTGATATGTGAACACAGCAGAAGTCCTGCTTCATTTTACAACCACCTCCTGGGATCACTGCTGGGTAATTTGTATGGAGAATATTCACATTCTGAAATCTTCTCTTCATTTAGTCTAGAAAGTTAGTCATTATAAAAGATCATGAAAGATTGAGAGACAGACAGACAAATGGAATGATGGAGAGAAAATCTTATAAACATTTTAATTCTTTTTTCTGCTTTTAGTAATCTCAATTCATGTCAACCCTGTCATAAAACCTGTAAGTGAGAACATTTATAGTCTTACATCAGACTACACTTTAATATGTCTCTTTTACAAACAGACATGGTCCTTCCAGTGGATGAGGAGACCAGTTTACACACCTTGATTGGGGTCTTACTGTGTCTGAGGTCACTTATCCCACACCTCAATGAATCAGGACAGGAAAAGCAGGGACTGAAAGGCAGCTTTGGTGTGATGACAAAAGAGAAAGAACAGACCATCAGCAAGGAGCAGTTTATCATGGTATGTAGGGATTTAGTTTCTGAAAAGATTTTTAAAATTACAACAAGCTGATCTTTGAACTTTATGCTTCATATATAAGATATATTTTTATAGAGCCTTCCATTTTGTTTTCTGCAGGTGATACAGCTATTGCTTCACTTGATGGGACACTCTGACCATAACGTTGTGACAGGAGCTCTGGAAACTTTCCAGCAGCTCCTCAGAAACCCCTCCCCTCTTTTGGTCTCCATACTGACCACACCCAAAAGTATCACAAGATCCTGCATTTTCAAAGTGGATCAAAGTTCACAACCAGGTGAAGGTTAAAAAAAAATTAATTTTAGAAGATGAACAAACGAAAAGATTTGTTTGCTTGCTTTGTACTGTATAATATACATGAATTACATGAAAATTTAAACTGATTTTTGATGCCCCCTTTATTTTCAGTTATAATTAATATATCTATTATAGGATTGACAGAAATATCCTCCATGTCTAAGTTATGTGAAGATAGCACTGCCGATGAGCTGGAGGTAACAGAATCAATAGTAGACCCCTCAGAAGCTTCAGAAGACAATGTATCAGACCTCGTAGCTAGCTACAGGGCACAAATGTCCAGTGAGCAGGGCTCTGAATCAGCAGGCAATGACGGAGCTCTAGATGTAGACACCTGTGATGCAGGCATTGTCGTCACTACTCTAGACACTAGGTATTCTGGGATAGAAATAGGGGACCTGAATGAAGACGTGTCAGAAAAATCAAACTTGTCTCAAGTTTCTAGTGCTAATGGTAGCCAGCAAAGCCTGAATAAGTTGTCCTCACCCCCAAAAGCTAAAAAAGGGGGAGGGCAGGACATGAATGGAAACCCAGAATTGGAGGAGGATGTTTTACCAGAAGTTGATGAGAAAACTCAGATACAGAATTCCAATCAGACAGATGTGACACAGAATCTAGGGAGTTTATTAGATGATGTGCCGTTAGACTTCTGTATTCGTGTGATCTGTCGAAGGTTCCTTTTGAGTGGAACTAAGGATCAGTTGATTCCAGATCGAACTGTGCGTGTGAGCATTAAGGTTTTAGCTTTAGGTTGTGTCAGCTACTCCATGACGTTTAGACCACAGATTTTATTTATGAATGTTTTTAAGGATATAAATGAAGGTAAGTAGCTTAGCACTTAGCAGAGTATAAACGTCATAGTTCATTTCACAGTGTTCTTTTCTTTGGTAATTTATTAATTATTATTCATGAATATTTACCAAAAATGCAAATGAAATTAATTATGTTTTTCAGATGACATACTTGAATATTAATTAAAAAATATCACACCATAAAAAAAGCACCTTGATAAGTATCCTGCATTTGTAAGAATTTCACTTTTCAAACTAGCATACTTTAAGAGTTAATGTGTAATTGGTCTTTCAAGATTATGAAGAAAGGAATGTAGTGTAATTTAATAGGGTTTTCCAACAATGAATGTTTTGTCACTAAATGCATTAAAAATATAAGAAAATTGGTGAGAATGTAATGAACATCTCTGGTAGTAAGTTAATGTCTTATTCTTTGTAGAAAACAATCAGCTGATTAAAGATGTGTTGCTCTATGCTAGTCATATTGACCCACAACTTAAAGGCACAGCTACACTAATCATTGGTAATCTGATAAGTTCTACCCTCACCCAGGGTGGAGGAGATTTCAATAAATGGATAGAGGAATTCGTCTCTGGTAAATGCTTATCTTTATTCTTATTATGTGTTACATGTACATAGCAAATTATATCTTTCTACTGTGTACATGGATTAAGGTAGATTTTAAAGGGACAGTTTTCAAAAAAAGATAAAATATATTACTTGTGCTTTGATAATGGACTGCAATATAAAATTAACCTCAAAAAAATAATGAATAATTTTACATCTGATTTTGTCTGTTTGTATAATGTAGGGTTCTCGATTGGAATCGAACACCTGGTAGAAATTATTCTCCACATTATGGAAGATGAGTCCTCGGTAGCAGTCCGCCTGGCTCTCCTAGCTGTAAAGAAGTGTCTGATGCCTCTGTTACTGGGGACTCACAGTCCTATAGGACTGGAGACGGTGATCAGGGTACTCAGCATACAGGACAATCCATACTGGCTCGTCAAGGTAAATACTGTAAAACAGCTAAAACTCATGTGTGAGCATACAGGACAATTCTTACTGGCTCATCAAGGTAAATACTGTAAAACAAATAAAACTCATGTGTGAGCATACAGGACAATCCTTATTGGCTCATCAAGGTAAATACTGTAAAACAACTAAAACTCATGTGAGCATACAGGACAATTCTTACTGGCTCATCAAGGTAAATACTGTAAAACAAATAAAACTCATGTGTGAGTATACAGGACAATCCTTACTGGCTCATCAAGGTAAATACTGTAAAACAACTAAAACTCATGTATGAGTATACAGGACAATCCATACTGGCTCATCAAGGTAAATACTGTAAAACAACTAAAACTCGTGTGAGTATACAGGACAATCCATACTGGCTCGTCAAGGTAAATACTGTAAAACAAATAAAACTCATGTGTGAGCATACAGGACAATTCTTACTGGCTCGTCAAGGTAAATACTGTAAAACAGCTAAAACTCATGTGTGAGCATACAGGACAATTCTTACTGGCTCATCAAGGTAAATACTGTAAAACAAATAAAACTCATGTGTGAGTATACAAGACAATCCTTACTGGCTCATCAAGGTAAACTGTAAAACAACTAAAACTCGTGTGAGTATACAGGACAGTCCTTACTGGCTCATCAAGGTAAATACTGTAAAACAACTAAAACTCGTGTGAGTATACAGGACAATCCATACTGGCTCGTCAAGGTAAATACTGTAAAACAACTAAAACTCATGTGTGAGCATACAGGACAATTCTTACTGGCTCGTCAAGGTAAATACTGTAAAACAAATAAAACTCATGTGTGAGTATACAGGACAATCCTTACTGGCTCATCAAGGTAAATACTGTAAAACAAGTAAAACTCGTGTGAGTATACAGGACAATCCTTACTGGCTCATCAAGGTAAATACTGTAAAACAACTAAAACTCGTGTGTGAGTATACAGGACAGTCCTTACTGGCTCATCAAGGTAAATACTGTAAAACAACTAAAACTTGTGTGAGTATACAGGACAGTCCTTACTGGCTCATCAAGGTAAATACTGTAAAACAACTAAAACTCGTGCGTGAGTATACAGGACAGTCCTTACTGGCTCATCAAGGTAAATACTGTAAAACAACTAAAAGTCACATGCAAGAAGTAGCATTTTATTTTGTTATCTTATTTACTCACAAATACATGTACATCTGTTCATTTAAATGTTCATTACTTTTCTTTAAAATAACAAATATCTAGATAGAGTGTTTTAGCTTTTGTAGATCAATGATACTGTATATTGTGCATTTAAACATAATAATATTTTTAATTTCAGGTAGAAATACTAGAGATTTTGAGTAATGTGAACTTCAATGTGTTGAATCATTTGGAGTCTTGTTGTAGTGATGTACAGAGAGGGACAAACCACTTTCTTGGGGTAGGTTGACAGCATTGTTAATAATTTATAAATGATTATATAGTGTTGAAGATAGAATAAAAACAGTGTTAAAGATAATTTATCTTAACATGTGGATTATTTACCATCAGAATATTTTTTTGTTAAATATGTACTGTAAATCTTCATTATCTCAGAACCTCAGTTTCTTGAATACCATGGATATGAGGAAGTGATTTGAAAGTCACTACCACTGTTTATAAATTTTGAATCTATAGATATTTTGAAGTTTTTTCATGACCATGTTGAGTCCAAGGTAATGATATTTGATTGTAAATATGTGTTTTGTAGAACCTGCATCTACAGGACAGGATCGTGTTGTTTGTGATGGAGATGTTAGGAAACGATGATATCCGGGTCAGACACTGTGCTTCAGAGACACTAGTCAGGTGGGTGAAACAAGCCTCTATCTGATAATGTAAATAGGGAAAGATACGGGTTATTACTGAATCCTAGAAATAGAGTTTATACAGAAGTTTTTATCATGTTTTCTGAATCTAGATGAGCTTGATTTATAAATTTTCATCTTCCCACATTGCTTAACCAAAAAGAAAATTTCTATCATCTTTTGCAAATATTTTTAGCTGAACCCATTTTAATTCACAGTTCTTTTCATATTGTTTTTTTAACAGAATTGTGCCAAAGTTATTTTATTCTTGTGATCATCCACAACATGACCCGATTATAACGGAGTCTCGACTTCACACTGAGAAGCTCCTCTCCCCGATGGTGTCTGATTCTGTTCTGAACTCACCTCCCCTGGTTCTGGGCTTGGTGAAGCCCTACACAGATAGTAATGGAGCCGTCTCCCCCTCTGTAGAAAGTAACTTGTCCCGAGTCGTGAAATCAGCACTACATCAGCTGAATGTGTCACAGTCCAAACACTTAACAGTAAGTTTACACAGGTTACCTTGAAGTCTAGAATACAGGATAAACATACTTTTCAATATCATTTTATCCACTGATTTACTCATTTTATGTCATCTTGATGACATATTCGTAACACTTCATTTTGTGAATCTCAAATGGATATGATCCGAACTGATTTGCATAAAAGTTTTAGTCTGTTTTTAGCGGTAATATGCTATTCCCCCCTTTATGATACAGTACTTTATATTCTACAGTTTGGGTGTTGCCATGCTTTATTCCTCCTGTCGGAGGCTTTCCCTGCCACACTGTACGCTCATTCCTGGGGGTGTGGACCTTGTACATCGTTCCTCCCCAAGGAGGCCAGCAATAAGGGAATAATGAAGAGGCCCCCCAGTCGATCTCACAGTAACTCAAGGTAACATAAAGTCCATTTCCCCTTGTCACTGTGATAATTTCCATTTTGTTTTATTCTTATTTTTTCTCCCATTTTAATTCATTACTTTTTACTTTGTGAAATGTATTCATTTTGTATGAAATTGTAAAATGTTGTGCACAATGATTTTTTGTATATTTTATTTTGTGGAATTGTTTGATCTTTTTTTTATCTGATAGGTAGAAAATACAAATGATTGTAGGGACCCGTTCAAATAACTGAAAGACTAATTAACTTCAGTTGATGAAGAATATACAATTAGGGTACATTTGAAACTTGAAACTTGTTATTTCATTAAAGCTACATGGGATATGTTAGTACAATGAGAGTTCAATCCACTGTATGAACTATTAACATAATAAACTTTCTAAACATAATAACCTTTTTTGAATCTTAATTTTTAAGGACACACTTCATCTTTTTACCACGTTTCTGATTGCAGGAGACAAAATTTTGATAACAGGTGTGATTTAAGCATTGTGTACCAAAGTAAATTCATGTCTCTCAAATTGTATACATGTATCTAATGATAAATGTACATTTTTCATTTACTTCTACATGTACAATATATGTAAAGAATACATTTCTGTGTTAAAAAATCATTAACAATCTAATTTTCAAAGAAACCTGTATTTATTTAACTTGCATGATATTATATTTTTTCATATGTTCACAAAGATTTTCAATTAATAAACCAGAATAAGACAATAATTTTTATTTCCACAGAACTGATATATTTTCATATTGTATTTTCTTATAAATGTTGTGGGCCAAGTATCTTCATGCAAGGAAGAAATTGTTTTTGTTATCTGCAAGATACATTGTATGTGTGTATACATGTACGAGTTACTCCAGCATGCTAGAGGTTCACGGCGAGATACTTTTGACTTGGCGCCGCGTAATATAAGGAGCTTAGGGACGTTAACTGAGGCTCTTGCTTGTAGGAGTAATGTACAAGTTATTTATGAATTGATTCATGCATACAATTACATGAAAATTCTAATATAATGGTTACAACTATATGTATAAGACTGAATATTTACATTTCCAATAAATTTCCAGTATGATTCTTTACAAAAAAAATGCAGTTCATTTTCTCATGAACTACATTACATATGTACCACGAATAAGCTTGAATATCTCCATTGTTACTTCATAATACCCCTCTTGACGTTAAAAAATATAGTGCACGCTGTTTTGCTTTAAAATTGACAGTTGAATAGCGTAAATATATGGCAAGTCATCAGAAAAATAAAGTAAATATAAGAAATGAATTTAATTTTTTAAGATTCATGAGGTATATGATCTACGATGCTTCACGCCGGCATATTTATCATGAAGAGCTAACACACTTCATGAAATATGCCGGCGTGAAGCGTCGTAGTTCATAACCTCATGAATCTTCAAAATTAAACTCATTTCTTAAATAAACATCTCTATTCAGTTAACTTTAAAAAGCTAACTAAATTTAATTCTTTCAAGATTAAAGAAAAAAAAAGGCATTAATTCCAATTTTACAGAGAATGATGTTGTCTTTTAACAGAACTGTGATGGGTTATGTCTGGTCTGGGTAAGACAGGGGCAGCAACTGCTTTGTTTGTTTGTCCTCATTTATTGTCTCCCTTTAGCCAGGTCTGTTCTGAAATACATGTGAAATCATAGTCTATTGCAAACAAGCAATGTTATACACAAACATTACAGCATTTTTAGCTCTACTGGTCAGAGACCAGAAGAGCTTATGCGATAGTAATGCGTCCGGCGTCCGTCCGTCTGTCTGTCTGTAAACAATTTTTCAAAATGCTACTCCTCCTACAGTTTTGGCCTGATTTCAATATAACTTGGCACACAAGTAGACTGTACTAAGATACATAATTCTGTGTATCGGTTTTTGATTTCGATGAACGGTGTTGCCGTGGTTACTAAAAATAGAAATTTCTGTAAAATTCTTTCAAAATGCTACTCCTCCTACATTTTTGGTCCGATTTCAATTTAACTTGGTACAAAAGTAGACTATACTAAGATACATAATTCTGTGTATCGGTTTTTGATTTCGATGAACGGTGTTGCCGTGGTTACTAAAAATAGAAATTTCTGTAAAATTCTTTCAAAATGCTACTCCTCCTACATTTTTGGTCTGATTTCAATTTAACTTGGTACACAAGTACACTACACTAAGATACATAATTCTGTGTATCGGTTTTTGATTTTGATGAACGGTGTTGCCGTGGTTACTAAAAATAGAAATTTCTGTAAAATTCTTTCAAAATGCTACTCCTCCTACATTTTTGGTCTGATTTCAATTTAACTTGGTACACAAGTAGACTACACTAAGATACATAATTCTGTGTATCGGATTTTGATTTCGACGAATGGTGTTGCCGTTGTTACTAAAAATAGAAATTTCTGTAAAATTCTTTCAAAATGCTACTCCTCCTACATTTTTGGTCTGATTTCAATTTAATTTGGTACACAAGTAGACTACACTAAGATACATAATTCTGTGTATCGGTTTTTGATTTCGACGAATGGTGTTGCCGTTGTTACTAAAAATAGAAATTTCTGTAAAATTCTTTCAAAATGCTACTCCTCCTACATTTTTGGTCTGATTTCAATTTAACTTGGTACACAAGTAGACTACACTAAGATACATAATTCTGTGTATCGGATTTTGATTTCGACGAATGGTGTTGCCGTTGTTACTAAAAATAGAAATTTCTGTAAAATTCTTTCAAAATGCTACTCCTCCTACATTTTTGGTCTGATTTCAATTTAACTTGGTACACAAGTAGACTACACTAAGATACATAATTCTGTGTATCGGATTTTGATTTCGACGAATGGTGTTGCCGTTGTTACTAAAAATAGAAATTTCTGTAAAATTCTTTCAAAATGCTACTCCTCCTACATTTTTGGTCTGATTTCAATATAACTTGGTACACAAGTAGACTACACTAAGATACATAATTCCATGTATCGGTTTTAGATTTTGATGAATGGTTTTGCTGTTGTTACTAAAAATAGAAATTTCTGTAAAATTCTTTCAAAATGCTACTCCTCCTACATTTTTGGTCTGGACTACACTAAGATACATAATTCTGTATATCGGTTTTTGATTTCGACGAATGGTGTTGCTGTTGTTACTAAAAATAGAAATTTCTGTGAAATTCTTTCAAAATGCTACTCCTCCTACAGTTTTGGTTCGATATCAATATAATTTGGCCCACAAGCAGACTACACTAAGAAACACAATTTTATATATTGGTTTTTGACTTCAATTAACATTATTGCCTTGCCTGAAAATAGAAATTTCTGTTAAATACTCTCAAAATGCTACTCCAAATACAGTTTTAATCTGATTAAAATATAATGTGGCTTGCAAGTAGACTACATTAAGAACATAAAGGGACTTTCAAGGATCGTTATTTAATTTATTGCTGTTGTAAAGTTTCAATTCCCAACTGCTCAAGAACTTTTCTCGTCCTTTGCTATAAGTACATGTACAAACCAGTAGAGCTTCAGTCTCGACAGAGACTTCTGGTTTGAATTGTCTTGTTCAATAACTCGTTGAAGACTATAAATAGTTCAGAATTATTTATTTTCATGTTGAGTTGCATTTTTGCTAGAGTAATGTTCTGGAAAATTGTGCATGTTTTCTTTGCTGTCTTTCTTTGTCATGCATGAGGAATTTCATGTTATTTGAGCTTTTCATTCTTGAAACACACAATATATGATTGTCCTTTTGTGATGGATTGTTAAAATCAGTTTCACAGAAGTAGGCATGCATATCTGTACCTTATAACAACTTGAAAAAATTATATTCAAATCTAAGAAAATTATCATTGTAAAAGCTTGTAGAGATTCATTATTTTTAATAAACTTTTCACTTACATCATAAGAAATTGTTCATAAAATCTAAAGAAGAACATCAGAGTAGTAAGAATTTCACATTTTCATATATGAACTGTGGAGTTGATCCTGCGTATTGGAGTTGATCTTGCGTATTGTTGTGTTTCAGTACCTTCAGCCTTGATGAGATGTCGGCAGGGTCAGGGGGAGGGGCTCTCACCATTATCCTCCCTCTACTGACCTCCTCCAATGTCAGTCTGGATCTAGCTGCTCACAGTGACACTCTACAGTTTGCTGGCAATCTGGTCGCAGGTAAAATTTAGACTCTGTTATAAAAAATGTGTGGCCTTGCCAATGCATTAAAAATATAATTTTACATTCATATGTATCTAAATTTTTCTGATAAAAGAAATTTTAATAAAAAATTCTTTTGAAGTTTAGTACTTAAAATCTTCTATATGAAAATTAAGAGAAATTCATAAAAAGTACATGTACATAAAGAGTTGTGTGTAACTTTTAAATGCGCATGTACAGTTGTATTATATGTGCATCATGCTTTGCTAATTTTAGGTGCCGTGTACAGATGTATGCAGCCTGTGGAGGAGTCTAACTCTGCAAATGATGGTGAGGGGGTTAAATGGGGGGCCGTCTCAGACAGACTTCTGATTCCCTTCCTAGACCAACTCCTCTTCCATATTGCCAGGTATAGTGTCACATTGATCATTCATTTCTGTGTAAATGAAAATTCTTGTTTATTTCCCTCTCTGATGCAATGAATAACATTTTCTAAATGGTGATTTTGAAGTATAGGTCATATTACAGGGTCCTGAATTGCTGTGTCCATGTGATCGATGAACAAGTTCCTGGTCCAGCTCCCGTTAAACCCTCCCTGCCCTCTCTCCCCAATGCCCCCTCCCTCAGTCCTATCAAAAGGAAGAACAAGGGGGAGAGTCCTAATGATTCCCCAGCCAAAGGCAGCAATACAGACACAAAAACACCCACAAAACAACAAAAAGGTAAATAATGGACAGAATGAGAATTTGAACAATCAAATGGTGGAAGTTTTCATCTAAGATTTTATTTTCTTTTTTGCAAAATTTTTAAAATTGTAGCAATTTCAGAGTAATTTCATATAAAAAAAAAAATAAAGCACATGTATGTATTTACTGGAATTTTTGACTAGTGAATATTTAAGACAACAATTTATATCACAGAAAAGGAGAAAGAACAGGAGAAAGAAAAAGAGAAGACCAAAAAGGACTCATTAGGAGTATTCCACAGTATGCCACATTACATGAAGCTGTATGATGTGTTAAAGGGAGCATACTCAAATTATAAGGTCAGTCAAAAATCTTCCACATTGCGTGAAAGTGTGTTAAAGGGAGTTTACTCAAATTATAAGGTCTGTCATGAATGTGTTAAAGGGAGCTTACTCAAGTTAATAGTTAAAATATCAGTCAAAAATCTTCAACATTATGTGAATTCTGAAATTATGTTATATAAGTCTTGGTTGACAATTTGGTTTTACATATTAACATATGACAGTATCTTTTAATACATATTATAGTTTGCATGATGTATGCTGTTTTCCCGGTATTGTTATTGTAATGTTCGCTCTATTGTTTAGGTGTCCCTGGATCTGTTGGTGACTGACAAGTTCTGTAGTCCTTTCACACCTCAGTAGTCACCATGTCTCAGATATTGATATTGTGATGTCTACTGTTTAGGTGTCCCTGTCTCAGATATTGATATTGTGATGTCTATTGTTTAGGTGTCCCTGTCTCAGATATTGATATTGTGATGTCTGTTGTTTAGGTGTCTCTGTGTCAGATATTGATATTGTGATGTCTATTGTTTAGGTGTCCCTGTCTCAGATATTGATATTGTGATGTCTACTGTTTAGGCGTCCTGTCTCAGATATTGGTATTGTGATGTCTATTGTTTAGGTG
This sequence comes from Saccostrea cuccullata, assembly GCF_032062105.1. Lineage (NCBI taxonomy): Eukaryota > Metazoa > Mollusca > Bivalvia > Ostreida > Ostreidae > Saccostrea > Saccostrea cuccullata. The sequence continues at coordinate 354,273 of NW_026930623.1, forward strand.
TCCCTGGATCTGATGGTGACCGACAAGTTCTGTAGTCTCCTCCACACCTCACTGGTCACTCTGTCTCAGATATTGGAGATAGCCAGACTGGAGGACATTGGGAAGTACGCTGATGAGATTCTACAGTACCTCAAGTCTACAGTTATACTGGAGCCCACAGAGTCAATAAGATGTGTACAACAGGTATAGTGGTATTACAGTGTACTTATTGTAACAGTACCTCAAGTCTACAGTTATACTGGATCCCACAGAGTCAATCAGATGTGTACAACAGGTACAGCTTTCTTTGAAATTTTCATGAAAGTTAAGTTTACACAGAATTGTTTTATATTGAAGTAGGAACCAGGGAGCTAAATAAGCAAAATTAGTACTCTTAAAAAGTATTCAGCTGACAGCTACATTACAATTTTGTATCCATACCATACATTTTGTTTAATTAACACACTGTCTCTTTTTCAGCTTCTTAAAGCCTTATTTGGTACAAATCTTGTCTGTCAATGGGAGCCTCAACATCTGGTGAACCTGTCTGGTAAGCCCGGTAAAGCTGCCCGACTGACGGGAAATAACAAGCCTGGGCAGTACTACTTCTGTTTTACCCAGCCCTATACTCAGTTTACCCAGTCACTGGCCGGGGCCACGTTTAAAGCTTCCTCCCACACTGACCAAGAGGAGGGCACAGGGTCAGTACTTATTTTGCCCTACTTTAGAAAATTCCCCTTGGATTAAGTAAGGTTGTGAGAAAAACAATGTTATCAACTTCCTAAAGGTATATTATGCTAAGGGAAAAATAAAAGTGTAAAGGGCGATTTGTCGTTTTTAGAAGCTCATTATATCGTTCTTCCTCGATTCCCTCTCGGAACCAATCTGTCACGAGATTAGCTAGTTCATCATCAATAGGTTTATCACAAGTCTCTTTAACTTTAAGTTTCTTACCGGCATTTACGTACTTGTTGTTATATTCAGAATCTCGTCTAATGCGCGCTTCCTCGAAGCCGCTTCACCGGAAGTACCCGGTTCTTAAAAAGTATTCAGCTGACGATCTTCATATTCTTGGTAATCATAATCATACAGATTTTTGCTCTTAATAACACACTTGTTTCTCTTGATTCTCTTGAATCGCTTTTAATAGAAAGCCTTATTTGGCGCGGAACTATCATGTCCTCCGCCATGACCACGAGAACACGTGGAAGTGCTAGTCGAAGTCGACGAACTCGACGACGAACTGTAGACGGTGTCTTCCCGAAGACGATGATTTGTTCGGGGCTTTTTTCTTTCCCTTGACCGGTGCTTTATCATCGTCAGGGTTAGCATGGTTAGGAGCGTCCGCCATGACGCACGTGGTTTGAACTTTCAAAACCGATGTTTTACCCAGCCCTATACTCAGTTTACCCAGTCACTGACCACGTCAGAAACAAAATTGAACTCTGAAAAAGTTCTAAGAAGATATTGACCTCGTCCAAATTGATCGAGCAAGTGAGGAGCTCCGGCTACTTGCAGTTCAATGACTTGGCGGCTGCGCAGTACTATTCACATTATCTCGGAAGTGACGTTTACGAAAAATAATTCCCCTTGGATTAAGTAAGGTTGTGAGAAAAACAATGTTATCAACTTCCTAAAGGTATATTATGCTAAGGGAAAAATAAAAGTGTAAATAATATATACATTGTGTTTTCATACCAATAACTCCTGTTTGCTTGTAAAAAAAGTAGTGATGAAATAATTGATTTGAATGATTCTGCTTGTAATCCTCTAATCTTAATCATTTTTTTGATTCAGGTCATTGAACACATTAAGGAAATGTGTAGACAGAAAATTTCCAGCAATCCTGAAACCCAATAGCAAAACTGATAAGGTAACCAGAAATGTTTAAAATAATGATGCCCAAAGTCAAACATTTTTTGTATTAAAAAAAATGGGTCTTAGAAATTATTGTCAAAAAAAAAGTTTTGTTACCCTCTGAGTTATGATCCCATTGGCCTATTCAACATTTTACATCTAATAACATGTAAACTGATTTAAACTAAAATGTTATCACTGTAGTCCACCGTAGCCTCGTATATCCGACTGTTTGAGCCCCTGGTCATCAAAGCTCTGAAGCAGTACACTGTGTCCAGTAGCCTTGACCTTCAGCAGCAAGTCCTTGACCTTCTGAGTCAGCTGATTCAGCTCAGAGTGAATTACTGTCTCCTGGACTCTGATCAAGTCTTCATAGGATTTATCATCAAGCAGTTAGAGTTCATAGAGGAGGGACAAATTAGGTGGGTAATTTTATTTTGTATATGTCCATTATTGTTGTCAAAACTGTCACTAAGTGTATGTTTCATATGCACATGAACATATAAATGCTGTCTTTACTAAATTTTTCGTAGTTTGGATTTTTCTTTTTCTTATTTTTTCAGAAATTCAGAGAACTTAATTCCCAACATCTTCAGTTTCCTTGTTATGCTATCATATGAGAAAACTCACAGTAAAACAATCATTGGAATGCCCAAGATCATCCAGCTTTGTGATGGTATCATGGCTAGCGGACTACAACCAGTGTCTCATGGTAAAATTAATGCATTTGTATATTCAAGAATTATTTGGGAGCAATGTAATCATATGGTACATGGAAATGTAAACATTGCTGCATGTTGTTACAATCCAAAATAATTATGTAGAAAATCATACATGTACATTATTTGTAAATGTAAAATCTTGTAAATTTGTGCTACCTTTGATAGTGTGTTGGTTATTTGGGATATTTTAATTTTTCCAGCCATCCCTGCCCTGAGACCCGTGGTGTTTGACTTGTTTCTGTTGAGAAAAAGGACAACAAACCAATATCAACAATTTAAGTAGAGACCATGTGTGAGACTCAGACATATGTTCATTGATATTATCATTCTACACATTATATCAAAATACTACCAGGAACACACAGGGGTTATATTATAGCCAAAAAGGGCTTTAAATCTTTATCCAATAATAAATACATGTAATGATTATACTGACTTCTGTCTAGAAGTGCATCACAACATGTACAAAATGAAAGAAATAATGAAAGTTCCATTTTTCATCTGCAAACTTTAATTTACTTATACAGACCCTGGATTTATTAGTGGTGGTTCTACAGCAAAGTAAGAAGGAGAGTGAAGAGCGCTGGAAGAGATTATCTCGTCTGATAACAGACAGTTTATTACCAGCCTTAACATCCAATCAGGTAACAGATAGCTCTCCATAAACAGAAAACAGCCAATCAGGTAACAGATAGCTCTCTATAAACAGAAAACAACCAATCAAGTATCAAATAATCTACAATCTGATTAAAACAGCCAATCATGTAACATAAGGGAATCTGCAAGCCTTAGAAAAACAGCCAATCAGGAAATAGATAGGTGTATTCATATAATCAGTAATTTATTGGTGTCTTGATACTTCTGTTTCAGGTAAATTTAGACAACAGTGAATCATTGGACGTGCTTCATCGTCTATTTGAGTGTCTAGCTCCCATTGTATTCAGACCAGTGGATATCTTGCTGAAGACACTGTTACAAGCTCCTTCAAACATAGTAAGATACAAGTACATCAAAGTACATCAAGAACCTTTTTAATTTTTGGTATCATTTTACATTTGCATACAGGAATTGTCATTTTAGTAGAGAATTATCATGATTTAAGCTGGACCTTATAACGTATAATGCATATCAAAAAATCTGTGCAAAAGATACATGTACTAGAATCCTATCATGTTTGAGGAAAACTCTGTATTGTTGTTGTAGGGAAGCACTGAGAACTTACAGCGTTGGATGTGTCTGGTGCTATCTGTGGTCCGAGTTCTCATGGCTCAATCCAAGGAGGAGGTCATACTGTCACGCCTCACTGAGCTCAGAATCAAACTCACCCTCTTCAAAGTTCACAGCTCCAAACTGACAGAAGAACAAAAACAAATGGTCCAGGATATGCTACCTGAACAGATTCTAGCAAGGTATGGGTTTTTTTCCTCTGATATACAGCTCAAATTTGGTATCTCAAACCCTGATATCTGGAATACCATGGATATCTTGTGAATTGGTAAAGTGATTTGGAAGTCTAAACCATTTATTCTTTAAGTATTTTACATGTATATCTTTAATTCTTGATTATCTCAAAATTCTCAAGTTTGAGATAGCGAGATTTGACTGCTTCACAGCAGCTGACACAAATAAGACATTCATGCATGGATATTTTCATTAGGGAGGCAATTAACAACAACAGATGGAGTGTTATGGACAATATTTTTCACTTTTATAGATTTTTGGTTCAGGTGATTGGGAAATGTCTAGAGGTCATCATGGGTCATCAGTTGTCGTATCATGGGTCACATGACCAAACAGAGTTCCTGTCACAACAGTTGTCCCAGTTCCTACTGTACATCACACACATGTTCCAGTCAGGTACCCAATACTCTGATCATTTTTAAAATTATATAGCAAAACAAGGATGACTTAATACTTGTATATTTTTCTTTTTATTAAATGTGCTATATTGGTGCATGTGGGAATGAACATCAAGTGCATAAGCATGTTAAAATAATTCATTTAGGATTTTACTGTTTATTTACATGTATAACATGTGGATGTCAAAGAATACGCATCTAATTGGGTATAACTTGGGCATACCTATGATTGATTAAAAAATTACTATTGAATGAATTACTGAAAAAAGGATATAACATAATCCTAATTTGTAACAAAATCACATGTATATGTTATAAATGGTCAAATTTTTAACGATAATATTTTATTAATTATGGAATTTATTTTGTTGTCTTATTTCTTCCATCTCAATTTATTATATTGACACATTTTTTATGCATTTTTCAAATAATGTTTTTTATGTTAAATGACCTAACAGATTTTTTATTCATCAAACAAAATAAAATGAAGGATTTGAAAATGATCTTTGATCACTTTAATAAACAGCGATATCTTGGCAGAGTGTTACACATGTTGACCATTCCCTTGCTTTCTTGAATTCATTGCTTCTCAAACCATCTGATGTACAGTGAATATATTTACATAATTAATGGGTTTTGATATTTACAATGTAATCTGAAATATGTCGTTGGATAGGTGTAAATTGTTAACACTTCAGCCAAATTGCAAATCTATTTACACAAAGAATTAAACTTGAATAAGACATTTTTTTGTTTTCACTGCATTTTTTCAGGCACTGCATTAACAGTTTTTACAATATTAAGAGAAAATATTCCCTGATGTTTTATATATGTCAAAGGTATAATTTTACTGAAAATAAGCAATCAATTATTTATTACTTATTCTTTGATCAACAACACAAAAATAACTATGAGCTCTATATAATTGGGCATTTTTTAAGAGAACTAAAGCGGGCATGTTCGAAGATGAAAGCACGGATTATACTAAAGACAAAATCACCCAGTAATGTAAATAAAAGATTAAAAGCTCATTTCCTCCTGGGGCGAACTAAAAGCGTCTTTGGAGATTATGCATGTATCGAAATTTCCACCATTGAACTATCTAAACAAATTCATGGAACGACTGCATAAATAAGCCCTGGTTAAATCTAGTACTGTCTGACGCCGTGACGTCAGACAACAAAATCACATGTTAACAAATGGAATCAGATTTTGTTGTTATACTACACATTTTTTTATGGGTAATAGAATAGAATTAAAACTTGACTTAAAATGCATATAATATAAATAACATGAATGCAATTCATGTATTTGCATATATTTCATGGTTTTGTATTTCTGTAACTGTGTTTTGTTTCTTCCATTCCATTTTTCTCTTGGAGATTCTCGATTATCCCATTATATACAGGGTAGTGTTTGAACCAGAGCACTTACCAATTATATGTCATGTGAACAGTCTTGAAGCCATATTCTCAGGTTATACTCATGGCTTGATGATATTGTATTCTACAGGTATGTTTAGGAGGGTGGCCACCTGTGCTCTACAGATTGCCTCTGAGGAAGCTGTGGATTGTTTCTACAGCATAAGAGAAGTCAACCGTAACTTCCTGTCAGTTTCCATGACACTGCCGACCTTGACCTTACAGTGGTGTAACATTCTGATCCTTCTGAATTACGATGACCAGAATTTATGGAGTGAGGTCATGCAGACCCCAAATAGGCATCTCAAACCAGGAACAAGGTAGTGAAACACTGCAATACTCTGATACAAGTGTCAAGTCTTGTTCTTAATGATTAATATTAAAGCTTTGAATGTTAAATTTTGGTTATTTAGCACAACATAATAACAATGGATGTAATGACAAGTTGCATTAGCACATTTTGAAAATTAGTCTGTTGAACTATCTGTGTTATGAACATCTGAATTTAGGACTCCTTGTTTTTGTAGTCAGTCTACGAGTCATGAGGCCCACCCTGTGGCTGAGACCCACTGCTGTAACCAGGAGATCCTCAGACGAGGGGGTATCATTCTCTTCTGTGACTTCGTGGTCAGTCTTCTAACACTAACAAGCACCTACTGAGAGAGATATTATGTCAATAAAAATAACACAATTTATAAAATCTATACATATGATAAAAAAAATTAATCAGTTGTCTTTCATTGTGATGTGATCTGATATAGATGCTGGATGTCTGATTTTAACTTGCAGTGTGAGAACATGTTGGATGCAGAACACATGACCTGGCTGGTGATTAACCACGTGAGTGACCTTATACAGCTATCACGGGAGTCTCCGGTCCAGGACTTCATCAGGTATCTACAGTGTACTCCTATTTATTGTTAGCATGGACACAGAAAAATCTCGAATGTGATAAACAAAAGAAATGTTTTGAATGATTTGCACCTCTACATTTGTACATAGGACACTTAAAATACATGTACGTTTTCTTTTTTAGTGCTATACACAGAAACTCAGCAGCCAGCTGTTTGTTTATTCAAGCCATTCATTCCAGAGGTCAGGATGTGTCCAAGGTAAGTTTGAGAATAAGATCCAGTTTTTCATTGTTTTTTTTCACCCAGTACTTTAACTTGAACTTTCTTGATGAAAATCTTAGAATATCATTCATTTAACCATTTGTCAAAAATCCTGATGTGAGACAATTGCAATGGTGTCTGAAAGAGAAATGGAACAATTATTTTAAATTGTAGATAGTATGCAGTATGTAAACTTGATTGTCATTTACATGTAAATATTAACACATTAAATTTAGTGTCCTACATTAAATAATGAAATCATGCAGTCAATCAACTCTGTTGTAGCCATCCCAGATAAAGAAGACAATGAAGTGTGTGGAGGCCATACATCTGAGCCAGACAGGTGCCCTTTTGACCCTGTTGATTGACAAGTTCCTGAACACCCACCATCTCTCTGTAGCCCGCCTCTGTGACACCATCGCCTGTCACAGGGTGGAAATGTTACTGGCCGATAACTTCGAGGTAGGTAATATATTGAGTACAGAATTGGATAAAATTATGGAATTTCATTATGAAATGGAGCTGTACTTACACTGAATGTTTAATATGCTGATCTTTTTAACTGATACAGGATGCTAAGAAGCAGTTACCATTAGTTGATTTGGATAAACTCCTGAAGTTTATGGAGACCCACTCATTGCTTAAGAGGTGAGTATTTTGTAGAACATTTCTGATTATTTGAGGAACATGTATTTACATGAACCACTAAAGGATTCTATTATTTTATCCCACAAACTCAATTTATTTATCCACAATAGCGTGAAGCTCAGATGTTGCATATGATTTGCATACATATATTTAAAAAGGTTAAATATCGAGTAAACAAACACTATTCCTACATGTATGCGTATAACCTACAAGTGCTGCTTTGATATTGTAGACATGCTCGGTTGGTTTCCTTGCTGCAGAGACTGAGGGGGACCCTGGACCCAGAGACTTCATTATCTCTGTATACTGACACCCGTCATCCTGTCCTCAGCACAACAGAGTATCTCCACAACCAGATGGACAAGGTTTGAAATAATTTAAGTTCACGATCATATAATCGTTCAGGACATTTCCAGACAGGGAATAATAAGTGTTTCTTTCCTTTGTAGGACTTGTACCTGTCCATAGTTAAGTATCAGTGTTCCAATCCTGACTCTAGTCCCAGAGAATGTGGCCTTCTGCTTCACAAACTGGAATATGCTGATATGTTGGCTATAACCATGACAAAGGTTAGTATTTTTATTTCTTATCCAAATGTGAATGCCAAAAAATCACAGGAAATTTGATATTATTATGAGTAGGGAATATCTAAATCCCTTCCAAAATGAAAATATGGGTCATTGTGGCAGTAAATCAGAATCTATGAAACTTGGACTGATGTTTATAATACTTTGTCATAGTAATATTTGTAGTAAATGTACAACATGGCTGTATTTATTTTTTTCTATTAGGAGTTCAGTCTGGACATTCTATCAGAGTGCCTGACCTTGGGAGCTCAGTACACCTTGATAAAGAGCACCGACTCTGTGACGGTCCTAGACAATGAAGGGAACCAGGTCCTCCAGGAGCCGGTCACAGACAATCTGTTCCAGGCGGCCCAGCTGACCCTGACCCGACACATCAACTACGTCATCAACCTCCTCCCCGCCCCCCACCAGATACTCACCTTCTCCTCGGTGTTCGTGAAGGAGAGTCGATACCAGGAGAAGATGAACGATATATTCTCTGACACCCCCTGGAGGGACATGATATTCTCACTGACCAAAACTCTGAACTGTTATCTGCAAGCTATGGACAGGTTACCATGGAAACCGGATATTCCCACGGAATCTCACTGTGATATTTGTAAATTTAGTGTGTTGTGTATGGAGGTAAGGACTTTTATTTTCATTTATGTCAACTGAGAGAGGTACAGCTGTACCTTGATTTGTTAAACCTACCTTTTTATACCTATACTGTATAAAGGGTAATTTTTACTGCTGTAAATTTTTACAAATTTTGGTCAAAAAAGGGTGATTTAAATTTTTACGCGTTAATTGTTTACGAATTTTACATGTCCGTAAAAATTAAAATCATCAGATGTAAAATTCCAGATCACTGATTGTTATCACTTTGAATGCGTTTACGTACAAATAATGTGTCCGAAAACCCAATGTAAGAGAGAGAGAAAAAGGGAGAGAGATTTATTAAATTATAACAATATAAACAATGCCAGAAATTATATTATGTATAATTTTTTTATCATTTACCTTTATATACATGAACGATGTACCCTTCATTTATTCATGTTTTATAAAGCACATAGCTAGGCACACCATGTGCTCGACAGGTATTTACCGAAAACAAAGAGAGACAACTCAAACTATAAGAATTTAAGTGAAAGTATACATGTACAGTGTATTAAGAAGTCGAAGTTTTATTGAAAGCAAATAAAACAGAAGAAAGTGTCAAAGATTAAAAACATATAATTGGAAGACCTGTAATTATTAAGTCATTATCAGAAGTTATGCGTCTCGAAAAAATACAAAAAAAAAGAGTAACCAGGTAGGTCTAACTGATTAATTAACAATACAATTACATATATCTAGCCTCCAGGGAGTGAGCTTATTGGCAATTAGCATTACTTTTACACATACGATGTTGAAAATTTACACGAGCCGTTTTATAAATTATGTGAAACTTTACGCATTTAAATTTTACGGATTTAAAAAACTTGTAAAAATTAGTAAAAATTAGCAGCACGTAAAAAATACCCATTATACAGTATAATGTACAGAAAAATGACTTAAAATTTTTGTTGAAATTTTTTTTGCTTTGAAATTTCATTATTTTTTATTCTATCTTAGAGCAATTTTCAATTTAAAAGGAACTTAAGTGTTTATCTTGTCTTTTCCCAGCTTTTGTGTTGGATGTTTCATAATGACATTCTCCCCACCTCAGAGCAGTTGAACGTTTGTCTGAAGTGTACCGCAGTCATTCTGCAGAATCAACAGCTCTCCGCTGTGATTGGCCAAAAAGATCATGTGTCATGGATAGCATCTATAGCTTCATCTATCTACCAAGTCTTTCTCTCCTGTAAGGATATTACACGACAATACATTCTGTTGTAGATAAATTTAGTAGAAAAAAATCGGGCCGTTTCGTTTTACAAAGAACTAAGACTGAGACCAAAAACTAAGATTGTAAAATTTGACAGCATATACGATTCTGTTTAGAATTGCTATTGATAAAATATCTTTCTACATTCCTTTTGAAAAGATTAAAACCATTATCTATTAATTGTAAATATGAAAATTACAAGGAGAATAAATTTATTGTCTTAGTTGTAAGTTCTTTAATTTGTAAAACGGGTCCCTTGAGTACATGTATTTGCAAGTTATATAATTGTTTGTGTACATGTTAATTCATTTTAATTTTGAATTATAACTGCTGAAACTGAAATTGAAAAGAATTGCTATTTTACTTACTGGAAGAAAATGTCCCAGAATGTTTGTAAACTGAGATCAAATTTTTCTTGTAGTGGTTGCCCATGTCACAACCAGTCAGGAGTGTGAGGAACCCAGTTGTCAAAAAGGTCATGTTGGAAGTTCAAGGTCACTGTGAAACATCTCAGAATTCATGACTGATATATGTATGCTTTTTTGGCGACGACTTAATGTACATGCATGTAGAGGTAACCAAGGTTGTTTACATGATGAACTTTATATATGACTTTTATAAATTATCAGTTGTTTTGTTTGAGTCTTGTCTTTGAGAGTAGAATGGGACCATATAAAGAGATAAAAAGTTCTACCAGTACGTAGAAATCTTGAATGCGAATAAAAGTTGGTTTACATGTTATATCTTATAAGGAAAAAATTACAGCGGGGGGGGGGGGGGGGGGGGGAGAGCTACTGATTTATATTTAGGTGATTATTAAGGCTCATAAGTGTCTTGTTTTATATAAAATGGAAAGTGGAAAGCGGTAAAAAACATAAAATTGAGAATGTATCATGATCCATAAAAATTGTTGTCCCAGTAGGGGGAAATTATTTGTTTGTTTACAGGTATTGCTTAGAGATGATCTTTTTGTTTATAAAGTAATATATATCTTTGGCCAATTTTTTTTTTTTTAAACTTAATTTAATGTACATGTTTTTTGGGTTTTTTTCCAGAATTGTCTGTGATTGTCAAAGCCTGTGATCAGATTTCAGAACTTGTGCAATATTTGTTGTTCAACAAAACATCTCATTCCATACCTTATTTCTTGGACTGCCATCTTACCACCATTATTATTTGTAAGTAAAGGACCTGTAAAACAGAATTCTTTCCATCCTCTGTCAGAAATCATTTAATATAGGTATTTTAAAGATAAATTTAGTCATAAAACTACACACATGTTGAAGATAGTTTAGAGATTTGTGTGTAATGTTTTCTATTTTTTTTTAGCATTAGCTCGCCTGCCGGCTCTCAATAGCTATGCCAGGACACCATCATTAGTGTGGAAGTTAGGATGGACCCCCACACCCTCAGGGGAACTGAGAACACACTTACCTCCCTTACCAGTGGATTATCTCAAAGATAAAGATGTGTTAAAGGAATTTGTCAGCAGAATCAACACTCTAGGTAGGAAAGTTAGCTAAAATACAAACCTGACAAAAGAATGATTGGAATTGGAAAATATGTGTACAGTGAAATTTGTCTAAGCCAGACACAACTGATTCTGTAGAATTTTTTTGGTTCAGAGAACATTTTAAATAATTGATTTACTACTAGGAACTAAAATAAATTGCAAATTTTTAAGATTTTGGGATACCCAAAATTCAGATTAGACAAGTTCTATGAAAAGTTTAAATTTTGATCCTGTGTGTAAATCTTGATCGGTTTTCTGAAATCTTGGTGACACAAGGTAAACAGTGAAGCTGCATATGATTTTAAGTAAACTGTGAGAAAACAGTGATATGTTATTTGTATAGCTGGTGTCCTTTTGAACACATTACATTATTATAAAGGTTGGATCAGTCGTCAACAGTTTGAGGAGACCTGGATGAGTTTACTGGCGGTACTGAACCCAGTGATAGAGGACGTCACAGAACACATCTCACAGGAGGTCAGATTTATATTTGTACTCGCTAAGCTTTACACCTAGATACAAATTATAGGAATGAATCTCATCAGAGATCACTTTATACATTACACCTAATACAAATCATAGCAACATAGCCTCAAGTCTTAATTTACTGAAACAATTTAACTTTTTGAAACCATGGAATGAAGTTAAAACACTGTACATGTTGCTAAAGTAAATGATTTTGTTAATGCAGATGCATATATTTTTTTTGCTCTGAATGTTATAGTATTGTGATCATGCCTTTTATTTGCATAACAAACTAATTATAGAATGTATTGATTAGTAAAGCAAATTGTCAATTTTAAAGTTTAAATGAAATTGATAAATCTTGCTTCTGTTTTAGGAAGAAATAGAGAGGTCACAGTGTATGGTGATAGCTGTCAAGGCCATCACTGCTATGTTATTACAGTCGACCTTGACCCCTGTACCTGGTAACCCCAGCAACAGTGTTTATGAGGTCAGACCGAGGGACAAACCCCTAGGATTTTTACACACCAGGTAAAGAAATTATCCTGAAACATCTAACTATATTCCAAGGCTAAATTGCAGGTATTTTCAATGCTTTAAATCTTGTTTTGTATTTAGAGTTTAGTTCTTATTTTGATTTTTTAGATGTGGTAAAAAGCTGACCATCATCAGAGGCATCATTGAGAGAGAGGTTCAGGACCTGTACAGAAAAAGGTAGAGTGTTCAATGAACCACATTTAACTTGTACATTGTCAAAATTACAACAAAAGAAAAAAATGTTAAAATATATACATTGTCAAAATTTAAAAAAAGATCTATATTGAAATGCTGAAAAATTTTATCTGCAGGTGTAAGTGTTAGCTAAGTAGTACTTGAATGTTATTTATGTATTGTTTGACTTTATTTTGACACAGTGAGGATAACTGCAGCAGTAATTTATGTGAGGGGGAGGATCGGGAAATCCTGAGGTACATGTTTGACAATAACCTAGAGAGGGAGAGCGGGGATGTAGGATATACACTCGGACAGGTAATGTTTGTACAGTCTCGATCGGGTACAGGTAACCTGTGTCATTTAATAATGGTCATAAAGTTTACCACTTGATATGGAGTATATTCAATGAACACTCTTAATCAAGTTCTGTACTTTGCAATGTTGATCTTTGATTCAAGAAGAGAGTCTTTTGTGTCAGTTGTACACATACTGTATATTTGTAATGATTCAGAGATTATTTTATGATATTTTAATCACTGTGATATTAACATTTATGAATAATATACTTTTATGAATATACTACTGATTTAAAACTCAAAATCATGTATAAATCTAATATATTAACCATACTTTGACAGAAACTAATAATTTTTAGTTAGACAATATTAATAACTTAATAATCAAATCAAATAAATCAGCTCTTGAAATCAAATATTTGAATAAAACTAAATTCAACTAATAAAAGCAACTGTCTTATTCACGCTAGAGACCCTGTTACATGTATAGAATTTATATCTCTAGGTCTCTATAGAGTCCATCTGGTCTGTTGTTGGAGCTCTTCATGTACAGACAGCTGATTCTGATACTCCAGAGTCTCTAAACAGTCCAGAGCAGGAGAATCCAGAAAATGCCCCACCCCCTCCAATACAACAGCAGTTCCCATTGGTCAATCTAGAGAAGAGGGAGAGATCAATCTCTCTGAGTGGCCTTGACATTCATTCCTGTCTACAGTTTTTGTTAGAGTTGTACGGACAGTGGCTTTCTCCCAACAGTATACTGAAACCTCCACTAATGCTGAAAAATGAAGTGGTTAAGTCGGTGAGTTTTCACTTTCACACATTCAGATTTTTAAAAAAACTTTGAGATTGTAAAAACACTTTGCAGAAAAACATGTTTATAGCAGAGTGCCAGGGATGACAGTTTTAATATCAGTAACTAGTAGTTATAAAACAAAGAAAATTTACTTATGTACATATTTGACTTGACAGAAAGAGTCTTATTCTAGTATTGAATTGTTCAATCAATGTTTTTATATGTATTTACAGCTTGTCTCCCTTTCTGACCTGTTTGTGGAGAGAGAACAGTATGAGTGGATGCTGGACTTCCTGTTTGACATTTACAAGGCCCACCCTACAGAGGATGAGATCGTCATGCAGTATATCAATGTAGGACTCGGTAAAGCCGCAGCTGTCATAGGCCTGGTTAGTATTGGTATGAGATAGTCATGCAGTATATCAAAGTAGGACTCAGTAAAGCTGCAGTTGTCATAGGCCTGGTTAGTATTGGTATGAGATAGTCATGCACTATATCAATGTAGGTCTCAGTAAAGCTGCAGCTGTCATAGGCCTGGTTAGTATTGGTATGAGATAGTCATGCAGTACATCAATGTAGGACTCAGTAAAGCTGCAGTTGTCATAGGCCTGGTTAGTATTGGTATGAGATAGTCATGCAGTATATCAATGTAGGACTCAGTAAAGCCACAGCTGTCATAGGCCTGGTTAGTATTGGTATGAGATAGTCATGCAGTATATCAATGTAGGACTCAGTAAAGCCACAGCTGTCATAGGCCTGGTTAGTATTCGTATGTGATCGTCATGCAGTATATCGATGTAGGACTCAGGAAAGCCGCGGCTGTCAAAGGCCTGGTTAGTATTGGAATTCTGTATGAGGCTCTGTAATTTAAGGATTTATATCTCCTTGTGACAAGAGCAGTTCTACTAAGAAGCATAGAGAATGAGTTTTGTAAAGCTTGAAATGTGTACAATTTGAGGAGGAAAAATTGCAGTTAAAAAAAAAAGAAGTGGCAGAATTTGAATTGTTCAGAATTTTTAGGCGTTTACATAATATTTTGTTGTTGAATGATCAGGAATTAAGGAATGAATAATTTTAAAATAATCAACAGGATAGTTCTGGTATAGAAAAGCTGATGAAGTTGTTAGACGCAGGCCTGCGGAGCCCTCATCTTCCCAGTAGAACAGCAGCCATGCACGGAATCCTGTATCTTCTGGAGGCAGGCATGCAGGAAATCACCAAACCTCTGGTGCCCATGGCAACAGACTTCCTTCTCAGGAATTTAGGCAGCATAAGCCAGTATGCACTTTGAATTACAGTACTAGTCCATGTGTAAGCTTTGGCTTTGAAATGTGTCATGCAGGGGTAATGACCTCATTGAAAAAGTTTGAATACTTAAGTTTTTGCATGTGAAATTGACATGTAGCATCTAGGGCTAGGAATTTGCCACAGATTTCATATTGCGATATTTTTAACTGTATTGTGATATTTTACATGTTTCTTTTTTCAGAACATGTATAACAAGTCAGCAATACATTCTAACAATGTGGGCCACAGCTTTCTATATAATGGAAAACTATCATGTGGATCTTAAAGACTTGGAATTTCCTAGCAAAGTTCTACAGGTTTGGCATTCTTTTAAACCCAGTTTTTCTTATCCTGTGAGAAATAGTAATAAAATGTATGCATTACTGATATAACAAATTTTATAAATATGATCAAAATTCAATCTTTGGACGTTTTTTCTTATTGCTGTAAGGCCAAACAAAAAAATATCTTTGTTTACTGTTACATGCTGAAATAAAATAGGGTCGGTAGGTAGGAATTTTTTTTTATTTTATTGAATTTTTTTATACACAAATTCACATGAATTGGTTGAATTACAAAACAGTTTTACCATTGTATGGTGTGTTAATTTTGTTTGGCTTGAAATATGGGTGGTTTCTTGCCAACTGCTTTATAACTCAGGGGTGTACAATTAAAAAAATCAAGTACTAGCCCACAGGCTTGTAACAGCAATAAAGTTACTAGCCCGAAGTTAAAAGTGAGCAGCCCAAAAGAGGTAAAAAAAGACAAATATGTAAAAAGTTCATTGTTGAGAAAATCAGGGTCCTAAGCCATCCCTTTTAAAGTTAAAGTTTAAAAATTTTAAGGTATTATGATTATCTTTTCTTTTCTGAACATATTGTATATACTAGCAGTGTAGCTTATCTAAAATGAAGCAAAATCATTTTATTTTCATTTTAAACCATTAAATACAATTGATATATATTAAAGTTTAACCACATAACACTTAGCTATTAGTTGATTGGGGGACCGTAAATAATGGAAAGAGATATCTGCATGTATTTACCATTAACAGAGGAATGGAGGAAATTCGGATTAGGAAAAAAACGATCGTTTTTTAAGTAAATAAGTCGGGTAGTACTTCAAAATGGATAAGGTTAAACTAATCTAAGAACAGTTGGAGCATGCTGCCTGGAAAATTTTCATTAGTTGGAAATTAAATAGCAAAACAATGAGTGAAAATACCGTTTGTATTTCTCATGTATTATATGCATAATTTTAATTTTTACTACCCCAAATACGGTAGCACCGTGCATCAGGCGATGCTAGTTGCACATCCCTGCAACTGCCACGCAATGGTAAGCAAATTGCAACGAACTCGGTGGTGTAGAAATTGAACTAGCTTATTTTGTTTTTGTACTTTCATTTTCGATTTTAAAGATGAATGTAAAAGTTAAATTGACCGCGGCCAGTAACTTCCGGATTTTTACGACAAAAAAAAGTTTGGGTCGGCGATGAAAATTAGAGTCGGTCGGGTAACCGTAAACAAACATATTTTTTTGTTACGCCTAATTAAAAAAAAAGTTTAATGAAATATATTTTCACTAAAAGTGCAGATAGTTCTAATTAAGGAATTACAGTAAATTTCAACCTCTGACCCTTACTTACAGTTGGCTGTGTCCACAGCCTCGGGTAATGAGGAGAGTGTGTCCACCCCTGTGTATCTCGCCATCCTAAAGGGACTGGAAAGGTTACTCCTCACTGACGTCCTCTCCCAGCAGGACGCCGAGGCCATCGTCAAACTGGGGGTCGACAGGTAAGGGGGGTACAGTCATACTGGGGGTCAACAGGTAAGGGGGGTACAGTCAAACTGGGGGTCGACAGGTAAGGGGGGTACAGTCAAACTGGGGGGTCGACAGGTAAGGGGGGTACAGTCATACTGGGGGTCAACAGGTAGTGGGAGTACAGTAACTGGGGGGTCAACAGGTAAGGGGGTACAGTCAAACTGGGGGTCAACAGGTAAGGGGGGTACAGTCATACTGGGGGTCAACAGGTAAGGGGGTACAGTCAAACTGGGGGTCAACAGGTAAGGGGGGTATAGTCAAACTGGGGGGTCGACAGATAAGGGGGGTACAGTCAAACTGGGGGTCGACAGGTAAGGAGGGAACAGTCAAACTTGGGGTCAACTGGTAAGGGGGGTACAGTCAAACTTGGGGTCAACTGGTAAGGGGGGAACAGTCAAACTTGGGGTCAACTGGTAAGGAGGGAACAGTCAAACTTGGGGTCAACTGGTAAGGGGGGTACAGTCAAACTTGGGGTCAACTGGTAAGGGGGGTACAGTCAAACTTGGGGTCAACTGGTTAGGAGGGCATGTACGGGGGAGGGGGGTACAGTCAAACTGGGGGTTGATAGGTAAGGGAGGTACAAACAATCCTTAGTGTCTCAGATTCATTGAGGCCAATGAAAGAAAATGGAAGAATATCTGAGGATGAAAATTACTATATACAGGGTTATTTTCACCCCATTTTACTTTTGCTTTTTCACACCTTCATACAATTTTGTCCATTTTGAATTTGCCCATTGTGGGTTTTGTTTTAAAAATTTTACTGTTTTCTTTGAATTAACCTTTCTTAAATTCGCCCACTTTTGTATAGGGAGTGAAAATAAAACAGATGAAAATTTTCCTGTTTACAGTACTTGGAATAAAACTTATGATTAAACATATCCATGGTATTTTAGAAATACTTTATTTGATTGTAGAAATTGTTACATACTTGTATATATGGCTTTATCTGAACATTTGTAGGTTGTGTTTACCCAGCCCTCAGAGGTCCCTTGCAGCATTAGGACTGATGTTTACATGCATGTACTCAGGTAATTAACAGTTCAAAGAAGTTAGCATTCAAGACCTCACTTTACAATTGGCAACCGAGCCTGTAGCATGAAATATTACGTAAAAATGGAATCATAGTTGTAAATCAGAGGTTTTTCCAATGCTTGGAACTGTAGCTCTATGCCAGTTTCAATTTTGTCAACCAGAGTGCTACAGTTCCACAGGTGAATCGAACTTTAAACATAATCTAAGGAGTTGGAATGTCACTTAATTTAGTCCCAATCTCTACGTTCTTGCACAGAAAAAAAAATCTCTAAATGTAGATCTGATATTATTCAGGAAGTGCTATAAAGCTGTTTTTTATTTCCTAGGTAAGCAGTATGACCAGTATAGCCCACTCCCTAGGGATGCTCCAGCCTATGATTTCAACATTGTGTATCAGGACCCAGAGTCTCTCATCCTGGCCATGGAGAGAGTCACTGTACTGTTTGATAGGTCAGTAATACACAAAAATCTGCAGCTTTAAATGTATTTTGTTCAAAATCAAGATCTATTGATAATTGCTATAGAATATTTGTCCCGAAATTTTAATGATTTCTTTCCTAGTACAATTTATACATATTGCAGGATAAAGAAGGGCTACCCATACGAGGCCCGAGTCATCACCCGTGTACTTCCAACATTCCTGGCTGATTTCTTTCCTCCCCAGGACATCATGAATAAGATAATCGGGGAGTTTATTTCCAGTCAGCAGCCCTACCCCCAGCTGATAGCCATGGTTGTGTTTCAGGTATGAAAGTAATAAATCTCCTCAAAACAACTTCTAATTAGGCTATGAGCAGTTCATGTTCCATTATTTGTCATGAATTTTGAGTTGTTTTACATTGAATATGAAGCTTGTACTGCTTGCATTAATTTTGATTGATTTTACAGGTATTCAATAACCTCCACATTCAAAACCAGGAAGCTCTAGTTCAGAATTGGGTCATGTTGTCTCTCTCCAACTTCACCCAGCGAACTCCTGTATCCATGGCAACCTGGAGTCTGACGTGTTTCTTCATCAGTGCCTCCACCAATTCCTGGCTAAGGCCTCTGTATCCTTCAATTCAATTCTGCAGAATATTTATATTTATTTAATTCATAAAGCTTATACACTGTAGATGTGTATTATTTACCTACAAAATTTGTACACTTGTACATGGAGCTTACGTTGTCTACATACCCGGTAACTTGTTAATCGAGCTTTATCTACTCAGAATATTTTGCCCTGTGAAGTATTGTTTGTATTATAGCCACAAATCTATCTTTTCAAGTACAAAGTTTCCTCTCTGTCTAAAGTCAGGAGACTGGCACATGCAGTTTTTAAAAAATAAACTGAAAAAAATTAAAAGCATTTTCAATAGCGTATTCTTTAGATAAAAAAAAATGGATAGGGCTTGCAAGTTTTTCAAGAAGCTTCACATTTATTGCCTTTTCTTTTGAATTTGAATTATATAAACTTTAAGATTGTTTTTATTATTTAATGTAAATTGTGTTGATGTGTCTTACTTGAATCTACATATAGATCAGTCTGAAAATGTTCAGCTTTTGATTCCTATACGTATCTTCAGAATTATTCACGTTATCAACAGGATGGGTAGAATGGAAACGTTGGATCAGAACCTATTCTGTATGGCAGCCCTGGACTTTTACTGTATACTGAAGGACAAACAACAACAGTGGGCCTTCATTTCTACATTCCAGAATGTACTATCCTTAGGTCCCCCCTACACAGACTTGTTAGAGAGACTAGAAAAGGCCTACCCAGAGCATTTCCCTCAGAAGAAAACGAAGCCCCATCCTTTGTCGTGAATTCAGGGAAAAGATCTCAAGGTCATTCAGAAGAGTTTTAGAGGATGTTGACTGATCACGCATTGTGAATGCATTAATCATGAATATGGATCATATTTGATTAAGTCCACTAATATGTACCTCGAAAGAAAAATATTGTCTATATTCAGATTTTATGTCTGAAACACCCCGAAGTAACTAGTAAATCTAAGAATTTTTCAATTCATGATGCACCCTGCAGTATGTACATACACTGTACATGTTATTTAAGTGCTGCAGTTTTCTTTAATGTGCTAGTTGTAAATATCTATATTGCAATTTCACCTGCTTTATAGATATACATTGTGTAAGTGATGTCTTGATTTATCATTCAGTTGCTTTGATTTTTTAATAGCTTAAGCGTGTTAAAATTTATCATCACAAAACTCTGTTGTAGTTGGAATGAACATATCAGTTGTTTATTTTTTATTTTTTTGTCTTTTGGTAAGTCATAGTAGCCCTGGTTTATAGAATATGGTACTTACACCAATTATTTTATGAGTCAATGGTCATCTTCCTAATCTACAGTTTACATATTATGGTGACTAACAGCACATGAATTATTACGGTAAAATATACTTAGTAACTGTAATGCTCACCTCTAAATAACTTAAGACAATGTCACATGATCTTTGGTTCCTAGGTTCAGTCCATACCAATAAAACATCATACATTCAATCTGATGAAATCCTGTCATTTACAGAACTGTTTGCTTTCTGTGATGAACACAAGCATAATAAGTATTGCGTAGTCTCCTAGATTCCAAAAAGAGAATAGAAAGTAGAATACCTACATGTTCCATGACAAGTACATGTAGTGCATGCAGTAGGTAATCATCAAGACTCTGCAACTGATCAGAATTTTATCCACATAAATTGCCAAAACTGTGTTTGTGTTCTCTCATAGAGATCGTGAAAAAAAGAAGCATATTTTTCTGTTTTCTTGCTTTTTGACAACGGGAATTTGTTGTCTCTCTCTCTTCTCTTTGTCTTATAAAAATAATTTGAAATCAGATGTTTTTGTATAATAAATTACCTTTACAATCATTGGATAAAAGGAACTTGACTGTATAATGGGGAGGATCTAATAGAAGGAAGTTTAGGGGTATTTTGTTATTGTGTATATTTCCACACTTGCTTCAATTTCCCAAAATGAGGAACCATTATTCGTGATGTATGTATTTATTGATGGCTCTTTGGAGAGTAATTGTTTTTTTAAAATAATATATAACTAGGAGAATCTTTTTTTTCATTTAGATATACAAGTACTTGTATTTCAGTAATACTTAATGTGTGTGTTGTAGACATTTTTACTTTAGTCTGACAGTAAAAATTAAATGCACCAGGGACCATGAAAAATGGATTGAATATATGATGTACATCAAAGAGTAAAAATGTAAAACATTCCTTTTTAATTCATTAACTTCATTATTGAAGTAGAGGAATGTAATTAAAGCCATTTTCTCAGAGACACTTTTGGAGTTATTTAACTTGCCTTTATTAGAAATGCATGCCAACTGGAACATCACTTGGCCTTTTCTGTCAAGTATGAAAGGTTTTTTTTCCTCAACTTGACGGAAAAGGCTGAAATGATATTTGGATTTAAATAAATTCATGTACATTTGTACATGTATAAAGTGTTTGTAAAAATGTTAATTTCTGTGAAATTTAAGTTTTCAATTTTTTATCAAAATATCTTTATGCAATTGTATGTACTTATTTCTTATTGCACCCAGTACATGTAGTGCTAAATTAATTATGATTAATAGTTACTGTAAAGGTTTATGAAGAGTACATTGTACATTTGAAATACAAGGGGAAATACTTCTTCAAGTATATGTATTAAGTTTATGAAATAAAAGTAAGATGATCATGGCAGAAAATATTTTATATTGCCTTGAGATCACCAATGATGAAATTTTTGTTATGATTTGTGAAATTAAACTAGTTTTTCAAAGCTAGTTAGAAAGCAAACAAGATATAAATGCCTCTATCACTCTACATCATGCAATCACTGTATTATTCAGATTATATAAGGAGACCTTTAATTTAAATTATATGATATTTGTTGTTAAACATTGCTTTTTATATTTATTTCATGCAAGAAATAAATCTGTGAAAAAAAATCTTTGTTTTTCATAACTACATGTTATTCAGTTTCAATTACAAGGACCTTTTTTTCAGGGTGCATGAGTTACCCAGGTGACTCATTGTGATCTGTAAACTTTTGAACAGTCATTTACAGCTTCTTTTACCCTTGAAAACAAATTTTAACCATTTTTAGCCCTTCTGTCAGCCAAATTAAGGCTTAAAGAGCTAATGCTATGGCCATCTGTGTGCAGTGCATATACCTTTTGAAATGTGGGCTAAATCTCAATACCCCTTTTGTTAGATTTTTCAGAGAATCCTTGGTTCCAGGGCTTTCATTTGTACTAAACTGAGGATGTGACCCTTAAACAAGGGGAGATAATTTGGAAAATAAAAATAAAAGTCCTGTTTGCTAGAAAAATTACACATAAAGATATGTTGTAGATAAAAATCATCAAAAGGCATCACCCTGGGTCAAGGATATTTCAAAAAATGACCAAAAATTAATTTTGATAAAACTTTGATATTTTTCTTACTATAAGGATTAGGATCATCAAATATTGTCAGCTGATGATTCTTAGGGCCCCATATCTTTTCAAGTCAAAAAGTAGACCACAGTGACCTAATTTATAGATTTAGTAGTACCGGTATTCATTTTCAGTTTGGTTTTAATGCATTTCATGGAGATTTTGAGAAATGTGATCATCAAAAGTTGTCATGCAGTTTATTCATTCAATTATTTCAACTAAAAGTAGGTCATTAATGACCTACTTGTGAATTTAATGTCTAAGCACTTTCAAAACATTTATGGTCATTATTTCATGTATTGTGAAGTTCAAATCTTCAAAACTTGTTAGTTGATGGCTATATAATTAGAACATATTTATCAAAAACGAAGTCTCTGTAAAGACTGAAGCTCTACTGGTTTGTACCTATAGCAAAGGAAGAGAAAAATACTTAAGCAGTTGGGAATTGAAACATTATAACAGCAATAAATAGAATAATGATCCTTGATTAAGTCTTTCTATGTTCTTAATGTATTCTACTTGCATGCTACATTATATTATAATCAGACTAAAACCGTATTTGAGTGGTATTTTGAAAGTATTAAACAGAAATTTCTATTTTTAGTAACCAAAGGCAATGATGTTCATCGAAGTCTAAAACCGATACACAGAATTGTGTATCTTAGTGTAGTCTACTTGTGTGCCAACCTACATTGAAATCAGTCCAAAACTGTAGGAGACGTAGCATTTTAAAAGAATTTCACAGAAATTTCTATTTTTAGCAACCACGGCAACACTTCATCGAAATCAAAAACCGATACACAGAATTGTGTATCTTAGTGTAGTCTACTTGTGTGCCAAGTTATATTGAAATCAGTCCAAAACTGTAGGAGGAGTAGCATTTTGAAAGAATTTCACAGAAATGTTTATTTTTAGTAACCACGGCAACACTGTTCATAGAAATCAAAAACCGATAAACAGAATTATGTATCTTAATGTAGTCTACTTGTGTGCCAACTTATACTGAAATCAGTCCAAAACTGTAGGAGGAGTAGCATTCTGAAAGAATTTCACGGAAATTTCTATTCTTTAAGTAACCACGGCAACACCGTTTATCGAAATCATAAACCGATACACAGAATTATGTATCTTAGTGTAGTCTACTTGTGTGCCAAGCTATACTGAAATCAGTCCAAAACTGTAGGAGGAGTAGCATTTTGAAAGAATTTCACAGAAATTTCTATTTTTAGTAACCACGGCAACACCGTTCATCGAAATCAAAAACCGATAAACAGAATTATGTATCTTTGTGTAGTCTACTTGTGTGCCAAGTTATATTGAAATTAGACCAAAACTGTAGGAGGAGTAGCATTTTGAAAGAATTTCACAGAAATTTCTATTTTTAGTAACCACTGCAACACTGTTCATCGAAATCAAAAACTGATACACAGAATTATGTATCTTAGTGTAGTCTACTTGTGTGCCAAGTTATACTAAAATTAGACCAAAACTGTAGGAGGAGTAGCATTTTGAAAAATTGTTTACAGACAGACGGACAGACTGACGGACGCCGGACGCATTACTATCGCATAAGCTCTCCTGGTCTCTGACCAGTAGAGCTAAAAAGGTCACAGTGACCACCTTTTGGATGCTGCTAACATTCATTTTCAATTTGATTTGGAGGCATATTTAAGACTCTTTAAAGCTAATGATCATCAAATATTGTCAAATGATGCATCCTAAGACTTCAAAGTATTTCAAACAAAAAAGTTGACCAACTTTTGAAATTTTAAGGCTTTATATTCAAGTATTAAGAGCCATTCTCTGTAATGATTTGAAATTTTATATAGGAGCTGTGGCACGCATAGTCTCAGAATTTCTCCAAACTCTCTATGATAAAAGTCATTGATACCCTAAACTGAAATCAGGCAAAAATTGGTTGCTATGTTTTATAGTTACCATGGCAACATGTCTTAAAGTTCGAAAAATGGCATTTTTTAACATATTTAGAGCCCCATAGTTAACATTTGCGGCAAAGCAAACAATTGTCAATGACTGTTTCCAAAAGTTGAAGGTCAGATGTCTCAAATGCATGATAAACATGTTTGGTAAATCAACTATTACATACATTACTATGGTAACAAAGTATTCAAAAGTAAAAAAAAATATTCATTGAATTTTATTAAGTCATACACGTAAAAATAAAAAGCAATTATAGGATGAAATGTGACCAAATAATAGAAAAAAGAGCCTTGAAACACATACCAAGAAAAAATATGATATTTCATTTTGGTTGGTAATGGTTGCCAAGGTTTTTATACCACAGAGAGCCTTCAAAGTAACACTATGTATGTTTAAATCTGATCCTATCTTTTAAAAAAAGCACATTTCCTCATAACTAATGATCAATTTTATAAGATGTTGGTGTGCTTCAAATGTTCCCATTTGAAAAAATTCAGATTAGATTCTTTAAATAGAGCGTTGCTATGGAAATAAGCAGAAAATATATGCTTAAAAACCTGAAAAATATTTTGTTTCCTTGGATACGTACCCTTTAATGTAGATTCCCAAAACTTTTATGATTGATATTTATTAACAGCTAACTTGACTTTTAATTTTGACTATCATCCAATCTCTAAGTGGATGCAAGAAGTTGGCACACAAGGTTTAATATTGATATAAAGTTCACAAAATCGAACATTTTCCCTTCTTGGTAACTATAGCAACAGTGTTGTTTTATTCATCAAATTTTATCAATATATGATAAATAACTTCAGTTCTCATAGATAAGTACTATTCAAGCTGAGTCCTTTAATTTGTTTCTTGATTAAATGGCAATTTAATTCTTAATGCAGCGGAAAATAATTCACTTTTAAGCACTGGTACTTTGTTTCCATGGTAACACAACAAAGTAGCAATTATACCCACTTTTTCTTATGGTTTTGGTGTTGCAAGGTCCTAAGGATGCATATTTGCCAGTCTTGAATTTTCATGTTTTTCCTCAAGACAGTAGCATTAACCCAATCTTAGTTACTGGTTTTTCATGGTTACACTGTGTTACCATGGCAACCATTAAAGTTATTTATAGAATAATATTGCTTATACTTATATACTTAAGGTCAAACATTTTCATTGTTATTCTTAAGTAGTTGATTGAGTTTGAGCATATAACACCTACCATTAGTGAATACTGAGCGTTTTTCAGCATATTTCAGCATTTTAAATGTATTCCAAATGTACCCTTGGTTACCACTTACTTAGAGATATATTCTAAACAGTTACTTTACAGTATAAGTGACATCAAGGTGTCAAGTTTTTGTGAGAATGGTTTGTTTGCTTTTTCTAGTTTTTATTAAGCCACAGTCAAGATTTAAAGTGGCTGAAAATCTCGATTTTTCAAACTTTTCCGGCTGTTGCCATAGCAACCGAGACACGTAGCAACGAAATTTTGTTCGATATTTGTTTCTGGTGTCAGGTACTAAGCATGGGTGAAGTTTCATCAAAATCTGTGACCATGCGTGGCAACGAAGTTTAAGTGGTTACAGAGAATGGCTATTAATTTTTATAGTCCAATCAACACTTTACAAAAGTTGTATCCCTTTGCGGGGTCAACTAAAAGTTCAAAAGGGAAAGAAACAACATTTCTCCTCTTCATGCTACCAAACATTTGGATGGACTCTGATGAATCCAATGTTTTTAATTTGTCCTCTTTCAATGAGTAGGTAGCCCCACCTTGGGGAAATTAGTATACACTATGCAAATTTTTTTTTCAGTCAAATGATAAAGCTACAAACCTGAAAACTACAAAGCCAACTGTGAGGATTCTATGGGTTTTTTCCAAAAGATGGCGTCCAAGGGACATAACTTTTGAAAAGTGTAGATTCAACTATACTAATTGCCACAGAATCTGCAAACTTTGTCAGTTAATGTATCTTTGTTCTTCAGTGTATGTCAACTGAAATGTAGGTCACTATGACCTACTTTTGAAATTTTATGTCTAAATTTCAGTATATCAAATACTAATTGGCTTAGAATTAACAAATTTTCTCAGTTGATGCACCTTGGGTCCGCAGATAATGTCATATGAAAAGTAGGTAATCATGACATACTTTTGAAAATGTTGGTCTATACTTCAATATATCAGATAGACTACTTATTGCCAATATGGTATCATCAAACTTTGAGCTTATGTATCTTGGAACTTTGAGTGTGTCAACTGAAAAGTTGGTCACTTCGACCTATTTTAAAAAATTTATTGCTTTTCTGAAATGTTTCAGATACTTATTGGTTTAGAATCATCAAACCGTGTCAGCTAATGCATCTTCAGTCATTTGAGTGTGTCAACTGAAAAATAGGTCATATTTATCTACCTCTGAATTTTTATGCCAGTGTTTTTAAATATTTCAAATACTAATTGGCTTAGAAACATCAAACCTTTCTGGTTGGTGTATTTTGGGGTCTCAGAGATTTACCAAGAAGTTAAAGTTACAGTGACCTATTTTTGGAATTTCCTGGCTATATCTAAATAATCAAAACAAAAAGGAGTTTTGAATCAGAATAACTTTGTCTATTGATGCATATTGAGATCTCAGAATATGTGAAGCAAATGATAGGTCACAGTGTCCTACTTTTGGCAAGGTTTTATATATTATACTAGGAGTAGGAGGCTTCAAATAGAAGTGATAAGTTATACAATTTATCAGAAGAGAGATTCAAGCCCTTTGGGTCTCTTGTAATAATATTTGTTGGAATTAAAACATCTTTTATCTATTTTGGGAACCAGATTACACTTGTTGATAATCTACTATCATTGCTTATGGTGCAATACTCTCAGAATGCTTGTTAAGAATTTCTCTTACATCTGATGCCACTGACAATCTTTGACAGGTTCAAAGGAAGCATATTAAGCTTGTGAAGCTCATCTTAACAGAAAAACAAGAAGCCCATGGGCCACATCGCTCACCTGAGCACTAAGGGTAGGAAAAAGTAGAAAATGGCTTTTTATTGTAAAGTTTAAATCCAAAAGTAGTCCCATGACCAATCATGGATTTGCTATTTTTTAGAAAATGATTTTTTAAGAATTTTCCTATATATATCTTTGAAAACTTTGGTCGGCCATTTTTTGGCCCCGCCCTACCCCTGGGGGTCATGATTTGAACAAATTTGAATCTACACTACTTGAGCATGCTTCCATATAAATATTATGAATTATGCATGGCTTTGTCATTCTTGAGAAGATGTTTAAAGAATTTTCCTATATATTTCTATGTAAAACTTTGGTCGGCCATTTTGGCCCCGCCCTACCCCTGGGGGTCATGATTTGAACAAACTTGAAACTACACTACCTGAGCATGCTTCCATATATATATGATGAATTATGGCTTTGTCATTTTTGAGAAGAAGATTTTTGAAGAATTTTCCTATATTTTTCTATGTAAAACTTTGGTCGGCCATTTTGGCCCCGCCCTACCCCCGGGGGTCATGATTTGAACAAAATCTACTACCTGAACATGCTCTCTCTCTCTCTATATATATATATAATGAATTATGGCTTTGTCATGCTTGAGAAGAAGATGTTTAAAGAATTTTCCCATATATTTCTATGTAAAACTTTGGTCGGCCATTTTGGCCCCGCCCTACCCCCAGGGGTCATGATTTAAACACACTTGAATCTACACTACCTGAGCATGCTTCCTTATAAATATGATGAATTATGGCTTTGTCATTCTTGAGAAGATTTTTAAAGAATTTTCCTATATATTTCTATGTAAAACTTTGGTCGGCCATTTTGGCCCCACCCTACCCCCGGGGGTCATGATTTGAACAAACTTGAATCTACACTACCTGAGGATGTTTCTCCATAAGTTTCATCTTTCCTGGCACAGTGGTTCTTGAGAAGAAGATTTTTAAAATATGCCACCAAATTTTCATTAATTCCCAATTATCTCCCCTTGAATGAGGGCGTGGCCCTTCATTTGAACAAACTTGAATCCCCTTCATCCAATGCCGTAAATCTGGAAATTTTTACGTCGATTTTATTTTGCGATTCTGGGTCAAAATGCTGTTGATTAATTTTTACGTTTCAAAACTTTGCGAATGACCACTACTTTGCTTACATTTTCTTATTGTTGAATTATTTTTAAGAAAAATATTTTTGCGAATGCAATGAACTCGCAAATTTGCTAAAAATTTATCTACAGCAAAAATTTCCAGATTTACGGTGATACTTTGTGGCAAGTTTGGTTGAAATTGGCCCAGCAGTTCTTGAGAAGAAGTCGAAAATGTGAAAAGTTTACAGACAGACAGACGGACGCCGGACAAAATGTGATCAGAAAAGCTCACTTGAGCTAAAAAGAACATTTATGATGGGACGTGGAATGAAACCCATGCAGGGGCCTGGGGCCCGTTTTACAAATGGACTTATGACTTAAGACCAAATTTAATTCTTCATATAACTTTTTAATTAACATTTTATTGAAAATTATTTTAATCTTTTTAAAAGGAATGTGGTAAAGATATTTTTACCCAAACAATTTCAAAGCGTATTATTAATTTTTCAAAATTTTACAATCATCTGAAGTTTTTGGTCTTGTCGTAAGTTCTTTTGTAAAACAGGTCTCTGTTTTGCAAAAGAACTTAGGACCAAGACCAAAATTTAATTCTGTGTTTAAATTTCTCATTTACAATATATTGAAAACAATTTTAATCTTTTTAAAAGGAATGTTGCAAGATATTTTGACTCTTATATGACTAGCAATTTTATTCAGAATCATTAATTTTACAAAATTTTACAATCAACTTAAAAGTCTTTGGTCTTATTTGTGAGTTAATTCTTTTGTAAAACAGACCCCTGCATTACTAGTCAGAAGCTCCAACCACTGAGCTACTGAGCTGATACTGCAAGGTCAATATAGCCCAAACCACTGAATTCACAAGAAAACTTTTTGTGGAGGAATAATAAGAACACAGTGACTTTTTGTTTTATTTTGTTTAATTTATCAATAACAACTTTCTACTGATTGTTTCAGAAACCATACAGAACACCTACATGTACATATACCATCTGCTAAACAGCCTAAGTCTACATTAAATCAACTGGAAGCTGTAAACAGATTTCAGTCACAACTAGAACACAGACATGTGTCCTTGAGAATCATGCATGTGGGTAATGGAACCACAGCAAAATAAACATGGCAAAAAACATATAGTCATGTATCATATAACACATTTTGCCGATTGAAAAATAAATTTTACAGTGAGAATCCACATCACGAATTTTAAGATGACATATTTGGTATACAAACGTGTATAATCTTATGTACATATTGGTGGTCTAGTGATTCGAGTATATTCGATTTTTTGGATCTATATTGCAGCATAGAAAATGGATATGAAAAATCTGCATTAAAAAATAAGCATTGCATAAAGCCCAAATTATTGTCACTTTGGTATCGAATACCACTATTTCCTGAATAAAAGAACATGTACTTGTGTGTCTTAGATAATCATTACAAGTCTATAAACGTGCATAAATGACATTTTTTAAGTAATATCAATACAATATTGAACTTTTAAATATTTGAATTATCTACATATTAATACATACAGTTCATTTTTAATAAACTTAAGATAACACCCTTGAAGTAACAGAAAAAGACAAATAACAGAAAAAAAAGTCAAAAATAACAAGGTAGTATTATGCTCCAGAAAAAAACATATAAATAAACACTAACCCAAAACAAATTAAAGGAAAAAATGAAAACAAAATTACTGTCATAGAATTATCATCCTGAGATTAAAAAAAAAAGCTCAGTTTCTTTATCTCCAGCATCAATTTCTAAGCTGAACCTTGATGAATACTCAGTATGTCAAATTGAGCTCAAAGACTTTTAAAAATTACTAGGCCACATCTATAAAATAATGTTTGCTTGCCCTCTCCTGACTCAGGGTAAAATAATTGGGTCTGTAGTTAGGTGAAAAAAATCTCTTTTCAGAATATTTAAAGAAATTTGTTGACTGGATAAGAGAAATCAAAGAAAAAATATTGTGTCATGGAATGTAAAGAAAGGTTTTGAGTTGGGCCATTTTTAGTCAGTCGGTCATGAGAAGGCAACCAAACAATTTTTAAAAGATGACCCTACTCTTCATGTACTTTATCCTCAATATATGTCAGTTTTTTCTTGGTCCCATCGAATTTGAGATAAAAGATTTGACAATGTATAATTGTTTTCAAAGCAATAACTGACATTGTGTTTTTAAGACTGTTTTGGAGCACAGGAGTTTATACTAAAAAGATAAATGGTAGATATGAAGATTTGAAAATTACAGAGAGCTACTGGTGCAAACTATTGTATTCTAGAAAAGCCCAAAAGTTTTGTAACCAAAATAAATTGTAAACTGTAAAAGGAACAAAACAAGAAATGATCGATTAATCAATGAGGTAATACAAAACAGAACCGTACAGAGGAATGTAAACAATAATATCACATACAAAAAATTAATTTAATACTAACAAATAAACTTACAATGTCAAATATTTATCTGCAAAAGTTTAATATTATATATTTCCTATAGATTTTAGAGTGGATTTGCAAATTAGGATCTTTCGTTTTCAACATAAAAAATCAAATGTTGAAAACATTTGAGAAGAAATGAACAAAAAAATTAGAATTAACAAGTAATAATATCACTTAATATGCTCATCCGGTGTGACAATATACTTTAATACAGCTATATACACTTGCCATTATTATTCAGTGCGAATAACAAACACCTCCGAATTAGAATTTTTCTGTGAATACTGCTTACAACAGGGGAACATTAACGTTTCAAAATAAAAACTTTTATTTTCATTGTGCGCAGCTAACATCTATTTTAACAACAGTGACAGTCTATATTGCATACTAAAGTAACATTACACAGTAAACACGATATGAACTGCTCTTCTACAGCAGTGTGCATATTTTAACTTTCACAAATTCTCTGCTGCCATATTGTGTAATTTTCCCAATATGGAGTACTATGTCACACACAACTGGAAGAATCTGCACATGAAAATAAGCATAACTGGGTTAGAAATTTCATAAAATAATGCTGAAATGTTACGTTAAAAAAATTTTGTTACAAACTAGTCAGATCATTCCAGAAAAGTTGACAAACAGTCATGCAGTAGGTAAAATAAGGATTTAAGTTCCTAGCTAGTTGTCGATAAGCACAGTAATGATTTTTTTTTTAAAAATTTAATTGTTACCTACATTTATACATACATGTAGATTTTTTGAAACTATGTCTTAACTGTCTCAAGTTCTTGCAAACTCATAAATATAACACACCAGTATATACTCAATCATCTAGAAATTCCATGGCAGAACAACAAAGGAGGAAATAAAGAGAAACAAAACAAAGGATAAAGGAAAGCAAAATCTTAAAAGGAATGTGAACACAAAACCAGCTAGTACATCAGAAAACCAGTACAGGAATTCCTACCTATTTTAAACTAACATCCATGCAAGGAAAAAGAAAACAAGTGAGCAAAGGACTATAGGGAAAATAAATTATGAAATAAGTGCTGAAAGGAAACACAACATGAGTGGCATCAGATATGTATCAAGTGCGTGATACTGACTACAAATGACAGGCCAATCAGATCATCCAGATACTGTCACATGACTTACATGAACCAATCCACAGTTTATAATTACTGTAGAGAACACTTTTCAGTCACTTCACCAACACTTTGAGCCAGTTTTTGTGGAATGTCCTGCACTTTGTTTTTCAGTTCATCCATATTTTTTGGCACTGAAAGCAAAATTATTATATCTGATTTCTCCAGAAATAAATACCAGTGAGATTTCTACTAAATTATTCTGAAACAGCATTTAAATTACAAGTATAGATAGGTCATTTCAGATTTGTGTGAAAAAAAATCACATATTAGAAATTTGAATTTGATTTTGATTAGATGTCTCAACGAGACAATAACTTGCATCTAATGTTGCTAGAAACTTAAAATCAACAAAGATTTAAATGAATTAAAACTATTCAAAAAATGAAAATGCATAAAACAAACCAAAACAAACATAAAAGCAAAGAAAGTATGGATTAATGGGTGTTATCCAAAATTCAGATGCTAAAAAATGAAGGCAGCTTTTTTTCTTCTATATTTTAAAAATCAAAATGAAAACTGTGCCAATCAGAAGCTTCCCCTTGACATGAATTTCCAATATTTTCTACTTGACCATTTTGTGAATTGATTAACTTTATAAAATGCTGAATATCAGGAATATATGCAATATTGAATTTTCTCATTTTGAGATCATCATTTGAATCCATTGAAAAAGCTATAATAGTTAAATTAAACTTCAAGGCATTCATATCACAAAATTATGCTCACTAAATACTTATGAAACACTTACACACTTAAACATACATGAGGAATATACATAAATGTTTTTTAAAAATATTTTTGCAGAAATTACCTTCTTTGTGTGAAGCGATAAAATTGACAGCAGTGTACATACTAACTATAAGTATTTGATCTAAATCACAGTTAAGTTAAAACACATGTACATCAATGCAAAAATGTTTGAATTCTCATTTCAGCAGATTGCACATAATAATGCTGTAACACTATACAGAATATTTTTTGGGTAAAAATGAACAAAATCATCATGTCAAGATAATGTGGTA
Source organism: Saccostrea cuccullata (assembly GCF_032062105.1). NCBI lineage: Eukaryota > Metazoa > Mollusca > Bivalvia > Ostreida > Ostreidae > Saccostrea > Saccostrea cuccullata. The sequence continues at coordinate 387,347 of NW_026930623.1, forward strand.
ACTATAACTAAATGAATCATCCATTTTAATTAAATGATGTGTACTAAAGCACTATGTCAACATTCAGCTATAATGCATAGATGATGTAGAATTTTAGCACTCTGCTAAGTGAAAAGAAAATGTGAAATCTTATGTTTGCAAGTGGTCAAATGAACATGTTAGATTAGATATTGTACTCTTCTACAAACATACTGAAATAAAATATCAGTAAAATTTATGAGGGACTAAATAAAACAAGTTAAAGTACATAATGCCAACTATATGTACATAACGAGGAAAAAAATCAAGTCATTCCCCTTTACATTGATTGTCTAAAAAAAATTAACAAGAACGCACAAAGTAAACTATAATATCTGAAACATCTGAGCAATAACAAAATACACATATTTTACACAGTCTCCACTCATATCAGGGAAAAAGTCAATTAATTAAGCACTATAAAAATATACATATCTTATTCTTTAAAGTGCGTGTGCACTAGAAGAAGTTCAGACAACAACAGATGGAGGAAAATTTACTTGTGAACTCTTCATCCTCAGAGTCTGCCGCGGCCTCCGCCGCTAACTCCGCGGGGGTCTTCTTCTTCCTCCCGACCCTCCCTCCCGTGTCGTCATTACCCATCATCCCCTCCTCCTCAGGGACCTTCTTCTTTAATCCGTACTGAAATTATAGGAATAAAACGTGTACATGTAATACAATGTAATCAATACTAAAATAAGGAATAAAACCTCTGACACTTTCAGAAGTATAATCAAATATAGAAAAATTCTAAAATTGATGAAAAACAATGGTTTATGAGGGTTGGAAATTAAATTTTCTATGTTACCTCAACTACAAGCTGTATTTACTTATTATACTGAATGTTTTACACAAATACATGTAAGTTAAATAGTGAACCCTAGGAGCATAAATTCTGCACAGTCAATATTTTTTGGAATATCACTCTCATCAAGCAATGTTGACTGCTGCTATGCTGGAGGATATGAAAATATAATATATCTATGTACTTGATTGAAACATAAACTTGAATTGACAGTCAACTTATGATTCCACACACTGACAAAGGTCAACCATATTTACTCTATATGTGATGAGCCCAAATAAAACGGGATATTGAAGAACGGCTGAAACAAAGTTTAAAAAACTAACAATCAGCAAGAAAACCAAATGTCAGACATGGGCAAGTGAAACCATTACAATGTCTCTATCACTACAGTCCAGACAAAAGAGCTCTCTGCCAAACCCACTCTTATTACAGAGAAACCTTATAAAGTCTTGGCCTTAAGACCAAATCAATCCCAGCCTTAATATTGTTAAGTGTTACTTCTTTGGAAAAATCCATTCCTATACTGACAGATCCTTGAGATATATAGAAGACAATCAAATGCAGAGTCAGTCACAGTTCACAACCAATCTGCAGTGAATACTGAGATTATGAATGAACTTTGATATATGAAGGTCACTCATTGTTTCACATTTCTTATTGCATGTAGCTTCCTTAATTTTGTATTCTAAACAAAGAATATGACATTTTGAATATATTCATTTAGAATTTGTCATGACATTTTCAAAATTATTCATATGCTGTACAAATACCATAGTTTATCATTTCTTATGGCATATTCATTTTTATTCATGCATCCACATATCTTACTAAACTTCTCATACATGCTTCATTTTAATAACCATTTGGCTATAAAGTGTCTTCCCTGTTTCCAGTTGTAGTATGAAATTTTTTTATTTTTGTTAAAATGATATCCCTAAATTCATTCCTTTTAGCATAGATCATACTGATTGGATGAACTGAAAATGACTGCCAAATTAGAGAAAAGTCTTCACAAAGTCAGTACACTTTTTTGTCATGCAGACTTTCTAAACCAGTGCTGTTTATTTCAATATTTTTAAAAAGTATGTCTCGTATAAGTATATAACCTTTTGTTGATGACAGTTGATTATTTTAGATTTTTGCAGTTGTGACAATGCATTTGAATCAATTTTACCCTAATAGACCATGAAGAACAAATGTCATAATTTCAACAAAAATCAAAGAACAGATTGAAATGCAAATTTCATCTATAGAAAACTCATCAAGGTAAATTATAGTCACATGCCAAAATTCAGCTTAATAACTGCAAGCATTTAGGAAAAAAATTTCAGAAAAATAAAAAAAAAAATTGAAAAGGCCGTAATTACTGTCGCGAGAAATTAACAGTGTGCTCGCAAAAAAATCACTTGAGAATATATAGAGCAATGACCACAAGTGAAACAAGAGTCGATGACTATGCGAAAATAACTTAATCAAAAATCACAAAAGTGAGACTCAATGCAAACTTAATCTGTAACTCATCAAGATCCATTCACATACCAAAAATCAGCTTTAAAATATCTGCAAGCATTTAGAAAAAAATGCAGAAAACCATTTGATGAGACCTATGAATTGATACAAAACAATCAGTCAATATCAAAACAACATCACGGGCATAAACTAATTAACTGTAGACAGTAGTTGATATAAATATTACAGCGATCTTCAAATGTAACAGGGAGAAATCATATCACTGTCCTGCCCAATCCTGGCAGCGGTTTTCATTCCTTAATTCAAATCAGTATTGATTAAAGACCCCATGGGAACTAATAATAGCTGTTACTGCCTATTATTGCAGAAAAGTCTCAATGCAAGTCTCTATTAATATTTTATTTTATTGCATAAGTTTATGCCCACACACAAAAGTGGATACAATAAACAGAGAAAAACTGTATATCAAGTGAGAAAAGGGTAAAATTTAACCATTTATATATATAATTTTTAAACATGAAGTTGATATTAAAAGGATGCTGGAGTTTCTGATTAACAATATCTATGTGGTTTTTGGAGACTAAATCTTCCAACAATCTATTGGAATTCCCATGGGTACCTATTGTGCCCCATTATTAGCAGACCTATTTTTGAATTCATATCAAGAATTTGCTAAATCTTTAATATGAAAAAAGAAAACACTTGCTGTTGCCTTTAACTTGACATTTCAATAAATTGACAGGGTATTATCAATAAACATGCTTATTTCTACTTATACGTCAATGTGATATATATTCAGGTGAGCTTGAAATAAAAGATACCACAGAGTCTGACATATCTGTTTCATATTTGGATATTTTAGAAAAAGACCTTAATGGTAATTTAACAACAAAGCTTTATGATTAACATGATTGCGTAGGGTTGGATACAGGTACTTGGTACCAGTATTGAGTAGTTATGCATGTAAAGTATATCACTTGTTTTACATGTAATCCATTATTAATGTCAAACACACAGTATCTCCCTTTTGAAGAGGGTGTGTCCCTTCATTTCAACAAACTTGAATCCCCTTTACCCAGGAATACTTTGTGCCAAGTTTAGTTTGAAATGGCCAAGTGGTTCTGGAGAAGATGAAAATGTGAAAATTAATTTAACATCAGAATGATGACAACAATGATAGATAATAGACAAATTTGGATCTGAAAAGCTCACTTGAATATCTGTTTTGCAAATATTTCTCACATTGTGAATCATTTATCTAAATGAGTTTTTATGTAGAATGACTCTTAATTGCGCCATGTGAAAATTGTGGCAAATGGATTTCAAACTGACAAATTGCAAATAAAAGTTTCTGCTATATAATACTAATTGCTTTACAGTAAGCCTTTTCTTTAGTGTTAGCAAATTGATTCTGTCTTTTCCCATTATTGATTTTATGTCCTTGAGAACATCAAAGTGGACAAGAAATATGTCAACACTGCAGCCAATCAGTCTATCCCCCAAATAATCATTTCTCTAAATCAGCAAATCTTGAGAAAAAGCATTCCATTTACGCAACACGTAATTTGTCATATTTGGAATGTAACTATGACAAAAGATTAGACTGAACTTGATGCAGGCAAAAGACCTTTTCATCACTTATCTCTATTCCGACTCAAACCACAGATCCAGCAAAAGGCAATTAATCTTTCAAAAGCAAAGACAAATAACCATGTTTTCCAGGGTTATATTAGTACAGAAAAAAAGAGAGATTTTCAAGCAAAGTAGTTGAATCTGATAAAAAGCACTATAACCCTCTCACTCTGAATGATAAATCCACTCTGTGTAGTGTGTTAGAAAATGCAACAATCAACATTGCTTGATGATGAGTCTTATTAAAAAAAATTCCCTCTGCACAGTATATTTTTGCATGCATGGTTCACTGTTATGTAAGATCAAATTACTTAACAAAATTGAAAGGCCATTTATTGATATAACCATCTAAAATTTTTAGTGTCTGCAACTATGTCTTAAAACATATTTTATCGATTTCAACATTGACTTTTTAAACTTTCCCTCCTAAAAGATTAACTTTTTTGCAACTTAAAAGAGTCTTTGTAAACAGTACATATATGTAATACTCATGAAATACAAGCCCATTTTTGTTTCCCCTGCTACTTTTTGTGAGCTAGGAATGGCAGATTGAATCCATTAATTCTATACTGGAGAAAGATTTTATGAATTCTTGTTATATTGGACTATGGTTCTGGAGATGAAAGTTTCTCATTATACTTAGGACCAGGGATAATTTTTTTTATCAAGAAATGAAGCAGCCTGGAATCAATAGATTTAACAGCCATGGCACTGATGTAATTAATGATTTTCAGCAGGAAAACCATGTTTAATTAAAGTATTTTTTTAATGTGAACCAAATTATATTAATTTCATAATGTGGATGAAAAAAAACCCAGAATTGGGTATTATGTAATGTATAAAACAAACTGCCTGAAATGATATAAATCACATATCCCACTGCCTACTTCCCTACAACACCTCTAAGATTCTCGTGACTATCAAAGCATAGAGATAACTTAGGATAGTTCCACTGATCGGTATGAATCACACAGCTCCCCATGGTAGTTAGCGAGGGTACAGACCAGAAATGTGAACTACACTAATGACAACTACACAATATAATGATTTTCCTCTCTACTGGATCAAAACAAAGGAACAATATCATAGTAACTGATATGAAAATGTCATTACAGACTATTGTGGAGTAGTTATAAGAGGAAGCAGTAGGATCTATAAAATATGCCTCACGTAAATTGTTTGAGTCAATTACTGTGGTAGTAAAGAATGGATTGCTGCCATTTCCTTTTTGTGACAAATAATTACCTCTTCATGTTTAAAGTTGGAAATGAAATGTTATCCTCCAGCAAATGATATGTCTCAAAACTTGATCAGACAAATAACGGTACCTTGTTGTGACCACAATCAAATCTGGCTCTGCGGGGCCATAAAACCTGAGATCAGCTCACTTTTGATCTAAGTCTCACTTTTCCACTATTAATTCCTACTGAAAAAGTGAGACTGAGATCAAAAGTGAGCTTGTCTCAGTTTTATGGCCCCCAGGCCTGGTGTAGTTTTTCTACCTGTCACCCCACACCAGTCCTGCTAACAGTCCCGATACCTTATCTCTGATGGACTGTCGAAGCTCCTCCCTTTCGGCCTCGGCTTTTTCGTGTTTCTCTTTCCGCTTCCTCTCGGCCTCTCTCCTCATCTCCTCCACCTCCGGATCCTCCCCTCCACCGCCTCCTCCATCTTCCTTACTGTCTCCTCCCTCATCCTTTTCTCCTCCTCCTATGGCTCCTACAATTTTATCATAAAAAAATTATTTCTCAATGAAATTATTTTAGATAATTAAGAACAAACTATGAAATGAAAGAAACCATTTTGTTTTATGTCAATATGATAAAAGAAATTACTTTATATAAAAAAAAAATTAGATTGGACCAAACTTCCAACACAGAAACCACTTTAGTTTTACATGTACATTCAGAAAAAGAGACTTTAGGTTGGTATTAATTTTTTTTTTTTGTGGTTATTCTGATGCAAATTGATTTTGCACTTTGTCCTTGCCCTTGGATATGGTGTCTAACAATAAATAATAATTAATTACTACATCATGTAATTTTTTCACATATTGATCATTATAAATTACAATTGCAGCTTCATTTAACAACCAATATCAAAACCATCAGCAGACCTTTCATATTTGACCATAAAATCATTACATAAGACCAGACACTGAGCCTAAAAATAAGCTATTCTCAAATTTATACCTTAAATTAATTCTATTTCACCATATGAGTAGGAGGTTGCCATACATTGATCAGCATTAACTTTGAGAAACACTTAAACTGTACTTGTCAGTGTTTTCCCTTTATTTCAGAGTAAAGGGCTAGAGATCATTTGTAACAGGCAAGGGGCTGAAGTTTATGAACAAAATTTCTGTGGACCTAACAACAAATTTTTATTTCAAAGGGGCATTTTGTCAATTGAAGCGGTCAATTTGGCCGGTAGTAAGTTCATAGGGAAAACACTGCTTGTGCTATCGATAGAATTCCTAACAGAAAACAGAAAATTTATGTAAAGGAACTAGCTTCTAATTTTAGATAGCCATGTACATGTACTTAGTTAGAAAATAAAAATCCATTTTTGTCAGAAAGGATGAAATGTTAACGTTCTTTGGCTTCTTACATCAAATTGATTTAAAACATGGATCTTAATTGACTATACATGTATTATTATAGTTGTTGAAATATTAATTGAATACACATATTAAACACCAGTTTGTTAAAGATTAAAATAAATTTGTTAAATGCATAAAGTGAGAGAATTATAGACTGATTCAAGTGTTAAATTAGTAAAGTAATTATAGACTGATTCAAGTGTTAAATTAGTAAAGTAATCACTAATTTGATATCATTTGCAATCAATTCATTAGTGGCTGGTGATATGGGGCATACATGCATATGTACACTGTGATCGATTCAGGTACCAAACACTGAGCACTCTCATAACAAAATACAAGTGTCTCTCAGACTAAAAAAATCCATAATAGAACAGGCACAATATAATACCATAATTGCCTAAACATGTCATATATATATATATATGATTTTGCCACATACATTTCTCTAAAATCACTTTCAAATTATGTTTGCTGCCTTTGACCTTGATCATCTGATCTTCTAGTTATTTTTTGACCTCCAATGGCCTTGTGCCATCTCTCAAAGAGGTACGTATCCCAATTTAAGTTTAAATGGCATATATTTACTAAGTCTTTGGTATATATCATTGCATTTGCTGTTTGTGAATTTCTAATGGAGCAAATTTTTTTTTAAATCTTAATAGCTAGAGCATCAAGCATCTCTGAAAAAAAAATATTGAGTGAGTAGAATTTCAGAACAGTCCTCTAAAAAGATCAGTAATATTGGTAAGCAAATACCTAGGCAAACAGGGACATCTTGAATTGCCAGTGTCAGACAGAAGGATGTTAGAAAAGGTGATCAACTGGTTATAAGCTATTATATTGCATGGAATACCTCTGCTACTTTCCATTTCTTCTTATAAAACAATGTTAATATCAAATTCAGACATTTTAGAGTTAATGATGATTAGTATTATTGGATTTCATTGCTATAAACACATCTCTAGCAGTTATTATAAGCTAGGTTTTGTACAAGCTTGATTATATATATTATATGCAACCTAGCTTTCACAGTTCTTGCACTTACCAGAAATTTTATCTGTAAATTATTTCATTTCAAATCATAGATCAAATATGCAAGTCATATATTGAGTTGCATGTATTATATATCAACATTTACATTTGTAATTTTCTAAATGAAATTCATGGATTCATACAAATGAATCCCACAAATATGAGCATGCTTAAACAAAGAGTGTGCAAAACTTTCAAGCATCTGCAATGAGCAGTTGCTGAGAAAACTGTGAACAAAGATTTGTAACAGACTGACAGCTAAACAGGGGTAAAACACTATACCCCTTCTCCTTCAGAGTAACGATGTAATACTGTATAAGTAGAATTTTTAGCGAGGATTTAATTTTGGCATTGTTAGCGAAGGTTCTGAGATTGCTAAGATTAAATATCGCTAAAAAATAAACTGTCTTTAATTTGCAATACCTTTATTATTGAGCATTTTAAAATCACTAAAATTACTTCTCGCTAAAAATAAAATACCATATTTTAAAGACAAATCACTAAATTTGTGTCTCGCTAAAATTTCCACTTATACAGTATCCTATTTTTCACACAATGCAAAAAATATACGTGAATGACACAAACTATGAACATGCAAATCATAATTGTTAGACTTTCACAGGTACAGTATATATAATCATAAAAAAAATATATGCTGCTAAAAGAAAGCAATCCATATTCACAGAATATATATAAAAAAATACTGTGCAAAAATATCTTAAACAGGAGTACATGTATTGATGAGAGCTAGCTTAAAAAAATTCAATGGACACTTCAGATACATAATGTGAAACTGCACTGTGAATAACTGCAACTCATAATTATACTGAACAAAGTGGGAAAAAATCCATGCAAAAGACCTACAAAATTGTGATTAGCCAAAATATAGATTACCAGTAATTTGGGACCACATTTTTAATCCTCAATCTTCTTGTTGATAAACTGTTCAGTATAATTATGTAGGTCACAGTTGTATATTTCCTCAGGTGTAAGATGGAATTTTAGTAGCCTGCTAGAAACAATTAATATACTAAATTTCTACTAAATCATAATATTTTTTATATCCCCATGAGCAAAGAATTAGGGGTATATTTCTTTTGGTCTGTCTGTCAATCTGTGTGCAAAAACCTTGAATACCTCATTTTTTTATGCTTGGTGCTACAAATTTCATATTTCACTTGTGTATTCTTTGTGAAATACTATTTTGGGTACCACAATATCTGACTTCTTGACCTTGACTTTAGAGCTCTACCTATTTTTGCAAAAACTGGCTATACTGGTTTTTAAGGGTTGGTGGTGGAGCATTTACATTTCATTTGTGTATTTCATGTGACCAGACCTTTTATTTACAATGTACCAGAAAATTTTGTACCATTTGACTTAGACCTTGGAGTTTGACTTTCATTATGAAAAAAAAATTCTATAACTTTCAAATGGTTGTTAGTGCTAGCAACAGGCTTTCATATTTCATCTATGTATTTCTTGTGCCAAGACTTTTCTTTTTGTACAAATATTTTGAACCCCAGGCACTTTGATTTTGAAGAATTACATACAAAATGAAACTTTTGAAAAAAAAAAAAGAATTTAACCTTTGCCATATTTTCTGAATCGCTATTCAAATTGAAAGATGAAATATTCTCAGTTTACAGTGATTATTCTTTCTTTGTTCATAATTCTTTTATCATTAAAAGACTTCAAAGTTCTGTAGATAAAAGTCTGTACTTTATATTCATTGAAGACATAAAATATGTACTTATCAAAAACAAAATAACAAATAATTATGTCCTATAATAACAATTTGCAACTAAAGCCTAACAGCATGCATGGTCATTAATACTAAATAATTGTAGAACAAAATTAATAACAAATGTTCCTGCTGCTGTAAACAAATTAAAAAGCTGACTGTTCATTCATTGACATGAAAGAAAATTAATTAAGTGGATGACATTAAGCATATTTAAATTACATAAAACACAAAATAATCAACATCCTCATATGTACCAGGTAGCTTGAATCATATGGTCTCTTCGTTGGCTTCTGAGCTGATCTGATTGGCTTATAAGCTTGTGGCACAATTTGATTGGCTACTGAGCTTGTGGCACAATCTGATTGGCTGTACTGAGCTTGTGGCACAATCTGTTTGGCTACTAAGCTTGCTTGTGACACAATCTGATTGGCTACTAAGCTTGTAGCATAATCTGATTGGCCACTGAGCTTGTGACACAATCTGATTGGCTATACTGAGCTTGTACACAATCTGAATGTCTACTGGGTTTGCTTCTGAAATAATCTGATTAGCTACTGAACTTGTGGCATAATCTGATCTTTATACTGACCTTGTGGCACAATATGATTGGCTACTGAGCTTTTCATACAATCTGATTGGCTACTGAGCTTGTAGCATAATCTTACTGGCTACTGAGCTTGTGAGAAATATGACTGCATGAATACTAAGCTGGTGGTAAACTGCAGTACAACACGAAATGTTATTTACCACTAGCTTTGTTTATATGGTTAGAGAAAGTTGATTGAAATGATAAATTTTCTAATCATAAATACAACTGCAGCTTAATAAGTGGAATGTTCAAATCCATCTTTCTGATCAATACAGTGGACTCAAGGTGTATGTGTGACCAGTCCACAGGGAATGCTTACTCCTCCTTGACACCTGATCCTACCTGTACAATTTTCTGGGATCCATATTTTGTACCCAGTGTTCACTGATTCGTATTGTTGGTAGATTTTTTTTTTAGATCAATTACAATCACTGTGTGTTATCGTCATCTTTTTTTCATTAAACTATATTATATAAATTACAGGTATTAAAATGGATGGAAAAGTATGAAAACTCAAAAGTTGTTACATATGTTGTTAATTTACATTTGACAAAACTCTTGATAACTTAGCCCTGAAAGGATCACAAATCCCTTAATTTAAGTCAAAATTTTAATTGATGTTCACAGGTAATTATGATATAAATTAATGTCATACATTAATCTTTTAAATGCTTTCCTTAATGATAATAATTTTGACAGTTCAATAATTTTGCTTCCTTCATCACCAGCACAATACAGAATTTCTTACTTGTATGAATTGTTAGACTTAACTGTTTCATGTCTCTGGTCACAGTTTTATATAGAATTGTTCAAATTACAAGATAACATTTTTTGTCTTTTAAAAAAAGATTCTATCCACAGATGATGTTATGATTTTGTCTGTCATCTAGTTTTATTTGTCAGCTACTGTAAATGTTGAAAGTTATTCAAAGAATATTAAACCCAGCAAAATATCCTTGCATACTAATGCCTAGAGATATTCAGCATTATCAATTTAATATCATGATTATAATGATCTACTCCTTTGCTCATGATGTCACCAATCCATACAAAAAACTAAACTATAATTTACTTCTTTGGAAATATACTTTTTTTTTTTTTTTTTACAATATGTTGACTAAAATTCTTGACTATACTCAAAGATGAAAAAACATGAAAGTTGCAAGTAATGTCACATTATCATCACATCAGGGTGGCATAATTACTATCAATAATTAAACAATAAAACTTGTAAAACAAATGAAGTTACAATAAACATTTTCAAGGCAATTGTTTATTTGTTTTATAAAATATATTATTTTCAATATAGGGGGATTTCGGCCTATCAAAGGGGAGATCTCATCTTTTAATTCAATAATTAAATAAATGTCACATATTAAAATATTCAATTTGAATTGGCATTAAACATTTAACACTTCAAGTTTTACAAAAAAAAAGTCCTACCTTTGACTGACTTCAGTTGGTTACCAACCATCTGCTTAGCAATGAATGCTGCCATTTTGTGTTACTATGCCCTTCTCTATGGCAACAATGGCTACTGCTTCCTAATTCTTCGTCTCACATCAGCAGCAAGTAATCTGATGAAAGAAAACTAAGCATGTTTACACAGGACAATCTTTTTCCTCGCCTCATTCCTTCAGACAACATTTGTCTTGCAAGGAACAAATACGAACTGAAATCAATGAGAGCTTGATTGATTAAATGCAAATGACTAGAGCGGACAAACAACTGTCGTGCACACGATGTTAAATATAAATATATATGAAATGTCATTATCTTCTATTAATGTATTTTTATTAGCATTGTTAGTCTACTCAGTCCAAACAAGTATGGTCATTGAACCACTGATGCCCGAGTTTCTTTTTATTACTTGTAATATACCAGTGATTGTCAAATGACTTGTACTATCCAGGTTAATACCCCGGTGTATCCTTGTCTAATTCTGAACATAGGCACCCAAATTGCCACCAAGAGATGTGTTTCACCAAATTCTTATAATTACCCAAATTCACCCTAGTAAATAATTGTTAGCCCACTCAATGGTCAAAGACTGCTTTGAAATCATAACTAAAGATCTTAAACTATATAACAATTTAAAAAATAATAAAAGTTCAACATCAATTTTTTCTTGGAAAAAAATCCAACGAAAGTGCTTTCAATTTGATTATACTGTCACGTACAAAACAGTCCTGGCATGATTAGGTGTTTTATTTTAACTCTTTAGAATTCAGAGACATTTGATATTTCCCAAGAGCATCCTATTGTTATAACAAAATACAACTTAAAAATAAATTTTTCAAGTTGGTACAAATTCTGGCTTCAAAAATCAGGCAACAATTTCGGGTCTCAAGAGACTGTGTCAAGTATGAAAAGATGACATAATCAAGTTTCCATCCAAATCAATTGATGGTTTAGGGAAAGCTGTGTGTTCCTCCATTGCAGAGAGACTGGGCTACTGGAAAGATCAATAGAAAACATGCCTCATCCAGACCAGTTGTTCAAATTAATTAAATGTAATGTTGCAATCAATAAATAATGGACACCAAGAAGATATATTTAGGAGCCATGAGACACTTTCTACCACATTAATGGGAAAGTGAAGACAATTCAAGTTAGCAAATAAAAGCCAGACGAGTGTACCATACATGCAGTCACTCACTTTGGAGTGAACATCAAACTTGAAAAGTTCATGTAATATCTTTTTAGTTGATACACACTAATGTATGTAGATTTACCAGACTTAAAGGTTGTGTAATCCTAAGCATATGCGAGGAATTCATCATATTATGTAATTCACAAGAAACACTATTCAAGAAATAAAACAGAGAGTCCATGGGCCACCATGCTCATCTGAGTCACTTATGGTCCTGCTGTTCTTTAATAGGATATTTTCCTTATATATTCCTGTTTAATTACTTTGTAAGGCTATTTTTGCAAAACCCAGGAGTACCCCAAGTTAACAGAATTTGAACAAATTTGAATCTATCAACTTATGCAGCACAATTAAATCTCAGTTTCCAACCATTAAATTAGCACTGACAGTTGCAAATAACAAATGAGAAATTAAATGATTGACTATTATCTCATGAAAGAGGGTGTGGTCCTTCACTTGTACAAATCTGACTTTCTCTTTGTTGCAAGTTTTGCTAAAATTAGCCCATTGATTCTGGAAAAGCTGATGAAAAAAAGAAAAGGTCATAAATGATAACAACAAAAACAGATATTTCAATCAGAAAATCTCACTTGAACCTTAGGCTCAGGTGAGCTAAATATCATTTTATTTTCATATTAGCTGAAATAAATGTAAAAAAAAAATATAACCTAACAGTCTACCTGCAAATTCCTATTCCCATTATTTGATATCTTTGAGGTATTGTGTGTGATATGAAGTATTTGCATAAAATAAGGAATCTACACTACTGCAGACTTTCACTCAAAAAAAAATTTAAATGACCAAAAATGGCACAAAATTTTAATCATAGAAATAACAAAGAACTGTTTATACATGTACGAGGGTTGTTCGAAAAGTTCGTGGACAACTGTCATATCTTTTTTATTTGACGTCATATGTCAATTAAATTTGGTAGAAATATTCTAACAAAAAATCCAAATGATATGTATTATTTTTTTTTTTAAATATTATGATTTATTCAAAACTTATTCAGAATTAAGAAATTCAAAAATCGCATTTCGGAGCAGGTCAATATTTAGTAAATTATAAACAATTCACTAAATAAATTCTGTAGTCATATTCTCTGTAAAATGGAACAAAAACAAAAAATAACCTACATATCAAATTAATAATAAATATATCGATGCGTATACCAAATGATGGCTTAATAAATTCCCTTGTTGAAAAGAAATGAACTTGAGAAGATAGGTAGTCCTAACTGAAAACGACAAAAAGTGACGTTTTAGAACGTCACGGAGCAGCAGATAACGATGCAATTTTGTGTTTTACTCAGGAAAATTCCTGAATAAACTCTAAAAATGTTGGAGGAATCAAGAAAATATGTCACAAGAGAGTTGTGCCTGTGTGTACACATAGTGCAGGCAGTATTTGACTGACAGAGACTCTGTATGAGGATAATCTGCGATGATATGGTTTAACTGTAAAAATCTTAACAAAAACTTTAAAAAGTTAACTCAAGGAAAGACATAGGCGCTTCAGAGTTGCTTATCCTGTGAAAGCAGAGTTAAGTAACAAAAGAAATTAAAACCTTAACAAAGGAAATTATACAATGAGAGCAATTCTTAAAACATAAATGTCATGTATTAGAAAAAGAATTTAAGGAAGGAAAATTGGATTATACTGTATGAAACATATAGGGATAGTATTTTTTAGAAATTTTTGACGCTATGTTTTGACGTAACAATGCCTTTAAGTGTGCTCCGCGGGTATAAAACATGTTGATTTTAAATTGAAGTAAATTAATTTCTGGTAAATCGAATAAAATAAAACTTCACACATCAACAAAACAAATATTTTTACATATTATAATGTGCTTATTTTAAATTTCTAGTGAGTAGTATAACGAAGATTGACATCGTCCATGCATTTTTCGAACAACCCTCGTATATAAGTTGAATGTATTGATGCTGAATGTCAATAAACCCCATCCTCCTCTATCTAAATTTTATAAACATTCCCTTTGAATACTGTGATGACCAAATCTTACACATTTTCATTGATTCTGGCATTGCAACATCTACTAGACCTTAGACTCTGACTAGCAAAATCTATAAATGTAACAAGCACAGTATTATATCATTTCATTTCATCAATTTATTGAATTTACAGTCTTTGTATGTCATGCACTAAAATAGTTTTAAAAGAAAAACAATGTTTTTAGAATCAGTTATTGGTAAAAATGCTGCCTTTATACAGTTGACATTGGTATAATATAGTCCCTCTATATTCTTACCAAAGGGTTGAATGGCCTGTGTACAAGAATGCATATTCATGACCCAATCCTGCCATGGCAGTTATCAGCATCACCAGAGTAAATTTCCAAATGTCTGCGATATAATTATTGTTATGGTCCTCTCTGATCAATAATGCTAATCAAACTGTGTAAATTTTTTGCTTGTTACGAAAATAGGTGAATGCACTGCACAAGGCAGACTAGGATTTTTTTTTGTGGCGATTGACTAATTACCAGATAATGCAATTTGCTTGTGCTCTGGTACTGTTTACCTGCACTTGGAAGCGAGAAGAAATTCCCTTTATGGCTATATAAGGCCCTTTATTCAATATTGGTGATAGATGGGGATTCATTAGTGTGTCATGCAGAGTTTGACTAATTATGTCCACTAGACTTAACATATCTTTTGTGATAGTACGTACAGTGTGACCCAAATATAGCTTACAATGTGTAATTTTATCGATAAGGCCAAATGACTTATTCATATTTCTTATCAACTTTAATTCTAAATTATCAAGGCAATCAAATTAGCAGACATTTTTAAGTGAAATAGAAAATCCAGATTTGAGGCATTCATTTAAGATATAATTGCAAACACAAAAGTATATTGTTTTAAGTATTGACTATATTTCTTACATAATATTCAGTGCTGATTAAAATCAAGTTCCTTTACTGATCCTGGGATGGTTGATATAAAGGAATTACAGATTTGCCTTTTAAGAAAACCATCACAGAACATGACAAATTGGATGGCATTTTCCAATGCTCCTTACTTGTCAAAATATCTGACTACGGGCAATCAAACGATTCGCTAATTGTGACAAAATCAATATGAGATAATAACTGTCTATTACAGTGACACCCTATGTGTTACCTGATAAAAACATTCACCAACATTGTCAACAGTCATTGCAAAGGCTATACTTTGATCTTCCTACAAAGTTCCTGCAAACGCAATGCAGCTAGTAAACGGCTAGAATTTAGAAAGCAAATTC
Organism: Saccostrea cuccullata; assembly: GCF_032062105.1. Classification (NCBI taxonomy): domain Eukaryota; kingdom Metazoa; phylum Mollusca; class Bivalvia; order Ostreida; family Ostreidae; genus Saccostrea; species Saccostrea cuccullata. The sequence goes on from NW_026930623.1 coordinate 403,168, forward strand.
ATGTTATACACTCATGTTACAGTCTTTCTTAACACAAAGGACTGAAGCAAAGATTAGGCCTAGAGTAAGTTCCTTCAGATTAAGGAAAAAACTTTCTGTTGCTGTGAAGGATTACAATAATTGTGATAGAAATACTGCAATCTGACACAGCATGAGTACACCTGTACTAATGCCTATAACACCAACTATAGTCCTTGCCTTTTTGTACTCAACAAAAACAATAATAAAGTAACAACTGCAATGCGACAAAGCAACAAATTTTTATGATCTTTTTTGACTTTTCCCAAGAGTCTTTATGTAATTGTTTTTCAGGGTTTTGTCACATTCCATACAGCCATCTGTGAGTCTGGGAGGCCGCATTCACTACTGCTGTAACATCATGTGATCCTTACCCTCCAAAACAAAAGAATTGCCCACAATATCCCAGCAAAATCATCTTACCCTCTCCAAAACTTAACAAGGTTAGTTACCAAAATTAATTATTCTGGCAGATGTGAAGATATTTTTGTGAATCATTCTCTTTTTCAATCAATATTGAATCAATAGCTGGAAACCTCATATCAACTAAGCATGACTATCAGTTTTGAAAGCCCTTATTAATTATTTACTTTGTTTTCTTTCATATGATACTTAGAACTGTCACAAATGAATTAAGTTACAACTAAATAAATAATTAAAGAAGAAAAATTCAGTCACTTCAAAGATTGCTTTGTTATGTGCAGCAATTATTATTTTAAATTCATACTTTTATATTTAACAGTATGAAAATGAATCATAATAACTGAAAGAAATCTGGGTAAAATTGTGCAAAACCACTAGCATACTCTACCATCAATACATTTGTGTCCTCAGTAAAATTCTTTCGAAGAAGAAACTTAGCAGCTTTTCAAATCTATGCCAATTTTTTATATGAAAAACAAAATACATTTTTTAAAAAAAATAATTTTAAACCTGGATATCATAGGTCAATTAATGCATGAAACTCAACACCTAATAAGCATCTTGAGCTTGCAATTGTTGCCCAATAGTTTTCAACAAGAGGCCCAGGGGCCACAGCGCTCACCTGAGCACATCAGGCTTGAATTTACTCCCACCCCCCCCCCACCAGGCGTTCATCATTTGAACAAACTAGAATCTACACTACCTGAGGATGATTCCATATAAATATCACAAATCATAGCTTTGAAGTACTTGAAAAGAAGATTTTAAAAGGTTTCCCTATATATCCTTATGTAAAACTTGGTTCGGCCATTTTGGCCTCATCCTAGCCCCGGGGGTCATGATTTGAACAAAGTTGAATCTACACTACCTGAGGATGATTCCACATGAGTTTCATCTTTCCTGGCCTAGTGGTTCTTGAGAAGAAGATTTTTAAAGATTTTTCCTATATATTCCTATGTAAAACTTGGGTCGGCCATTTTGGCCCCACCCTAGCCCCGGGGGTCATAATTTGAACAAACTTGAATCTGCACTACCTGAGGATGATTCCACATGAGTTTCATCTTACCTGGCCCAGTGGTTCTGGAGAAGAAGATTTTTAAAGATTTTTCCTATATATTCCTATGTAAAACTTGGGTCGGCCATTTTGGCCCCACCCTTGTCCCAGGGATCATGATTTGAAGAAACTTAAATCTACACTACCTGAGGATGATTCCACATGAGATTCATCTTTCCTGTCCTAGTGGTTCTTGAGAAGAAGATTTTTAAAGATTTTTCCTATATATTCCTATGTAAAACTTGGGTCGGCCATTTTGGCCCCACCCTTGCCCCGGGGGTCATGATTTTGAATCCACACTACCTGAGGATGATTCCACATAAGTTTCATCTTTCCTGGTCCAGTAGTTCTGGAGAAGAAGATTTTTAAAGATTTTTCCTATATATTCCTATGTAAAACTTGGGTCGGCCAACCCTTGCCCCGGGGGTCATGATGAGAACAAACTTGAATCCACACTACCTGAGGATGATTCCACATGAGTTTCATCTTTCCTGGCCCAGCGGTTCTGGAGAAGAAGATTTTTTAAAAATGCCATAAATTTTTCACAAATTCATAATTATCTCCCCATGGAAGGGGGCGTGGCCCTTCATTTGAACAAACTTGATTCCCCTTCACCCAAGGATACTTTGTGCCAAGTTTGGTTGAAATTGGCCCAGTGGTTCTTGAGAAGAAGATGAAAATGTGAAAAGTTTACGCCGACGCCGACGACGACAACAACGACAACGACAGACAACGGACAAATTTTGATCAGAAAAGCTCACTTGAGCCTTCGGCTCAGGTGAGCTAAAAATGAATTCAAACCATGTCTAATTTTATAAATTTTAGATTCATATAAAATTTGGCAGTCCTGTTAATTAATATTACTTAAAAATTGGTTGCCTGGGATTAAATACACAAGGTTAAATGAAATAAGAATAATTAAAGACTCGGAATCTATTTTATATTTCTCTGATAGCTTAAATAAATGTGTTTTTTTCATTCAGTTTGCATTGCTTTCTACGTAAAATATGAAATGTAAAAACTTCATGAAGAGAATTTCTTAACAATATTCTAACGGAATTGAAATGTTCATTAAAAAATTAAAAATAAAAAATCCATGGAAAAATGAATTGTAACATTTTCTAATTTTCTAGAAGTACAAGACAGCTTGTGAATGATTCTGAAAAACTTTTAACCCCTCTTTCAATGATCTTTCCATTAAAAACATTTTTTTTTTTACTTTTCTCACTATTGTGCATCAATAGCACTTTCCCTTTATAAAACACATTCCAAATCTAAATTTTAATTATGTAACAGTAACTTTAACCTTAAAAAAAACAGAAGAAATTAAGTGTAAGAAAGCAATTAAAAAACCCTTTAAAAAAACTTACTTGTGATTAAATGAAAGTAGTTATTCCCAAAAACATGAAACAAATTGGAACTGACTGCTGAAAGTGTGTAACTAATATAAAACCTTAGCTGTAGTGATCAATACACAATATTGCAAATACACTCGGGGGACCAGCAATCAATAGGCCCTGAGATAGAGGCTTAGTTGGGACACTGGAAAAGCCTGTTCCACACAATAGGAACCTCTGAAGCAATCAATGCCACTAGATACAGTTTTACTTCATATTGCTTCATGCATCAGGTCCCCCACATCCAATTTGTAAATTCGTATTGAATATTTAGAAAGTGCGTATTGAATATTTAGAAAGTGGTTTTAATCTGACAACAGGTCCCTATCATCAGAATGCTACTCAATAGACTGTTATTATGTATACCACTCCATATAGACACATGGCTGTATAATATTTTCCTCTTCAGATTTTGAAATGTACTTAAGTCTATGTATATTGATAGATTCTCGGGATGTGAAAAATAAACAATGGAACCAAAGATTATCAGTACTGTTAATATTATACATTTATTGACAAAGTTCGACGGTAACATACGTTTTGTCGGACCTATAAAACATGTCGGACTCTCAGGCAGACAGTTTGGTTGCATGCAGGGTCGACAAAATGCATTTTGCCCGAGAACATAGTTAATAAATGTTTTGTTATACCTTTCTTTTTTTTTGACATGCATGTATTTGTACTCTCTACCATTATGTAAGCTCAGGTCTTTTACAGGTCCACCACTGTTGAACAATGAACACCAAGGAATGAAAATAAGATTAAGCACCTCCCACTCTGTGATGTAGGCAGTCCAACATCTCATCGACTGGTCCAACATCTCACTCAGCAGTCAAACATCGATATTTTTATATAACAATTATATTTTACTGACAACACTGTCAACATTTAAAATTTTGAAATGATAAAAAGTATTGTTTTCAAATGAAAAAAATCTTTTTTTATTTTGGTGAATTATTCTTTCTAGTGACCTTATATTTGATTGTTCAAAATCTGACCTAATCTTTGAATGTTTAAAATTTTATCTTTTGACCAACAAAAAGTTAAAATAATTTCGAAATCTCGCAAACCTATTTAAGTTTTTATTTCATCAACATGATAATGAACATCATTTTCTTATAATTAACTTTAAAAATTGTTTCCCATGCATATAATTCTACACTTTATAAAATGTCCAGCATTTCGCATAAATTTCTGAGCAGTCCAAAACAAAACTGATGCTGGACCACTGAATGAGATGTTGGACTGTTGATGAGATATTGGGGAGATATGATTGATGAGTTCTAGGGCAACATGTGTTTTGTCGGACCCAAGAACCCAACTATTTGCCTGATGCCATTAGGCTGAAAGAAGCCAGTTTGGTTCGAAGGTCAACAAAACGCATTTTGATAGAGAACAGAGTTAATAATTTTTTTTTTTGACCTTTTATTTTACTATTTTTTTTTTACATGTATCTTGTTTCTGACAAAAATGCATGTTGCCCTTAGACCAAGTCAACAAATGTATAATGTTTGCAGAACACAAACTGAGATATTCATGTTTATTAATTATTATTACATTCTCCTGACATAAATACAGTTCAAGAAAAAAGAGTCAGTTATAGAAATGCAGAGGACAATAAATGGAATCATATATTAATTGGTTCATTATAAACCCTTTGCTCACTCGTAAAAAATGTTGCTTCATTGAACCTTAATGATTTCCCAAAAGAAATGTATCTTATATACAAAATACAAAAAAAATATAGCATAGCTAAAATGCAGTGCAAAATTGGACAAAAAAGACACTTCAACTTGGCAAATCTATAAAGGAATAATAGTCATTAAGAGTTATCTCTCTTATCAGAGTATCAATGAACCTTATAAATTTTTCTTGTGATGCAAATGCAGTAACATCTGTCTGTTATGCATAAATTTATTAAATTTATACAGTTCATTCTGTGCATAAAATATACATCATTCTATTCTCAAATACCAATAGGTTTTTATAAATAAGATTAATAAATCTGAGAACATGCCATTATTATACAAATATAAACCTTTTATGAGGTCAATCCATAAGTATATTGACTTTACAGAGGTGGAATCAATTTATGGATTGACCAAAAGAAAGGGCTACACTAAATTTATAGCTATTTATTTTTTGAAGATAGACAAAAGTCTAAAAAAAAAAAAAAAAAAAAAAAACTTTGTTGCCATGGAAAGAAGGTCTTCCATCTGTCTTTATAACCAGAGAAATTGATTACTAACTTAAAATAACAAAATGTTTTGTATTATAGTCTTTTATAAATATTATATAATGAAATATTGAGAAAATATAAAAAAAATTCCAAAATTCTTAATCTTTTAAAAACAATTAATATATATTCAGCATCACAATAAGATTATCTATTCATCCTAAAGGAATCTGAAAGATTATTATCATAGTTAAAATAAAAAGAAGTTTCAAATTTAAGATTGAAAAACTGTTTGTGAGTGAATTAATCTACCATGTCAATGCTTTCATATTGATATTTTATTCTGATCAGCCAATATTGTGAAATGGCAATGGCAAAATTTTATTTTCAAATAAAATTTATGTCCACAACTTGAAACTGCATGCACATGAATTTTTCAAATTTTCTTGTGATGAAACAATTTCCTATCAGTGTCAATTATTATTGTCTATGAAAGTTTCTTTGAAAACAGCCACCTCTGGAGTTTTCGAGGAATTTGTTTGTTTTTTTTTTTCACAGATTTTTCCTTGACATAATCATTATGCAAAAGTGTAGAGTTGTACATGTAAAGTTAGTGAAGTACATTTTTGAAAATGGGGAATACTGCATAAAAAAAAATAAGCTACTTAGCAAGTGTTTATAAACTCAGCAATTCAGAAACCATGTGCAATCATTTCCACAAAATTATTGCATGATTTTATAATAGAATTATTAAAAACAAAATGAACTCATGTCAAAGAAAATCAATCTTCCTTAAGCAAAAACATGCAGGGCACAATTAAAAAAATACCAATTTATAACATCCAAGTCAAGACCACATCCATTGTTTTGATAAACGTATGACCATTCAGAGAATAGAGAATAGGTATTGCAAACAAACACCTGAATTTAGAAATAATTTGTAAGAGAAAACAAGCTGTGACGTTATTACAGATATGTCAAGACAATGCTTGGCCATATTACAAGATATACCTAAAATCAATGTAGTCTATTGTTAACAACAAGCTACATGTATAATGATATTGATACAGTCTATTCTCACAAATACCAAGATGTCTCTATCTGTATCATTTTGTCAACTGCCAAAACAGAAGAATTTCTTTCCTATAATTATATGTATTATAGCAATGTATAAGTACAATTGGTCATCCAAATGTATAAAACCCACCTGCATAAGTAGTGCTATATATAGCCATAAGATCTACATTTCCTCATCATCACAATCACATTGATCAGATTTTCCTTCTGTACTAATTAGTCTATTGATTTTACTGGGAGTCAAGAAGCAATAAAAAATCCATCATTCACAGTCTTGCTAGCTTTATCAAACACACACGCCAGAGTCTCTTATTACATTATAGGTTTACGCAAAGAATTCCAGTGTTACAAATTTCATCATAATGACCATAAAAGCTTTCTCTGTGTGTTTAACTCCATTTCTTTTCAGAAAAATATTGTCTTCCTTTACCATGGCAACCACCATGTATATTTCCCTGGAGACCTTTTGATTGTGTAAATTATTTATCAAGTAGTTTTTTTTTTCTAATATCAAATTAACATGACATTGTTTCCCCATATGAGTGGATTAATATCTTAGCTGTGACAATTTGTATATGAACTGACAGAGAGAAATTCCCAAGAAACCAATTTTTTAAAATAATCTATAAAATAGGATTAGATTCATTAAGATTCTTGGGGATATCTCCCAAAAAAAAAAAGAAAAGAAAATTGATAAATTATGTAACAAATTCATTTGATTTTTTAAAACAATAAATGAGTGTTGATTTTCTTTTTCTTTTTTTAACAGTGTAATAGATTCCTTAAGAGACTAATATCCTAGAATGAAAATTTTTATTTCACAATAAAAGAGTAAAAAGTGGTAAAAGAAATAAATGTCTTCATGAAGTGTGCAAATTGAACACCAGAATGGAAAGTTACTTCAAACTTCAGACAATAAATATCTGTCAGAAATGCCTCCACAAATTACAAAATCCCAAACACGGAAGTTAAACTTCAGAAAGCTAATTGCTCTCATAGGAAAAAAGCAATACTTTGTGAATAATGATAACGGATTACTTTTTTTACCCTTACAGCTGAAAGTCTATTTTGCTGATATTTTGTCTCCATTTTTTTGTACCATTTTTAGCATAAACTTCTACTGAGTATTGATTGAGCAGTAGTTGTCCATATAAAATGCAGTGAGGTCATGTCTATTAAATTACGCAGAACCAAGTCTCCCATTAGTACAGCATGCTGTGGAACAGAGGAGTTCTTTACATGGACAGAATTAAATTATGTTTAATTTCTATGGAAGCCAAAGAAGAGCTTACTGATCAATGTTCCACCAAAATTTGCCATACATCTTTTTTGTGAACTAATGCTTAGGTTGGAGACATCACATGGCTCAGGACAATAGTTCATTTTGATAGTATCATGGTGAAGCCTGATAAATGAAGATACAGTGAAAACTATATAATCTGACACCTGTGAAATCCATTTCCCTGTGAATTCTGATCCTTATTATACCCCCCGCTTGAAAAGTGGGAGGGTATATAGTAATTGGTATTCCCGTCCGTCTGTCCGTCTGTTACGCTTTGGGGTACCCATCTCTTATCCGTAACTCCTCTCATACCACTGAAGGAAATTTAATGAAACTTTCACAGATTCTTAATTACATATTGCCTTTGTGCACCTCCTATTTTACTGTTTGATCTGACATATATTTTTGATTTTCCAGAGCAAAACATGGACACTGCCATTATATTCATATGGGAGGCGGGGGGTATCATTAAGTGAGCTCATTGCTCACAGTACCTCTAGTTTTAATTCCCATTTTACTATTTTTTCCATATTCATTACACTGTACAATTTGACATGTATTACCTGTCTATTCTGACACAAAATTTGCCTCCCATGCATATCAGATTAGAAAGGTTTCACTGTCTTTAAAAGTACATCCAATACTGTCCTTCTTTTATGTAAGTAAATACAGTCGAACCATTAAAAATTTCTTCCTAAACAAATCTATACTGAAACAAGATGTGTTTTTGAAACACTATGCCTCCCGATGGTTACACAATTCTGGAGTGGGGCGTAGACTGAAGTGGTATACACTCACCCTTGACAAAGCAATAGTTATGGGCTAGGTTAAAGTTGACATCAGAAAGACAAACAGACAGACAGGACAAAAATAATATATCCCCAGGACCTTTCAATCTTGGGGCATAAAAAGTCTGACAATTACAATATTTAACTGTGTTTTTATAAAAAAAAAAAACAGTTTGATCACAGAGTGAGATATTGGACCTGTCGATTAGATATTCGACTGCTTACATCACACAATGGGCCAGTTAATAAATGTATGATAGAATACATTTACTGATTGAGTTTGAGGGCAACATGTGTTTTGTCGAACCCAAGAACCAAACGGCCTCAGGCAGACAGTTTGGTTCGAGGGTCGACAAAATGCATTTTGCCCCAGAACATAGTCAATAAATGTTTTGTTATACCTTTCTTTTTTTTCTTTTTTGACATACATGTATTTTGTGCTGTCTTCTGTGATGTAAGCTCAGTTCCGTCACTTTTGAACACCAACGAATGAAAATGAGATAAGCTCCATCCATTATGTTATATAAGCGTTCCAACTTCTCATCGACCGGTCCAACATCTCACTCAGCAGTCCAACATGTATTTTTTTTATGCCCGCTCAACAAAACATTAGAAATGTTAGACCTTTTGATATAGATTTGTAAAGGAACAAATTTTTAAAGGTATAACAATATCATTTATTTGTCAATATATTTGAATTCATCTTGAATGAAAGTCTTACTCTTTGAACAGTATCAAAGTTCCTGCAGAAAATACAGAGGATGGGCTATAAAAATATTTCATAACACATAAAAGGACAAATTACTCATAATGATGGGTAGTAAAAGTACAAAATAAAAAAAAATTTCAATTAAGCAGGTCTTAATCAGGCTTTTTTTTTTTTTTTTTTTTAAATTAATAAGTTTCAATTAACGTACTCCAAGTACTATAACAAATTAAAACCAGATACATAAAACAATAAGCTAGAGAGACTGGTACTTACCTCTATGGATCACTGGCACAAGTATTATTCTTCATGCTGATAACAGATTTCATTTTGTGGCATCTGCTTCATATTCTGTTAACATTTAATTAACACGTATTTACATGTATACATGTACATGATGTATCACAAAATACTACCTATCAGGATTACTACTAATAGATCATGTTCCATCCTTGATCATATCCTGATTGTTCCGTGGCTCTATAAAACTTACAGGAATTATTTCTAAACATATATGTACAATGATCAGAAATAAAAAAATCTCATCACCACAATTTTTACCTATCCAATAGACACTGGATATGAACATTCTATATAATGCATCTATTGTTAAATTACTCAATACCACCCTTATTTAATATTTGAGAAAAAAATATATCACTAAGGGCCATGCATCCCTAGCAAGGTGATTTAGTGTGATTGTATAGTTAAAGTATATCATTGACAGAGTCCGCAAGATTCCAGTTCCCCAAGAGCATGCCTGTTTCCCAAGGGAAAGCTAAGGGAAATAGGTTTGATTGAGGAGCCATTATGATGAATCTTAAAGATGTATAACATATCCAATAAAGTTTGGTCCACATAAGTCTTATATTTAAAAGATAGAGCTTTTCTATTTATCTGTAATATATGTAGGTCTGAAGCCACATTCAAGTACCCCAGTAAGCCTAAAAGATGTTGGTTTAGATGCATCATCCATGCAAGTTTAATGTAAGTTGATTTGCTGGTATTCAACCCTCTAAAAATCTTATCCTGATGACAGATCACTGGAAAATATTAGTCACAAGCAGCAAATATATATTAACAAGTCAAGTTTGGTTTTTAAATATCGGTTACACAGGTATGAATTGACTTTTAACCTGAGACACTTACAGGAACAGCCACCAAGATTATAAACTATTACAATTCAAATGAATTAAACACTTTGAGATTCATGTTTTTCCCGCTTTTTTTGTTGTTGTAATTGTTAAAATGTTAAAAAAATATTAAGATAAAACAGAGGACAAAATTTAAAAAATATTCATCCACATCTAATTTTGAAATTCAGATTGTTGTAAATGTATAAGTTGAATTTTCACCTAAAATTATAATGTTCTTTGTTCTGATCTGAATGTTACTCACCTGGTTAATATAAAACACTCAATCTTCAATTTTCTACCAAAAAATTTACTAGGAGTGACTTCATCGTACATGTACCTTAAAAAAGGAAAATTATTAATAACGATTACAGGTAAACAGAATTTATATTTCTAAAATTAAATTTCATGACGTGTCAGACAATTATCCTGATAACCTTTAGCTAATGCCTATATTAGTTTAATATATGAAATCTACCCAACTTTGTTTCCTTATACATGTAAATAAGCTTAGATGATCTTACAGCAATTACTAACGGTTACTTTTGATTCAATATAAGTGCAAGTTTCCCATACAGAAGGTATACCATATTCCTTTGTAATAAGAAGCTTAGTGATATTTAAGCCATTAATGTGTATCTTTATCTTGATAAATATTAACTTTTTTCTAATGGGGACCTCATCAGTGTTTTGACATAAGATTTAATCAAGGCAAAGAAGCAAGTGACAGCTCAATCTAGCCTGCCACACACCTAATAGCTGATTACTCCACATTACCATACCTGTCAGATGAGGACGATTTTATAGCATCACGGTCCTCTATCAAGACAACTCAAGTAAATTAGAGATTGTCACAAAAAGGAACAATTTATTGCTAATGAGGTTGAATAATATTGGCAGCCAGACAAAGCATTAGGACTAAACCTTTCTCCAGGATCAATAGAATCTATTGGGCCCAGTGTGGCTGAATGATGGCCCCCGACTCATTACATTCTGGAGTCTTTATCAGGAAGGGTCATGTTGCCTGAATCAATGCAAAGGAACTGCCAACATCAATCTAGATTCAACACTTTCTCAGGAAGCCATTGCTTCTTTTGCCAGGATTTATTAGGAATAAACTTCCTCTGTATAATGAATAAGAGGGAAAAAAAGGGGGGGTGGTGTGGTAAAAAATCAATCATTCCTTTACATAAATACATTGCTGCATTTGTGACTTTTCAGAAACTAAACTGTATTAGATTAAATCCCTGGCTATATTGTCTGGCATGTATATCAAATTTACCTACATTAGTTTTTATTACATGTATTGTACAAAATCAGCATTTACCTTAGATATCAATTTCACAGCTCTGACATCTTTATATTAAATCTTTACCTACAGAACAGCTGATATTTGACCTGTAAATAAAAAGACACTGAGTTTATTTTACTTGACCCTATTAGCAGTAATTCTTTGTACCATGACAGTATTTTAGACAGTATAAATAAATGGTCAAATAATTTGTGCCTTAAAAAAATTGTAGTGAGCAAACAGCATGAAGCACTGCTTGTGAAATGAGCTCTCTATAGACTTATAATATGTTTAAGATTCATAAACACTCTGCTCACTCAAATAAAATGTTGATGTTGACTTAATGATCTTCCAAAAGAAATGTATAAGTATTTAAACACAAACAATAATAGCATAGCTTGCGGGGAAAAATTGGACAAAAAAGACACTTCAATTTGACAAATTTCTAAAGGAATAATAGACATTCATGTCATTTAAGTTATCTCTCTTATCAGAGTATCAAGGAACCTTAAGAAAAAAGAAAATCTGGAATAAAATTTGCACATTTGCTAGAGTAACTTTTTGAAAATTTCTCTGGGAATTCTTTTGCTTCCATTATTCCATGCAATAATAGTGGATACAACAGGCCTGAATTTATCCTGAAGATATAGTCTGTGCAAATAGACATTAAAAAATACGCAAAAAATAATTGCATTTATTCTACAACACCTTTTGTTAAAAATTGCATTATTTTATATATACATTCTGGAAATGAAACTAACAAGTCATGTGACATCACATTAAAGATTGGTTTGGGTTGTTTGTTTTTTTTTTTTTTGCAGTTTGAAGAGGTAGATTAAGGTTACAAATACAAGTATAAAATATTCTATAAAAGTTTTTTGGCAGTACAAAGGTCACAGTCATAAAAATATTATTATAAAGCTTGAGGAATTGAATCTCTGATGTCTGTTTCTCAGTAAATATCAATTGTCACCCTAAATGTCACAAGTTGGCAGATTTAAAACGGCATGAATTCGAAGGACACAGTATAAATTCTTAAACAGAATGTACTGGTACTGGGCGAATTTCAAGCAGGGCAAATTTGTAAGCAAGCGTAAAAGGGCAAAAATAACATGGGACGAAAGTAACCCGGTATACAGTATATAGAACTGCACAATTTTCCCCAATCATGAGTAATATACAGTTGATTGGTCAGAGTGATGCTATGGAAAGACAGATAACTCTAAAAGTACACATGCATATATGAGATGGTGATTTTAAGTTTAAATTCATTTTCTCTCTCATCTCTGCAGTGAAATTTTGAGATTTTCCCCTAAATATTCTGAAGGTGTGAAAAACTAGTAAAAAAAATATTCTTGCATTTCTTTTCTTTGAACTCAATAAACATGCATCATTGATTCCAAGTGTTGAAAGTTTGAAACTTTAAATTATCATAATACATGTATGGCATCATGAATATGAATAAAAATTCATCAAGCATACAAATACATATTTTTGGCAAGTGTCAAGTGCTTAAAAACTTCATGATGTTCAGTATGTACAAGTATTTTACTAAATCGATTTCTGTACAAATCTTTTATGGATTTCACCCAAATCACCTTTTAGAAACCACCTTTCAGCAAAAAACCACTGAGAGTAAGTTTTTAAAATTTTGTTCTTTCTCAGACAATCCACCAAAAGCACTTTTAACTAAATGGAAGTAAAAGTAAACAAACCAGAAGAATTCTATATTTAGATTACTTTCAGATTCAAATGTCAACTCCTCCTTAATGCTTGTGATAGATATATTTTAAAGCATTTCACACAAAAATTAATTAAAAAATTCAAAAAATGCAAAATACTTTCAAATTTTCATCTTAATCCTTAGGAAAAGTGGCAATTTTGATGTGTTTTAATGAGAAATATTAAAACTTTTATCTCAATAGCAAGCACAGCGAGTTTAGCAAATGCATGTAAAGCAACGGTCACACTGTGTCACAGTCTGCTTACCACAACTGCACGGACGACAATATATGCCTGAATTTTCTGGATTATAGTATTTTCATTTATACAAAACGAGATTGCCACTTTTCCTAAGGATTAAGAATAAAATTAAATTTGTGAGAGTGCAAGGATATGTCAATGAAAACAGGAAAATTTGAAACATTTCAGGTTTCCCTGTGATAGAAATAAAGTGCAACTTAAATACAACATCACACTGTGTGACAATGCCTGGGCGATAATTTGGACACATTGCTCATTGATCAAAATGAAATGACAGGAAAATTTCAGTACATTTCAGGTTTCCCTTGGTAGTGCAACTTAAATACAACATCATGTGACATCAGTCTGAGAGTCTAGACGCACCAAATGTCACTTACGGTTTGATGAGCCCGAACTGAATAAGTATCTGCCCTCGCCCTAATGGTCACACCGTCAATATACTAATTATGATCTTCAAAAATACAACATACAGATCTCGACATTACCATGACAACAGAACAGAAAATGACAGGACTTGAACACACATCTCTGTCAAGTAGCCCAATATGAATTAATTTTGCCATATGCCAAAAAAATAAAACACTGATCCAAAGGACCTACTCCCTCCACATCCCTGAAAACATATTATTTACTGATTGGGGATATACATGTACATGTAATTATCACTATATTCTTAATCATCATTATTTAAAAAAAATTATCTGTCATTTATGTTGTTGAACAGATCAATATAGTACATGTACCTCGATCAGCTGCTGATATCAACAGATATTTAAATTATAGTAATTGAGGTCCATTTTCTCTAAGATTAAGAATCACTATCAGGTCCAGCACAATACCCTGATAAAGGTATATAGCAGTGGCGGATCAAGAACTTCATGTGGGGGCCAGGTTTTGAGGCCCAAAGGGCCGAAGGGGGAGGGTATGGGAGGGGGTGTCCCCCTCCTATAAGTAGGAGTTCAGGGGGTCTCCCACCAAGAAAATTTTGTTTTAAATGGCTATATTATATAAATGGTGTGTTTTCAAGCATTTTGGACTACTTTTTGTAGCCTTTTTAAAACAAATATTTTTAAAGAATTTGGAAAAATAAAATGTTTCAAATCAATAAATATTTAACTTTAACATAAGACATCAGAATTTTCTTTGGAAAAAGTGTTAAATTTGACAATTTTAGGAATACAAGCAGCTGACTTCAAGTTATCTTCACTTCAATTATTAGTATGTCAAGCTGACTTCTATATTTAAGATACAATTGATGTAAAATTTTAAACACTTTAAGGTAGTCCGATCTTCAGGTTTATAAAATTAGCAGTTAGGTAATCAAAAACACACTTATACTTATTTGGTATTTTTTGTCTTTTATTTCCGCCATGTTTTCTATAATACATAGTGTAAAAGGGTTTTGCTATCATTGCAAGACATGTACACCACAAATCACTTCTTATTTCATAATATGCTAATAAGCTTTGGTATCTAAGGCTGCATGGATTCAAGAAAATCTTATTTCTCTAAAACTGTATCATTTTTTTCCTTTTATAGGGTACAAATGTCAACTTTTGTAAGACCATTTCTAAGACTTCCAAAAACCTTGAATCATATAAAGATGAATAAAATTAAAATTGTTGCACGAAAAAGAAAAATTTTCAAACTTCATTTTGAAATTAATGAAAATCAAATTAAATATTAATTTTTGGAGTTATCCTTCCTGGCTGAGGATCAGATATCCTTAAAAATTGAATTCTTTGTAGAATCCCTAACTAGTGCTCCTCAAGAGTATACTGTCAATATGATTTGCTAAGCCAATCTGATTTTGAAAAATTGTATATTTAATTTAATTTTTGTAAAATGGTAAAAAAAAAACAATAATAGTTTATTCACAATTTCCCATAGTCAAAAAAAAGAGAGCATTTTATCAGGATAAAAGAATGCTTGCAAGAATATTACTGAGCAGCACCATAACTATGCAGTTTTCTGTTGTTGGTACTTACAACATGTACTGTATAGTGTGTGCATGACCTTGTGACTTCACTAGATGCAATGACTACCCTGATCTATCTCTGTTGATTACCTGTGTATTGTGTGCATTCAAGCGGAAAGTGATTTCCTGTTATGTACATCGCTGCATTTCATTTCCAGAAATATGCATAGCATTTCCGACATTTTTTTTATTTCATTTCCGACATTTTTTGTTTTCATTTCCGACATAATTTATTTTTCATTTCCGGAATTTGCGGCAAATCAATGTTTTCTAATTAAAAGAAAATGGAATTTTAAAAGTATTAATGCCAAAATATAAATAAAATATTTAAAAAAAAACATCTATACATATATGCTTAAATGTTGCACTAAGTCTAGGTAAAAGAGTCTAATGAGCATAAAACTTTTTCACCAAATTTAATGTGCACTAAATTAAATGTCAGTGACAGCACCATACTTATGTTCAAGTCACTGATAGATTTACAAAATTGGATTTCAATGATTTATTTATGATTTATTTTTCTTTAAATTTTTCAAAAGCAAAGTTATCAAATTTGTTACTATATGTACTACTTATATATTTGAAAAATGTCGAAAATGAACACAAAAAAATGTCGGAAATGAAAAGTTGATAATTACCAAAAATTCCGAAAATTAAATGCAGCCATGTAGATGATGTGTAGGGTGTGTTTATTAGAGTCTTATCAATACAATAAAATGATAAAATAACACTTGTAAAAAAAAAAAAATCAATAAGTGGGGGGTGGGGGCCTGAACCCCAAACCCTCTTGAATCTGCCACTGTATAGCTTGATAAAGCTATATAGCTTGATTAAGGTACAGCTGTATTACCAATACCTTGATCAAGGTATTCTATGTAATGAAAATACGAAAAAAAATTAAAAAAAGATAAATACTCAAAGTCGAGCTCTGAGTTGTTGTCAATAAATTCAATCTTGCATGTTAAGTACTCAAACACAAAGAATTCAGTGTACAAGCATGTCGTGTGAGGAGACTTTCTTTTATGCTGTCTTTTGATACCTGAGTATTTTACATGCATGAGTGAACTCGACTTTGAGTATTTATTTTTTTTAGATTTTTTTTCGTTCTTTCATTTCATAAAATATCTTGATCAAGGTATTTGTAATACATTGATCAAGCTATTTAGCTTTATCAAGCTACTGTATATGCCTTTATCAGGTACCTGCCTATATGATATCAAGTTATTCTGCATGCTTATTTACTATTTAAAATAAGCTTAACATTTGGTATATATTTTAATAAAAATAGTATGGGGAACACTATCAGTCCAGTCCAATACGAAAAATCGTAATATTACAGAATATCGTAATATTATTCTTACATTACTATTTTTCGTAATATAGTTAAATTACGAAAACTCGTAATATAGCATGTTGTGAGAGACTATATTACGAGTTTTCGTAATGTAAGACAAATTAAGCATTGAAAAAAACTGAATGATGTGAAGGAAAGTATGACGTCAGATATACATTATGCCCCCATGGTACTAGTATCACGTGGTCATTTTGGTCAGTGACGTCTATCGAAAAGTATGAAAATGCAAGAAGAAAATAACAATAGTAATGGGTGAGTGAAAATTTTGTATTATTATTCTTATATAAGAATTTTCCCAGGGATGGGAACAATTTTCCATAAAACTTCAATGTATCCTAAAACTTGTCATAGTGTTCTATAATCCCCGAATTCCCTATATTTTTCCCGAAGTCTACCCTAAAAATCAGACCCTCATCTCCAACAACGAGATGTTATGGGATATAACTTGTACAACTTTCACTAGGCTCTGACTCTGCATGCACTTGGTTCAAATGCATCAAAACAAAGAAAAAGCATGCATATCCACGATGATTTGATGAAACCAGAGACGTATAATCTCTCATGAAA
Organism: Saccostrea cuccullata; assembly: GCF_032062105.1. Taxonomy (NCBI): domain Eukaryota; kingdom Metazoa; phylum Mollusca; class Bivalvia; order Ostreida; family Ostreidae; genus Saccostrea; species Saccostrea cuccullata. Next base: position 420,395 of record NW_026930623.1, read on the forward strand.
CATAACAAGCAGGTTGTATCAGAAAAAAGGGAAGTAAATCTTAGAAGAGTTAGAAATTGCTTATATTACGAATTTTAGTAATATTACGATTTTTCGTATTGGACTGGACTGACTATCACACGTAAGGAATACAAATAGTCAAACAAATCCGTCTATTTACCATGAAAATCCTAGTAAACCTACTAAACGGTAAATCAAGTCTGTAAGCTGCACTTCAAATAGGAAACTCCTCAGTGAAAGTAAAAGAGAAAATAAATACGGAAAGAGACGAATATTCCAAAAAAAAAAAATAATAAAAAAAAAAAAAAAAACGCAGTATGTCAGTTTTTAAAAATCAACCCAAATACATTAAAATTGCTTTGTAAAATATGTCGAACAATTTATAAACAAACTTTGTAAAGTTTATTTTTACTCAACAATTATTCTTGCTAAAAATTTAAATCAATCCCTCACTTCAGTTCTAAAAATAGGACTTATTGGGGATTCCCAAAAACCTAATTAAAGTGCCTTACAACAATTTTTTCCCCGACTTTCTACTGGTATACGGTACATATATAAGTGAGTATTTTTTTTTATTTTACTCAGTGGATCTCTAGAAGCACAAGTTATAGTCCCTATCTTTGCAAACAATGACACGCACAAGGTAAAGTGAACATCATTTTATTTATGATGACCTAGATATCTGCAATTATTTTACATGTAGATTTATGCAAGCTATTTCACTTCCTTGCATTTTCATTTCGTGTTCTAAGAAAGAAGGGAGTTTATTCCCTCAATTGCAGAATAGTAGTGTAAATGCATCGAAGTTATTGAATAAAGGACCTGTAACACATTTGGCTTGGATATTAATTAGAACTTCGAATTCATCATAAAAATAAAAAAAAATACTGAACAATATAATAAGTAAAAACTCTTTTACTTCATCATCCTTGATAATTTGCCAATTTATTAATAAAGTAGTACTTATTCCGTCAAATTATGCCAAGGTATTTTATTTTAATTTTAACGAAACTTTTCTTTGATTTAGAAAATATCAAGAAATGAATTCAGCAAACACAAAATCCAAAATCCCTGAGGAAAATTTCAACAGCTTGGAAACGGATTGTCCCTTCCAAGTGCAAAGCGCAATTCGCGAAGACTCTGGATTTTTCTCGGAATCATTTAAAGAAAGTTTCAGTCCTGAAAAAGGAGACAAAAGAGGTTCACTGAAGGACATAGCAGAGCTGGAGGAAAACATGGAATGTGTTGATATTAACGACGATAGAGGCGCTCAGGAAATGATGAAGTCTGAGGAAAGCAAGCGCTCTGCAGAACTGGTTATGTCTGTCTTAGAACAGGATAAAGACGGCGATACCCAACTCCATATGGCAATTATTCAGGAAATGGACGACATTGCAATGATTATGATCTATTTAATTTCTAACATTGACCCAGAATTGTTGGATACTCCTAACTTGTTGTTGCAGACACCGTTACACTTAGCAGTTATTATAAGATCTAGAGAGCTGGTTGAACATCTTCTCCAGTCTGGAGCCGATCCAGGGTCACGTGATCTCCAAGGAAATACACCATTACATATCGCTTGTCATTATGGGTATGATGATCTAGTTTCTAGTTTCCTTAGATGTTCTAAGGACAGAAAAAATAAATTCAATTTGATAAAAGGAATAAATGACAGAAACTACGATGGTCAAACATGTCTTCATCTTTCAACATTCCATACGGGTCTTCCTGTTATCAAACTTTTAACGACGTTTGGAGCAGACGTTAACGCACGTGACGGAAAAAGCGGGAAAACAATATTACATTATGCTGCAGATAATGGAAATACAATTTTACTGGATTTCATTTTACAGTTACCAGATGTTGACGTAAATTGTCGGACATATGCTGGTCAGACTCCCTTAGCACTGGCAAGAGGAAGGGGGTATCAGGACATTTTATCAGCTCTGAGGAAATATGGCGGGAAAGAATATGACAATTTTGAGGACACTTGACGATCTTTATTGAAGAGGTTACTGAAATGAAAATATGCATAATTATGATGATTTTTGTTTTGTTTGACTGTTAATCATTTATAATTTATTAATCCTCTCAAATACACTTGAATGTTAGTCATGATATAATGCATGCATCACACTACAATGTAATGCCCTCTTTGTCTATGCAACATGTAGTTCATTCTTTTTTATGCTGAGTCAGCAATTACATTGTACTTGTATTATTAATGCAAAACAGTGAGATCAAATTAAATGTCTCCTTTAAAAACATTTACGTATTTTTGTTAAACCTGAATGATGACAAAGTTGAAATTTTTATACTGTATGCTAATCGTTTCCTACTTGTCTTTGAAAGTGCCATTTGATTCTCTGTGGATATTATAACCAAGATGTTTAAAAATAAAAGTATAAAATGATTTTTTGGGGTAATATTTCACTTTCATTACTTAGGTCACAGGCACCTGACGTTACTTACTTTTCTTTTAATAAAAAAAATATATACACATACCTAATAATATGTTTATTATTAGGTATGTGTGTATTTTTTTATTTAAAGAAAAATAAGTAACGTCAGGTGCCCATGACTTAGGTGTATTGGCCCCTGAAAAAATTGTGTCCATCTAAATTATAACTGATAAAATTAAACAACTTAGCTAATTTATATGTGTGAAAAGAGGCCGGGTTGAAGAACAAACGGATATATATATACAGAATACAAAAATTTATATATTGATGGATATTTCTGATTTTGAATGAAAATGATTTATAAAATCGCTAAAAATTGGGTAGGATTTCTTTGGTGTTCAAATTTGGGGTTGTGTCATAATGGCCCCTGAAAAATTGTGTCATCTAAATTATAACTGATAAAATAAAACAACTTAGCTAATTTATATGTGTGAAAAGAGGCCGGGTTGAAGAACAAAAGGATATATATACAGAATACAAAAATTTATATATTGATGAATATTTCTGATTTTGAATGAAAATGATAAATAAAATCGCTAAAAATTGGGTAGGATTTCTTTGGTGTTCAAATTTGGGGTTGTGTCATAATATTTTTATAATTTCTTGCTATTTTTGAGATATTCATGATCTTATATTTCCACACTTTCTTTGGCAACGTAAATTCAAGGTTTTTATATGAACACACATCACAGAATAAGATAGGTATACTAGCATTGATAATTTCTAGAAATAAATACGATATTTATCCTATATAAATATGCAAAGAGTAGCATTCTTATGTTCATTTTCATTCAGTTTTCATCGATTTTACAGCACATTTTGTTTCACAAAATATAGACCACAAGCTTGCCTACTATAGTATCTGCCAAATTTATATTTACCATACATTTATGTCTGATGCATCTTATGTATAAAAAATTTAGACAGGCAAGCTTGTGCTCTACGTTTTCCGAAGTGAAAACTATTTCAAAACGAATTCCAACAGAATTGAGAACATTTAAGAAAATGCCCCACTTCCGCCCCTTCTTGCGGCCTCTGTATAAGTTTTGAATCAAAATTAGTACATGTACTGGTTTTAAAACGAGCATCAAGCATCATTTTAAGTTCTTAACTACAAACTATCACAATTTTAACTGTGTACTCAAGATTTTACATCAAATAAGGGGCCATATTCGGCTGTTGCCATACCTTGACCTTTAAAAAAGTTTTAAAAACTGAGCTGATATTATTTACTTTGAAAATGAAATCTACAAATTTTTATAGATACTCACGATGTCATACCTAACGTTTGCAATTTATATTATGAAGTTCAGCATGAAAAATTAATATTGGAAGAACAAATATATATATAAGGAAAAATGAAAGATATTAAATTAATATATTTTTTCCAGAAAAAAAAAATATTTATTTTCAATCAATTAAATTATGAATCATTATCCGTCAGTCTTAAAACTGTCATTAAAATAATCTGTGTAAGTTAAAAATGAAAACTTTTCATTACAACTAAACTTCTCATAAATTGATAGGTAAAACTGGTTAAAATATCCATATGAAAATATATAAATATACCTTGTAACCAGTTTTCATTCTGTTATATATTTAGGTGTTTTATTGTTTGTATAACTTGGGGATTTTTCAGAATGCGGAAGATTTTGGGGCAGGTATTGCGTTTAAATTAACTTTTAAAAGGAAGTCTGGTAAGAAATAATAAAGAATACATGTATAATTTTAAAATCCAGGATTTAAAAGGGAGTAAACTAAAATGCTTCAGTAATACTCTAATTGCATAAAATTAGTTTTCCCCTGCGTATGCAGAACTAATATCTTATTCTGATTTACTGTAATAAATGGGCTCTACAAGAGTCCCATGACCACATCGCTTACCTGAGAAACTTTGGCCATGCTGTTCTTTAACAGATTTCTCCCTTGTTATACCGATTGTGACCCCTCCCTAACCCAGGGGTCATGATTCGAACAATGTAGAATCTACACTACCCCAAGATTCTTCCACATTAGTTTCAGCTCGTCTGGTTTAGTAGTTCTGGATGAGAAGATTTTCAAGGATTTTACCTATATATTTCAATGTAAAACTTGGATTCCCTATAGTGACCCCGCCCGACTCCTTGGGTACCCATGATTTTAACAAATTATAATCTACTCTAACCCAGGATGCTTTCAAATAAGTTTCAGCTTTTCTGGCCGAGTGGTTCTTGAGAAGAAGACTTTTGAATGACCCCACCCTATTTTTGTTTTTTCCATCTCCCCTTGCAAGGGGCGTGGCTTTTCACTTAAACAATTTAAGGGGGCGATTGTTGTTTCCATTGCGCAATATTTCGCGCATCATAGTAAAACGAAGCGTATTTACTGTTTTAATGCAAGTTTTTCCGCTTAATTATTAAAATTAAACAAAATTAAGAAATTATAGGTATGAAAATATAATTACAATTTTATATAACTGATTTTTAACCGATTTTGTAATTGATAGGTAGGTTGACGTCGTTACAGTGATTTTTTGACGTTATGATAAACTGAAGCTCTTAAAGAAAGGGGTAATTAAAATGTTATTAAAGAAAAAGTAATAGACATACACTCTTGAAATTCAAAACATAAAAATTTGAGAATATCTACATTATTTTTATTATGTTTTCAAATGAATCATTTGTGCCCGTAATATTTTGTAGTACTCTATAAAAACACGAAAATTCGTTGATTTTTGGCATTTTGAGATGTCCCATCTGGTAACAAGACGGTAGAATTTTGTGTTTCTTTCATATATTGTATAATATAGTATTACAATCAAATATTAAAGTTTGAACAAAAAGTCTATTGTAGTATTTGTAAAATTTGCTTTAAAGTGCTAAAAATTGGCATTTTCCTATATAATCCTATAGTAAATGTACCTGTATTTTGAGACGGTCCCTCAAAAATACCTGGACGGTAGATTTCCCCCAAACTTTGCATGATTTAAGTTATAAATGGTATAAAAATGAAGAGTTTCGCTATTGTAGTTTTCACACAATAAAACCGCAGTCGGCCCCCTTAAGCTTCTGCTTTTGTATCAAGTTTGATTAAAATTGACCAAGTGATTCTTGAACAGAATTAAAAATGTCAAAGGTTAATATAGAGACAGACAACGGGTGATCAGAAAAGCGCACTTGAGCTTTCAGCTCAGGTGAGCTAATAATAATAGATTAAATCTATAAATACCGAGAAAGAAACTGCATAATGAAAATCACGTGTCATACTGTTTCATCATACTTATTTATATCACGAGGTATGCTTGTGAATACATTAAATTGGGATGATTTGTAATGGAATACCATGTCATAGAGCTTTTCAGAAAACACATATAATATGACCTATTGATTTATTTTTGAACATATTTTGTTTGTAAATGATTGAAAAAATAAAATTCTGTTTACCATTACATCTTTTGCAAACTTCATTAATAATCTATACATTTTTTGTCACTTAACCTCCGATTACTGTGAAATTTTATAGCGAGAAATTTATGAAGTTAAATATTTTTCATTGATTTATGTTCTAGATAGTTGTTATGTTCAAGTTTTAAAACTTTGTATGTATTACCTCTAAAAGTATATATCTGAAATATTTTTATCTTCACACAATATAATTATACCGACATAAGCAGTTAAAAAAGGCTTAAGTTTGATTTATGATTTGTCAACATCTTCAATGTGATTCTGTCAATTTTTAAAACGTTCTAAAGATAGTAGTTTTTCGTGGAACTTATTTGCTTTCGGAAAATCATCACCCATGAAAGAAATTCTTTGAAAATTTTGCGGAAGAAAATGTAGAATACACAAGCAATTAAAGTAAATTATACAATATCATGAAAATATATTTACATGTACTTATAAATCTTTTGTGATTGATCACTAAACTATAACCCATCTTATTGCCCTTTAATCCTTCAAATTAAAGCAAGGAATTTTATATATAGTACATTAAGTATAATTTCATCCATATGTGTAGAACTCCATGTGGAAATTTACTTGAAAATGACGAGTTTCAATAATTGATTTTCTTTTCTTCTCATTTTCTTCTTTGCTTTTCAAAAAAGAGTGAATTAAAAATCCAAAAGTTTATCAGATCACACATGCAAACGTAATCACACCCATATAAAGGAATAAATTAAAATCAAGTCTCATTTTTGATCAGCGATATAAAATCTCCATAAACTCTTCTTGCCGAAAGGAAAGTCGAATCACCCCTATGAAATGGTACATAATGATATCGCCATATCGGAAAGAGATTTCGGGCCCGTAGGTAGCATTTTCAGCTGGGGAAGGGGGGACACAGCTATAAATTTTCAGGTGGGGACACTTTCAACTGCCAAAAATTCCTTAATTGAAGAGCTAAAAAAGGTCAACAGACGTTTTTATTGAGGGGACACTAGCATATAGTAGCCATGTTTTCTATTGAATACTTTATATCAGCAATGTTATGGGGGGGGGGGGGGGGTTACATAATATACACCTGAGGGATATTGATATTTATATAATTTACTTGCTCAAATATTATAGATAGATATGGATTTATGCATTTTCACTTTATGATCAAAAGAGCCCCTTCATATAACACCAGAATCCTGACCCTGGGATTCAGTCATGCAGACAGTTCAAGTCAATTCCAGCAGCTACTGCCAGTTTCCCGTATTAATTGCAATAATGATGTTTGCCCTCTCCTGACTGAAGGTAAAAATTGGGGTCATTATGTAGAGGGGAACTTTTCCTCTGAATATTTTCAACATCAATGCTGAATTTTTAGTATTTTCTGAAATGCATAAAAAATAATTGTTTCCCGAAGGAAAAACATTAATTTTGAGTCTGGCCATTTTTTAGCCAGTGGACCAGGGGCCCGTTTTACAAAGGGACTTACGATTTAAGACCAAATTTAATTCTTCATATAACTTTTTAATAAACATTAAATCGAAAATTATTTTAATCTTTTTTAAAGAAATGTGCTAAGATGTTTTTACACAAATCATTTTGAAGAGAATTGATAATCTTGCAAAATTTTACAATAATCTGAAGTGTTTGGTCTTAGTCGTAAGTTCTTTTGTAAAACGGGCCCCAGGAGAGGGTAACAAAACATTTTCAAAGACTGCGTAAGCAATTCAGGTTATCATATTCTTCCTGGCAAGATTTGCCTCCCTTAACAAAGGGTTGATCTCTGCCCTCCAGTATCTAGTGAAAATTCCAGATGTCAACATAGCAATGAACCTGTCAATCACACTGATGAACCTGTTCAATCATGCTTCATAATATGTCGGAAATAAACAAAACACCGATTCAAATTCTTTGTACAATTTATTACATTGAACAACATCCGATTATATATTTCAACCTATAATTTGTACAACAATCATAATTTAAACCCATGCACCTTTAAGTTGTTCTTATGGTCCCTTTATATAAGTTCACATGTGAAATGCTGCAATGAGCAAATCCTACTCAAATGCTCATGACATATGTATGCAAGTCTGGTTGGTGTAACACTACCTTCAAACATAATTTTTTACCATTCATTAAAACTTAAAATTCGGGAAAGATGAATTTTATTATCGGAGGTGGCATCCATAGATAAGATGTACAAACATGTGAGCATCCAAATTATGCATATATTGACTATGCACCCATTGGTGCATAAATTCAAGATTGGTTTTTATACTATTTTTGCATATTAAGATGAAAACATTCCTAAACAATGTCTTCAATATGACATTAAAACAGGTATGGGGCATTCAACTACCTACATTGTAACTACATGTAGTGCGCACCTATCTAAAATAAGGTGCATTTATTATTCATAATATTAAGACTAAATGCAAGTTAAGCATGCCTCTTGATATAATACAGTTCAACTGACTTAACGATAATATAAGGAAACAAAATAAGTATTTGATGATGTAGTCACTACAGCATATGATGTGTACTGCAAGCCGCAAGATCACTGCATGTATTATAAGACATTGTATTCATAGATCTATGTAAAATCTGTGCAAGTTCAGTTAAACAGATTTCAAGCATAACTATAGGCAGCATTTAATATCATTTACTTAATTCACACATATGAACTGCAATATCAACACACAAAGGTTTAACATTCAATATTAACCATAATATAAAATAAATTGACAAACTAATTCTACAACAACAAACAATGCAAGAAAAAGTTTTGTACAAAGTTACAAAATAATCCCTATGCTTCCCTTGCCACCCAGGAAAACCCACAAAAATTCCATCTTCCTTGCCACCCAGGAAAACCTACAGAAATTTCATCTTTGGTGTAATAACTATCAAGGACAGACTCCATGGCAAATGCAGGGGATACAACCCAAATGTTGGATCCTCATTCTAACAATCCTATATTGAAAATAAATTTACTTTTTGGCAACCCTCTTTGGAATAAATATTCAACTCCCAAACAATCAACTGTAAAACATGTCAGTGTACAATTTCCATCCCACCCCACCCCTTTCCCAGTGTTTTGCCATGAATGACCCATTCAAGGTATATTTGTACTGCAATTTGAAAAGTACATGTAATGCATATCTTTTTTCCCTTCAGATATGATAAAATAAACTGTAAAAGAATAATTTTGAATTAACCCCCTTGCAAATGTACCTTGAGTTACTAATTAAATCGAACAGATAAGGGAAAAATATTGGTTAGAAAAAAAATAAGTTGACATATACAACATAATCAAATAGGCATAATAATTAAACATGAAAACTAGCTGTCACATGAACCTATAATATGGAACTACATGTATAGAAAACAATCATGCACATAAAAGATCCCATATACATACATTAAATAATTTACAAGTATAATACAAAATGACAATTATAAAAGAAACGATTTTACTGATACAGTAAACACACTAAATTTTAAGGATTGCACTCAGTCACTTGTAAATAATACGGTCATGAGAAACTTCGTTGTTAATTCTTGGTATCTTCCCAAGCAGACAGGATTGAAGGTTTTAACCGTTTTTTGAAGCAGTATGATCAGTGGAAGAGTGTTTCTGTATTGCTGTTATCAAATCATTCATTGAAATGTATTTTAATATTGAAAGTGTTTATGATTGGTGGAAATAAGATTTTTCATCAAATAACATTGAGTTAGCAACTTCTGAATGAGCAGTATATGAATATGTGTCATTATACAAGACATTAAACAATGCATATATTTACTAGAAGTGCTTTGTGCAATTAGACTCTATAAATAGTATACACATCTAAATGCAACATAATTTTGAAACCCTCTGTTTAATTTGATTGTATTTTCTTGGTAGATTTGTGTCTTGAAGAAACAATAGATGATGAAAATGTGTCTCTGAAAGTATTACAATTGTGAGAAAGCTTGTGTCTGTCCAGATTGTTATGGAATTCTCAGATTGTAATCTTAGCATTGTCGTGATTAAATTATATCAAAATTATCATTTATTGATTGCTGAAAAATATATTGCCTTCAACGTGTATCTTTCTGGTGTGTTATCAGTATAATCCATATAAAGATTTAAACCTATTTAATAAATACACAAATAAATGTATGTATTATCTTCTTTTCCAAACTGATCCTAAATATGAATGGTTTGTAGTGTCATTAATTGAAAATTGCCATCCCTTAATTTATATACACAAGTTATATATATATATTTCAAATGCAAAAAAATAAAATATACAAAAAAAACCCAAACAAACAAACAAACCAAACAAACAATTTGAAAATAAAATCAGTTTCGATGACAAATTGTCTCAAAATACATTTTTTTTCCCTATAGAACAAACAGTCAGAGAATATGATATATTTATAGAAGAAAAAAACACAATTAAAAAATATCATATGCTAGCCCTTTCACATTCTAATTACATGTATTATGTAATGCCATGGAAAATAAAGTAGCAGTGTTCAATAATACAATTATTTGAGAAAAAAATTCAATTGATGCAGTTATATAATATGTATTCTTACATATTATATATATGGTATACATGCACATAGAATCTCAAATCTCTCACAGAGTAAATTCATCTAAAATTTCTCAAAAATTTCAGTACTGAGAGTGCTAACTTTAATTTCACTCTGTACGTACTCTGAATCTTAAACCAAAAAAAAAAAAAAAACAAACAAACAAACAAAAACGATTAGAAGACCAAATTTGAAAATAAATGATCCTTGATGTAATTCAGAGACTATTTGTGGTGTATATTATTTCCCTCAAAATAGGTTTTAAACAAGGGTTTGTTTGGCATCATGTCATGTATTTCTGAAATTAAACATCGCCTTTGTCTATAATGGTCAATCTAGAAATTATAAATGAATTGAACAGGGACAGGAAAAGGCAGGGTTACCAGCTAGTAATGTATTCTAAAATAAAGGTTATTAATGGTAAATCATGAGCCAAATAACATACATCCTTACATGAAGTAGCTAGGGCACTGTAAAGTGGAGCAACCCTTTGTAAAAGAGCACATACATATATGAAGGCAGGATTTAACATTAATCCCAAAGCAAATTACATTAATTATGCTGCTACATGCACAAGGACAACATTTCATTTAACGCAAAGAAGGAAAAATTAACCCCAAAGAGCATAAGCAGTGATACTATATTCTTGTTGCAAGGGGCAATAAAAATTAACTGATGAACAGTACGTATTACATACAATATGTTTAAATTATGAATGTCAACACTGGGGCTGAAGCCTTATTTATTAAGTATAAGAATGGGAAACTTCATACCCCCCCCCCTTTTCCAGTTCAAAATTAAACTCCTCATCAGCTATAAAGCTAGCAACCCATCCCCACCCCCCTTAAAATGGAAAGTGAAATCAAATCATGTCTTTCAAATTAAAAAAAGATATCCTTCAAGAATGAATATACAAATGGGGCATAGAATCAAGATCCATATTTGGAGTTCACTGTGACTTTAGGTATGCTTGGTGCCCAAGGAGACCCCCCTCCCCCTTTCCCTCACGGCACATTGAGTCACAAGGTTTCATATCCTTTAGCTTCACACATTAATTCATATGACATTATAAAGGAGGAATAACAAAATTCTAAATCATCTCAAAAGTAAAGACAATGCAAGTTTGTCTGGTCCCCCAAGATACTTAGACTCACATAAGTCACAATGTCTCAGTTCCTGAGTGTCACAGTATATTTGACATGCTTTCAAAAATAAATCATGGTGATCTATTTCAGGGGTTCATCAAGCAAATAGTCTCTAAACTGAGAAATTAACCTATGTCAGCAAGGCAATTCATTTATGCTAGCTAAAAATTTTCAAGAACACAAAACCCACAAAAAATAATAATGCACACACCGTTTTAGCATCCAAGAAAATTTTAGTGCATAAACATTTCACCTCACTGACACAAGTTTTAAATTCTTCTGCAGCTCTCTCATAATTTCCATGGAGGAAATGTATTAAACAAATATGATGTCTATGCTCTGTTTCACAAAGACCAACATACAACAGAAAGCCTGAGCAAGTGAAAATTACCAAATTTAAAGGATAATATGCCAAATATGGGCATACATTCCACACTGATTCAAAATAGATAAATGCAAATATGAAAACGAGATGTTCAAATATTGGACCACTTTCTTCACCAGGCAGATTCTCATCTTGGATATGAAATGAGTATCTTAATACAAGCACCAGAAATGCATGAATTTTATATAAATTGTTCTTTCCTGAATAAACACATTAACATCATAACCAAACACTTCTTCCCCCAAGGAAGATTTCCTCCCCTTTACCCACAATTGAATTCACAACTAGAAATATCTGGAGGTCAACAAGCCCTACCCTTGGGGTGAAACACACAGCCCCCCAAAGATGCATTGTTTTATATGTACTGCAGTGTAAATGATATATACAGCAGGTTACCCAATTCTAAAAAATGTCACAGTGACCTACTCTAGGGATGCATCAAGCGAGTAGGTATAAACCTTAATTCCAAACTGAGGCAAGTAAGTGACCTACTTTAGGGAATCCGATGATTCAAGCAATTGATATAGGAAGCACAGAACCCATGTCAGAAAGGAAATACATTTATGCTAACTAAAATTTTTCAAGAACACTATGAAACCCACAAAATAATATGCACACACCGTTTTTGCATTCAAGAAAATTTCAGCGCATAAACATGTCACTTCCCTGGCATATACCCCATTAAGTTTTTAATTCTCTGTTACACATTTACCTTGGTGGAAACTGCCAACAATTACCATACCATAATATGGCACAAAACCAGTCGGCAAACAAAAACTCTTACAAGAAACTTAATACACCCCTTGTGCCAAAATTCAAAAGAAACAATTCAATATATTAATTGTAATACATGTTGTGATTTCATTTTGGTCACCTTCTAGTCAGGTGCAAACAATTTGCACTTTGTTTAACCTTTATCAGACATCAATATTAGTAGAAGTAATTTATCCCTTACAGCGACTAACAGTGTATCAAATTTCATGTCTGTTAAAAAAGTGGTTCTCAAAATACTTGGCAGTCAATAGCTCTCCATGTAACCTTCAACTCTGTAACCTCAAAATCAATAGGAGTAAATTCTTCAAGGGATACTTATGTACTAAATTTAAGGACTGTCAAGCAAATCATTTTCAAGGTACTGTCTTATGAACATTATCTTCAAATCTTAGTAAATTGACCCTTGACCTTTAACCCTGCAACTTTAAAATCTACTCTTCATGGGGCACCAGTGATATTCAGATCAGATTATCATCAGTGATACAAAATGCCTGGTTTTTGTACCAGCACTAGAACTGCATGAGGTTTCAATTGCTATTTATCCACTTAATCACAGAAAACCTTTCCCTCTAGCATCCCTGGAAATGAGGCAAATCATTGTGACCAACCCTATGAGTAATGGCCATGCTCAGTGGCCCAAATCTTAGTAAGTTTAATCAGGATCAGAATTAACCTATGTCAGAGAGGCAATACATTTATGCTAACTAAAAATTTTCAAGAACACTGTTAAACCCATAAAAATAATATGCACACACCGTTTTAGCATCCAAGAAAATTTCAGTGCATAAACAATGTCACCTCACTGACACAAGTTTTAAATTCTTCAGCACAGACTTATAATTTCCATTGTGGAAACTGAGATTTAGTCAGATGTTTTATAAGTTAGTAAGATGTTTTAAGTGGAAATGCTAGATCTGTTTAACAGACCAAAATACAGCATAAAGCCAGAGCAAATGAAAACTACTTGAGTCTTAATGCAACTAATACCAAATAAGGGCAAATATTCCTCTCAGATATGAAATAAGTGTGCATCAAAGCACCAGCCTGGATGTTCATAAAGAGAGCAATTAATGTGAACATGAGATGCTCAAATATTGGACCGGTTTCGTTACCAGGCTCACTCTTAACCAAGATATAAAATAAGCATAATTAATGTACCAGCACAAGAAGTCCTTGAAGTTTAAATTTCTGTTACCATCAACACTATTATCAAACAGACAAAGCCTGCCCTCATAGAGGATTCCCTCCCTTTCTCAATGTAAACTGAATTATCATCCATAAACAGACAAGTGTACATTTAAGTCTCACCAGTAGAAAATTTATACAACCTGCTTCAATTAATATACTTATAATAACCAGTCCCACGTTGCGCATTGGTTACAGCATCTGCTCTAGAGTTGCAAAGTAAAGTTGATCCTTATGTTTCGAATCCCATTGTGGGGCGTGGAGACCAGTCCTTCAGATGAGACCCTATATAAACTGAGATCCCGTTTGTGTCGCAGTAGCTGATGGCACAAAGAAGATCCCTTCCTGCTCAATGGCCCGAAGTGCTGCGTTTAGGACAAAATCTGCAGCTCTCCACCAGCAAGTGGTGGCATCTCCATATGAGTGAAAAATTTCTAGAGAGGGATGTTTAACAACATACAATAAATCAAATGCTGCACACATTCAGAGACATATCTAGAAGTCATCCTGACCTACCCTTGGACTGCAACACAGTCCCTGTAGATGCATCAAGTCACTTCTGCCCAGTAGTGCGAGTAATATAATTCCAAAATGAGGCAAGTCATGGTGACCTAGGGGTTGCATCAAATAAGCATATAATTAAACCCATGTCAGAAAGAAAAACATTTATGCTAACTAAAAATTTTCAAGAACACTATTAAACCCACAAAATATGCACACACCGTTTTAGCATCCAAGAAAATTTCAGCGCACAAACATTTTACCTAACTGGCACAGGTTTTAAATGCACATGCTCACAAAATTTCCATGGTGGAAACTGGGAATTCGTAAGATATGTGATGTGAATGCTTTGCTTTACAAAACCAGAATATGACACAAAGCCCATGCAGAGTAAATGAAATCTGCTGATGTTCAAACTGAATTAAGTATACTAATGCCCAATCAGGGCAAAGTTTTCATTTTGCTCATCAACAATAGGTATGAACACCTTTAAAGCTGACATGAATTCTTAAAAACGCAACATTTTCATCTATGTACGACTTGTTTCATACCAACTATAGCCGTATTCCGCCATATTTCTTTCAGATACCTTGTCTCATTGTAACGATGTATACCCCAATGCGCTCGTTACACTTGAATGATTTTTTGGATTGGGTATCGACTTGTGCACATCTCCGACGGTAAAGCATATGAGAACACATGAGGTGATCAAGACATTTCAAAAACTAAATAAACAACATAATAATCATATTTTTAAATGATTATTGATTTGAATCAAAAGAACAAAATGCAAGTTTGGAAGAGAAATTTAGATGTATGAGTACGCATTTTTACAGTGCGCCAATTTATGCAGAATAAACTTGAAATAAAAAGTAGTAAAATTTGCAAACACATTTTGAAATTATATCATTTGAATGGAACAAAAGATTTGCAGGTCCTATGCAATTGATGCGCTGCAAAACGAGAAAACGCCTCGAACGCTGTAAACGTACCCATACCTGATAATAAGGTTACTGCATCGGTTCGAAGATGTGCACAAGTCAAGTGAAATACACCCTGAATTCCATTTATTGAAATATACATCACAAAAAAGAAATAATCTCCATAAAAGCTCAACAGTAAACACACTGTCATTACTCCGTACACACAGTCACACTTGCACGACGATACACTTAGTCCGTGCTGATCAGATTCTGGTCGGGGAAAATATCAAAAGTGGAAAGAGAAGTTATTTGGTATTTGCGCGGCTGAAAGGGGGGGGGGGGATATTATAACTGATGTTCATAAGCTATGATTGTGAATTGTTTATCTACATGTAGTTCTAATATACATTCTATTCAAAGTCATGTATATGCAGTTGGTTTGCGTCGCAAAATTCATTTGTCAATTATAACTGATTATTTTAGTACTAATCTCAAATCTAAACAAAGTAATTTGATGTACGGCTATAATTTACTTCAAATTTTAAAAGCAATTAACCAGAATACAAATTTTCATGTGTACATCTATACATTCTTTAACACATACATACACGGAGAAAGGCCATCCCCTGTTCAGATTGACATTTAGGCATTTGATTTTTTGGACGGGGGGAGGGGGCATACAAAAATAATTGACATGACCGTTATTTAATATTCTTGGAAGACAGACATTTCTGCCGAATTCAGTTTTGAGATTTTTTTTAAATGTGTCACTCCGACCACAAAGTATGTGCATTTTGAGGAATGTAACTGTTTTATAATTATGTTGAAATTGTTGTTACAGGAAGTATTTCGAGATTTCAGTATCCCTGCCTGATAGTGTAGGTATTTTTTTTAATATATATAAATAATTTCTGTAGGTGAATTTGGGAGATAATTTTTAAAGCTAGGGTAGGGATACTTGTCACTGGTTGAATACGGATAATTATCATTTATTCTTTTGTATATTGAACTCTCTCTCTCTGTAACCACCGTTCGGGCAATGATAGGTATAAAATCCTACGCACTTTGTGCTGTACCATTTATTATGCCTTAGGACAGATCAAGGATTTTTTTCAGGCGGGATGTCGAAACTTCATAGATTGAATAATAATTTTACTTTGGACAGGAAACTAACCCAAACGCCCAAATTGAAAGAGAAACTAAACGTACATGTATTATGAGCAATGAACTCACTAAATGATACCCCCTGCCTCCCATATGGTTATAGTGGCAAAGTCCATATTTCGCTAAACTCATACGTGTCAGATCAAAAAGTAAAATAGGAGGTGCATAATGGTAATATGTAATAAACTTAAGATTCTTTGAAAATTTCATTAAAAAGTGGTGTAAGAGGATTTGCGGATAAGAGATGGGTACCTTAAAGCGTAACAGACAGACGAACGGACATAACGATTACCTCCCACTTTTCAGGCGGGGGATATGATAAACGTGAAATATAAATCACAGGAATGGGAACATTGGGAACTTTCTCGAATACCTTCTCAAACATGTGTGTAGAACTTGGACAACAGATAAGATAATTTTTAAAAAGCGATAATTTTAGGTAGAATGTGGAATTCTCACTAGGAGTTGACTCTCTCTTCCTATATGCTTTTTCTAATAATCATTCATTTATTTATGTCTAGAAATTTAATTCACATTAAATTCTATTTTCATTATCATTGTACCAAAGAATCAAACTCGTTTATTATACCCCACGCATGAGGTATAATGTTTTTGACCCGTCAGTCATTTTTTTTTTTTTTTTTTTTTGGTCAGCGCAACTTCTCATAAACCACTGTACAGATGTACTTTGCAGATATTTATAGGAGACAATGTGTATGTAGATTTGCACATCACCAGGAAATTCCGAATTCTTTATTTTTTGGGAATTTCCGCACTTTTACATTTAGATTTTGGCCATATCTTGGATATAGAGGTGAGCAGTTTGTCAGCGCAACTCATCATAAACCGCTGCACACAATTTCGTCAAACTTTGCAGATATTTAGGACTGTGTATAGATGTGCATATTACAAGGAAATTACGATTCCTTAATTTTTTTCTGGGAATTTCAGCACTTCGACTTTTGGGGGAGCGTGGGGTATGTGAACGTGCTCACTTTTTTCTTTCATATATAGTGCATAAAATTATAAATAACTTTAAATCAAATTATACACACACAGTATCTATTTGATAATAATTGATCATAAAGAAATACGTTTTTTCTTACATTATTTTTATGAGAGTGTTATGCATGTTTTATTACACCCCCCCCCCCCCTCATATCACGGGAAAATATCTTCAAAAGGTGAATGATTCGTAATAATGTCTGCTTTTTTTATGAATTTGATGAAGTTAAACCATGTACTTAATCGTAAATTTTATTTACAACATGTACAGACAAGAGTAATGTTTATTTTGGAAAAAAAATACTTGCATTTTTTTCTTTTCAATCAACCCCATTGAGCTTTCAACCTTTGATACTTTCCCTGACCAAATAAAATGATCGGCATGGGCAACGTGTGTCCAAGCATCTTTTACTGTTGAGTTAGCAATGGATTACATGACTTCTGAGATGCATTTTTCAATAAAAGTAAAATAGGATAATTCTTTCGACGTGTGCACATCCCTGTAACGATAGCAGTAGTCAGGTAAATGTTTTTATCAATGACCTGCATGGGTGTTTGATGTACATGTATGTATTCCGTATTAGTTTATTTTCTATATTGCAGCAAATGCATTCAAAAATAATTTAATTCTGTATAGTTCTATTTTTTGTTGAATTTTTACTTTTCAAACATGTTTTGGTCAGTTTATGGACTAAAAACTATGCGGAGATGTGTACATGTCGACAGCCAGGCTAGAAAATCACTCAAGTGAAACAATTCTGCAGGCTATATATAGCAGGTACAGGTGGCCAAAAACGATTAAATAGGAACAAATATGTGACAAGGGCGTACAGGAATGTAGTAAGTCGTACAAAGATGAAAACTGATGCCTTTTTAAGAGTTCATGTCAGCTTTAAAGATGTTCAAATGAGACAAGTGCAGCATATATAATCTAGATGAGGCACCTTCATCATACATATAAAATATTCCTACCAGCACCAAAAGTACATACAAAGATTAACTGCAATTCCTTCAGCTCAATCAAACCCCTTGACTCCTCCCCCCCTTCCCCCAAACAAGTGAATTTGCATTGATTTGCAACACGAAAATGTGCAAATTTAAAATTTGATAATGTTTTGATGTTAATGTAACTTTTAAATGAAAAAACAAGATATAAAATACATGTATATAGAATATAAACAGTATGTGAGAAAGGGCTAACAAGCAACTAATAGTAACAAAAATGGAATTTACAAATGACCCTAAATGAAAAAAAAATCTAACATTCAATAACGATTAATTGCACTGTCCTGTCCTGTCTTGTAAGTCTTTATCCATATCCTTCCTTGTGAAATCCTCAATCAGGAGACAATGTAGTCAGTCAAACATCGATCCACTTTTCCTCCCTCCACTACAAAAGATTCATGCAATCATAAGAACTGCCATCTTAAACAAGAACTATGTTTGTGATTGAATGAATCAGAATGAATACAGTGTGCATCAAAAGCACTAACACTAGTCATTAAAATTACACAATAATAAATTCCTCGACAATACTTATGAATCTACAATGCATCTCTCCTTCACTTAAATGATTAGTCAGAAGAATGGTATGTGCACGGACCTCATTTATATCAACAGGACAAAAAATTTATATGTAAATAATAAGAATTTTGTAAGAAAAAGGGGCATATTTAATATTTCTGAGTATTTAGTTTCATCTTTCATTTACCTAATGCAAATAGCTTAAATTAATACCTTGCCAGATTAAAGTCAAATGACGAAACTCCTGTAAATCATTGCTGGGTCGCGGCAGCTCCACCTTCAAACGTTTGGCAAATGAAACGTTTGGCTGATAAAAAAAAATAAAGGTAAAAAAGGTTTAAAAAAAAAAAATCAACTTTTCCAATGGATTGGGTTAATAGAGAGTGAGCAAGCAGTAAACACAGTATCTTACCTTCATGTGTAGAAATGGCTACAGGTAGTCTTCCAACTGGGACTCTTCCTTAACAGGTTCTTCTAAAGCTGAACTGTATGTGCCTTATCCTCAAGTCTAACTATGGCTACAGTCAATTCTTGTTAGTGGCACTCTGGTTGAAGCATTACTATCTCCTTTTAACATGAGAACATGCAATACCAGTCTGATTTTCTGCCTGTTAACATGGAATGGTAAGAGGTTTAAACAAAAGTACTCAGACTTCAGCCTTAATTATAGAAATTAAAATTCTTAATGTGAGTGAAAGAGAAAAATTCATGTCTTACCCTTGGTTTAGATTAGGTTGCAGGCAACCAGTAGCCTTAAGTCTTCTACCAAGATCTACTAAGACGAGGATCCGAGGATCTGCTCAAGTACAAGGGATGTAGGCTTGCAAAACCATCTGTCTGTTAATGAGGAATTTGGAGATATATTTACCACATATATTTTTTTTTAAAAAGGGACATGACTGACTTAATCATGCAAAAAGAATAATGAAATCTTTTAAAGTGAAAATTGTAGATAAATGGTCTTACTTTATTCCCTTTTTTGACTGGAACTTTGTTGATCAGTAATTAACCTTTAAACTCTTCCTCAAACACATTAGGATCTGCTCTTGGACATAGGATGAAGGCTTGCAGAACTCTCTACCTGTTAAAGAGAATTCAAAGATGTTATTAGGTCTTTCCACCTTTCTGTGGAAAGACCTATTGATTTTCTTCTGTTTATTATTATTCTTCTTCCCTATTATTCTTATTTTTCTTCCGCTGATTTTTTGTTTCGACATTTATCGAAAAGACTTTTTGTTCATCGTAAAGATCATTAAAAGTTAGGAACAAATTTGACCCAACGCTTATGAACTATGACCCCTTTAGAAGTTATTGCCCTTTACGCAAGAAAAGCTTGTTATCGCTACTCCTTCGAAACCGTAAACCATAGAAATATGAAACCTTCACTAAAGTCTTCGACTAATTGAGAGGACTCTGGAATCTATTCATTGCACAAGTATTCGGTGACTCCTTCAATGAGTTATTGCCCCTGAAAATCTTTGAATTTTACAAATAATTAAAAATTTTCAAAACAAGACGGAGTAGAGACATGGGACAAACTGCATAAGATTCATTGACCATAGATCTTAAAATTCATGTAAAGGTCAAAGGTCAAGGTCATTCCAAAATTCAGAAATTAAGCTCTTTTTATATCTTTTTTGTCTTTTAACATATACAAACTGTCTTAGCATCATTAATATGTACTCCTAAAACTATTTTCAAGATTTAATTTGTATCCCTTAAGATTGACCCTATTAGAAGTTATTATCCTTTGTGCGAAAAACCGTTATCGCTACTACTTCGAAACCGTAAACCACACAGACATGAAACCTTCACTAATGTTTTCGAATCCTTGAGAAGACTCTGGACTCTATTCACTGCGAAAGTATTCGATGACCCCTTCAATGAGTTATTGCCCCTGAAAGTCTTTGAATTTTACAAATAATTAAAAATTTTCAAAAGGAGAAGGTGTAGAGACATGGGACCAACTGCATGAGATTCATTGACCTTTGACCTTAAAATTAATGTTAGGGTCAAAGGTCATGGTCATTCTAAAAATGAGAAATTAAGCTCTTTTTATATCTTTTTTGTCTTTTTACATATACAATCTATCTTTGCATCATTAATATGTACTCTTAAAACTATTTCAAAGATTTCATTCTTGTCCCTTACGATTGACCCTATTAAAAGTTATCGCCCCTTGTGCGAAAAACCTTGTTATTGCTACTGCTCCAAAACCATAAACCGTAAAAACATGAAACCTTCACTAATGTCTAAAGGAACTTTAGGCACAACTTTTATGTTCAAGTGCAAAAGGATCTGGTGACTCCTTGAATGAGTTACTGCCCTTTAATGCTTTTGTGCTTACCATTAAACCTTATAACTTTAAAACAATAAGTCATAGAGACATGGGGTTAATTACAATGTGACCCTTGACCTTTGACCTTGAATATAATTAGAAGGTCAAAGGTCAAGGTCATCTCCAAATTTTATTAAATTTTTCTTCTTTTAAGCCATTCCT